>NW_025728127.1:0-364532 GCF_021461385.2 Schistocerca piceifrons | reverse complement strand
AGGGATACAGAATACCTGAAGTGAAGCATCGGAATCTGAAACTATTGTCACAGGAATGGTTCAAAACATAGACAGTAGGAAGAGTCAGTCTTCTTGTACTTAAGTCGGCATTGTGCCTCTTGTATTTTTCCTATGCAATTTCTGTGTTTCATCGTCAATAAGAAGGTCAGAGGGATACAGTAAACCTGAAGTGAAGCATCGGAATCTATAACTAGTGTCACCGGAATGGTTCAAAACATAGACAATAGAAAGAGTCGGTCTTCTTGTACTTCAGTCGGCATTGTGCCATTTGTATTTACTTCCGATGCATTTTCTGTGCTTGATCGTCAATAAGAAGATCAGAGGGATACAGTAAACCTGAAGTGAAGCATCGGAATCTATAACTAGTGTCACAGGAATGGTTCAAAACATAGACAGTAAGTAGAGCCAGTCTTCTTGTACTTGAGTCGGCATTAAGACTTTTGTATTTAATTCCGATGCAATTTCTGTGTTTCATCGTCAATAAGAAGGTCAGAGGATACAGTAAACCTGAAGTGAAGCATCGGAATCTATAACTAGTGTCCCCGGAATGGTTCAAAACATAGACAATAGAAAGAGTCGGTCTTCTTGTACTTCAGTCGGCATTGTGCCTTCTGTATTTACTTCCGATGCGTTTTCTGTGCTTAATCGTGAATAAGAAGGTCAGGGGGATACAGCAAACCTGAAGTGAAGCATCGGAATCTATAACTAGTGTCACAGGAATGGTTCAAAACATAGACAGTAAAAAGAGACAGCTTTCTTGTTCTTAAGTCGGCATTGTGCCTTTTGTATTTAATTCCGATGCAATTTCTGTGTTTCATCGTCAATAAGAAGGTCAGAGGGTAACAGTAAACCTGAAGTGAAGCATCGGAATCTATAACTAGTGTCACAGGAAAGGTTCAAAGCATGAACTGTGAGAAGAGTCAGTCTTCTTGTACTTAAGTTGGCATTGTGCCTTTTGTATTTAATTCCGATGCAATTTCTGTGCTTCGTCGTCAATAAGGAGGTCAGCTGGATACAGTAAACCTGAAGTGAAGCATCGGAATCTATAACTAGAGTCACAGGAATGGTTCAAATCATAGACAGTAAGAAGAGCCAGTCTTCTTGTACTTGAGTCGGCATTGTGCCTTTTGTATTTAATTCCGATGAATTTTCTGTGTTTGATCGTCAATAAGAAGGTCAGAGGGATACAGAAAACCTCAAGTGAAGCATCGGAATGGTTCAAAACATAGACAGTAAGAAGAGTCAGTCTTCTTGTACTTAAGTCGGCATTGTGCCTTTTGTATATAATTCCGATGCAATTTCTGTGTTTCATCGTCAATAAGAAGGTCAGCTGGATACAGTAAACCCGAAGTGAAGCATCGGAATCTATAACTAGTGTCACAGGAATGGTTCTAACCATAAGCAGTAAGGAGAGCCAGTCTTCTTGTACTTGAGTCGGCACTGTGCTTTTTGTATATAATTCCGATCAAATTTCTGTGTTTGATCGTCAATAAGAAAGTCAGAGGGATACAATAAACTTGAAGTGAAGCATCGGAATCCATAACTATTGTCACAGGAATGGTTCAAAGCATAGACAGTAAGAAGAGTCAGTTGTCTTGTACTTAAGTCGGCATTGTGCCTTTTGTATTTAACTCCGATGCAATTTCTGTGTTTCATCGTCAATAAGAAGGACAGGGGGATACAGTAAACCTGAAGTGAAGCATCGGAATCTATAACTAGTGTCACAGGAATGGTTCAAAACATAGACAGTAAGAAGAGTCTCTCTTTTTGTACTTAATTTGGCATTGTGCCTTTTGTATTTAATACCGTTGCAATTTCTGTGTTTCATCGTCAATAACAAGATCAGAGGGATACAGTAAACCTGAAGTGAAGCATCGGATACTATAACTAGTGTCACAGGAATGGTTCAAACCATAGACAGTAAGAAGTGTCAGTGTTCATGTACTGAAGTCGGTATTGTGCCTTTTGTATTTAATTAAGATGCAATTTCTGTGTTTCATCATCAATAAGATGCTCAGAGGGATACAGTAAACCTCAAGTGAAGCATCGGAATCTATAACTAGTGTCACAGGAATGGTTCAAAACATAGACAGTAAGAAGAAACAGTCTTCTTGTACTTAAGTCGGCATTGTGCCTTTTGTATATAACTCCGATGCAATTTCTAAAAAGGTCAGCTGGATACAGTAAACCTGAAGTGAAGCATCGGAATCTATAACTAGTGTCACAGGAATGGTTCAAAACATAGGCAGTAAGGAGAGCCAGTCTTCTTGTACTTGAGTCGGCATTGTGCTTTTTGTATATAATTCCGATGAAATTTCTGTGTTTGATCGTCAATAAGAAGGTCAGAGGGATACAGTAAACCTGAAGTGAAGCATCGGAATCCATAACTAATGACACAGGAATGGTTCAAATCATAGACAGTTAGAAGAGTCAGGCTTCTTGTACGTATGACGGCATTGTGCCTTTTGAATTTAATTAATATGCAATTTCTGTGTTTCATCGTCAATAAGGAGGTCAGAGGGATACAGAAAACCTGAAGTGAGGCATCGGAATCTAAAACTAGTGTCACAGGAATGGTTCAAAACATAGACAGTAGGAAGAGTCAGTCTTCTTGTACTTAAGTCGGCATTGTGCCTTTTGTATTTAATTCCTATGCAATTTCTCTGTTTCATCGTCAATAAGAAGGTCAGCTGGATACAGTAAACCTGAAGTGAAGCATCGGAATCTATAACTAGAGTCACAGGAATGGTTCTAAACATAGGCAGTAAGGAGAGCCAGTCTTCTTGTACTTGAGTCGGCATTGTGCTTTTTGTATATAATTCCGGTGAAATTTGTGTATGATCGTCAATAAGAAGGTCAGAGGGATACAGTAAACCTGAAGTGAAGCATTGGAATCTATTACTAATGTCACAGGAATGATTCAAAGCATAGACAGTAGGATGAGTCAGTCTTCTTTTACGTAAGTCGGCATGGTGCCTTTTTTATTTAATTCCGATGAATTTTCTGTGTTTGATCGTCAATAAAGAAGGTCAGAGGGATCCAGTAAATCTGAAGTGAAGCATCGGAATCTGTAACTAGTGTCACAGGAATGATTCAAACTATAGACAGTAAGAAATACTTAAGTCAGCATTGTGCCTTTTGTATTTAATTCCGATGCAATATCTGTGTTTCTTCGTCAATAAGAAGGTCAGAGGGACACAGTAAACCTGAAGTGAAGCATCGGAATCTATAACTAGTGTCACAGGAATGGTTCAAAACATAGACAGTAAGAAGAGTCAGTCTTCTTGTACTTAAGTCGGTATAGTGCCTTTTGTATATAATTCCGATGCAATTTCTGTGTTTCATCGTCAATAAGAAGGTCACCTTGATACAGTAAACCTGAAGGGAAGCATCGGAATCTATAACTAGTGTCACAGGATAGGTTCAAAACATAGACAGTAAGAAGAGTCAGTCTTCTTGTACTTGAGTCGGCATTGTGCCTTTTGTATTTAATTCCTATGCAATTTCTGTTTTTCATCGTCACTAAGAAGGTCAGAGGTATACAGTAAACCTAAAGTGAAGCATCGGAATCAAAAACAAATGTCACAGGAATGGTTCAAAGCATATTACAGTAAGAAGAGTCAGTCCTCTTGTACGTAAGTCGGCATTGTGCCTTTTGTGTTTAATTAATATGCAATTTCTGTGTTTCATCGTCAATAAGGAGGTCAGAGAGATACTGAAAACCTGAAGTGAAGCATCGGAATCTATAACTAGTGTCACCGGAATGCTTCAAAACATAGACAATAGAAAGAGTCGGTCTTCTTGTACTTCAGTCGGCATTGTGCCTTCTGTATTTACCTCCGATGCATTTTCTGTGCTTAATCGTCAATAAGAAGGTCTGGGGGATACAGTAAACCTGAAGTGAAGCATCGGAATCTGTAACTAGTGTCACAGGAATGGTTCAAAACATAGACAGTAATTAGAGCCAGTCTTCTTGTACTTGAGTCGGCATTGTGACTTTTGTATTTAATTCCGATGCAATTTCTGTGTTTCATCGTCAATAAGAAGGTCAGAGGATACAGTAAACGTGAAGTGAAGCAACAGAATCTATAACTAGTGTCACCGGAATGGTTCAAAACATAGAAAATAGAAAGAGTCGGTCTTCCTGTACTTCAGTCGGCATTGTGCCTTCTGTATTTACCTCCGATGCATTTTCTGTGCTTAATCGTCAATAAGAAGGTCTGGGGGATACAGTAAACCTGAAGTGAAGCATCGGAATCTGTAACTAGTGTCACAGGAATGGTTCAAATTATAGACAGTAAAAAGAGACAGTTTTCTTGTTCTTAAGTCGGCATTGTGCCTTTTGTATTTAATTCCGATGCAATTTCTGTGTTTCATCGTCAATACGAAGGTCAGAGGGAAACAGTAAACCTGAAGCGCATCATCGGAATCTATAACTAGTGTCACAGGAACGGTTCAAAACATAAACGGTAAGAAGAGTCAGTTTTCTTGTACTTAAGTTGGCATTGTGCCTTTTGTATTTAATTCCGATGCAATTTCTGTACTTCGTCGTTAATAAGAAGGTCAGCTGCATACAGTAAACCTGAAGTGAAGCATCGGAATCTATAACTAGAGTCACAGGAATGGTTCAAATCATAGACAGTAAGAAGAGCCAGTCTTCTTGTACTTGAGTCGGCATTGTGCCTTTTGTATTTAATTCCGATGAATTTTCTGTGTTTGATCGTCAATAAGAAGGTCAGAGGGATACAGTAAACCTGAAGTAAAGCATTGGAATCTATATCTAGTGTCACAGGAATGGTTCAAACCATAGACAGTAAGAAGAGTCAGTGTTCTTGTACTGAAGTCGGCATTGTGCCTTTTGTATTTAATTAAGATGCAATTTCTGTGTTTCATCGTCAATAAGAAGGTCAGAGGGATACAGTAAACCTCAAGTGAAGCATCGGAATGGTTCAAAACATAGACAGTAAGAAGAGTCAGTCTTCTTGTACTTAAGTCGGCATTGTGCCTTTTGTATATAATTCCGATGCAATTTCTGTGTTTCATCGTCAATAAGAAGGTCAGCTGGATACACTAAACCCGAAGTGAAACATCGGAATCTATAACTAGTGTCACAGGAATGGTTCTAAACATAGGCAGTATGGAGAGCCAGTTTTCTTGTACTTGAGTCGGAATTGTGCTTTTTGTATATAATTCCGATCAAATTTCTGTGTTTGATCGACAATAAGAAGGTCAGAGGGATACAATAAACCTGAAGTGAAGCATCGGAATCTATAACTAGTGCCACTGGAATGGTTCAAAGCATAGACAGTAAGAACAGTCAGTTTTCTTGTACTTAAGTTGGCATTGTGCCTTTTGTATTTAATTCCGATGCAATTTCTGTGTTTCATCGTCAATACGAAGGTCAGGGGGATACAGTAAACCTGAAGTGAAGCATCGGAATCTATAACTAGTGTGACAGGAATGGTTCAAAACATAGAGAGTAAGAAGAGTCAGTCTTCTTGTACTTAAGTCGGCATTGTGCTTTTTGTATTTAATTTCGATGCAATTTCTGTGCTTCTTCGTCAATAAGAAGGTCAGTTGGATGCAGTAAACCTGAAGTGAAGCATCGGAATCTATAACTAGTGTCACAGGAATGGTTCAAAACATAGACAGTAAGAATGGCCAGTCTTCTTGTACTTGAGTCGGCATTGTGCCTTTTTTATTTAATTCCGATGAATTTTCTGTGTTTGATCGTCAATAAGAAGGTCAGAGGGATCCAGTAAACCTGAAGTGAAGTATCGGAATCTATAACTAGTGTCACAGGAATGGTTCAAACCATAGACAGTGAGAAGTACTTAAGTCGGCATTGTGCCTTTTGTATTTAATTCAGATGCCATATCTGTGTTTCATCGTTAATAAGATGTCAAAGGGATACAGTAAACCGGAAGTGAAGCATCGGAATCTGTTACTAGTCTCACGGGAATGGTTCAAAACATAGACAGTAAGAAGAGTCAGACTCTTTGTACTTAAAACGGCATTGAGCCTTTTGTATACAATTCCGATGCAATTTCTGTGTTTCATCGTCAATACGAAGGTCCGAGGGATACAGTAAACCTGAAGTGAAGCATCGGAATCCATAACTACTGTCACAGGAATGGTTCAAATCATAGACAGTAAGAAGAGCCAGTCCTCTTGTACTTGAGTCGGCATTGTGCCTTTTGTATTTAATTCCGATGCAATTTCTGTTTTTCATCGTCAATAAGATGGTCCAAGGGATACAGTGAACCTGAAGTGAAGCATCGGAATCCATAACTAGTGTCACAGGAATGGTTCAAAACATAGACAGTAGGAAGAGCCAGTCTTCTTGTACTTGAGTCGGCATTGTGCCTTTTGTATTTAATTCCTATGCAATTTCTGTTTTTCATCGTCAATACGAAGGTCAGAGGGATACAGTAAACCTGAAGTGAAGCATCGGAATCTATAACTAGTGTCACAGGAATGGTTCAAAACATAGAGAGTAAGAAGAGCCAGTCTACTTGTACTTAAGTCGGCATTGTGCCTTTTGTATTTAATTCCGATGAATTTTCTGTGTTTGATCGTCAATAAGAAGGTCAGAGGGATACAGTAAACCTGAAGTGAAGCATCGGAATCTATAACTAGTGTCACAGGAATGGTTCATACGATAGACAGTAAGAAGAGTCAGTGTTCTTGTACTGAAGTCGTCATTGTGCCTTTTGTATTTAATTAAGATGCAATTTCTGTGTTTCATCGTCAATAATAAGGTCAGAGGGAAACAGTAAACCTGAAGTGAAGCAACGTAATCTATAACTAGTGTCACAGGATTGGTTCAAAACATAGACAGTAAGAAGAGTCAGTCTTCTTGTACTTAAGTCGGCATTGTGCCTTTTGTATATAATTCCGATGCAATTTCTGTGTTTCATCGTCAATAAGAAGGTCAGCTGGATACAGTAAACCTGAAGTGAAGCATCGGAATCTATAACTAGTGTCTCAGGATTGGTTCAAAACATAGACAGTAAGAAGAGTCAGTCTTTTTGTACTTGAGTCGGCATTGTGCCTTTTGTATGCAATTTCTGTGTTTCATCGTCAATAAGAAGGTCAGAGGGAAACAGTAAAACTGAAGAGAAGCATCGGAATCTATAACTAGTGTCACAGGAAAGGTTCAAAGCATAAACGGTAAGAAGAGTCAGTTTTCTTGTACTTAAGTTGGCATTGTGCCTTCTGTATTTAATTCCGATGCAATTTTTGTGCTTCGTCGTCAATAAGAAGGTCAGCTGGATACAGTAAACCTGAAGTGAAGCATCGGAATCTATAACTAGAGTCACAGGAATGGTTCAAATCATAGACAGTAAGAAGAGCCAGTCTTCTTGTACTTGAGTCGGCATTGTGCCTTTTGTATTTAATTCCGATGAATTTTCTGTGTTTGATCGTCAATAAGAAGGACAGAGGGATACAGCAAACCTAAAGTGAAGCATCGGAATCTATAACTAGTGTCACAGGAATGGTTCAAACCATAGACAGTAAGAAGAGTCAGTGTTCTTGTACTGAAGTCGGCATTGTGACTTTTGTATTTAATTAAGATGCAATTTCTGTGTTTCATCGTCAATAAGAAGGTCCGGGGGATACAGTAAACCTCAAGTGAAGCATCGGAATGGTTCAAAACATAGACAGTAAGAAGAGTCAGTCTTCTTGTACTTAAGTCGGCATTGTGCCTTTTGTATATAATTCCGATGCAATTTCTGTGTTTCATCGTCAATAAGAAGGTCAGCTGGATACAGTAAACCCGAAGAGAAGCATCGGAATCTATAACTAGTGTCACAGGAATGGTTCTAAACATAAGCAGTAAGGAGAGCCAGTCTTCTTGTACTTGAGTCGGCACTGTGCTTTTTGTATATAATTCCGATCAAATTTCTGTGTTTGATCGTCAATAAGAAGGTCAGAGGGATACAATAAACCTAAAGTGAAGCATCAGAATCTATAACTAGTGTCACAGGAATGGTTCAAAGCATAGACAGTAAGAAGAGACAGTTTTCTTGTACTTAAGTCGGCATTGTGCCTTTTGTATATAATTCCGATGCAATTTCTGTGTTTCATCGTCAATAATAAGGTCAGCTGGATACAGTAAACCTGAAGTGAAGCATCGGAATCTATAACTAGTGTCACAGGAATGGTTCTAAACATAGGCAGTAAGGAGAGCCAGTCTTCTTGTACTTGAGTCGGCATTGTGCTTTTGGTATATAATTCCGATGAAATTTCTGTGTTTGATCGTCAATAAGAAGGTCAGAGGGATACAGTAAACCTGAAGTGAAGCATCGGAATCTATTACTAATGACACAGGAATGGTTCAAATCATAGACAGTAGGAAGAGTCAGTCTTCTTGTACTTAAGTCGGCATTGTGCCTTTTGTATTTAATTCCTATGCAATTTCTCTGTTTCATCGTCAATAAGAAGGTCAGCTGGATACAGTGAACCTGAAGTGAAGCATCGGAATCTATAACTAGAGTCACAGGAATGGTTCTAAACATAGGCAGTAAGGAGAGCCAGTCTTCTTCTACTTGAGTCGGCATTGTGCTTTTTGTATATAATTCCGGTGAAATTTCTGTTTGATCGTCAATAAGAAGGTCAGAGGGATACAGTAAACCTGAAGTGAAGCATTGGAATCTATAACTAATGTCACAGGAATGATTCAAAGCATAGACAGTAGGAAGAGTCAGTCTTCTTGTACGTAAGTCGGCATGGTGCCTTTTGTATTTCATTAAAATGCAATTTCTGTGTTTCATCGTCAATAAGGAGGTCAGAGGGATACAGAAAACCTGAAGTGAGGCATCGGAATCTAAAACTAGTGTCACAGGAATGGTTCGAAACATAGACAGTAGGAAGAGTCAGTCTTCTTGTACTTAAGTCGGCATTGTGCCTTTTGTATTTAATTCCGGTGAAATTTCTGTTTGATCGTCAATAAGAAGGTCAGAGGGATACAGTAAACCTGAAGTGAAGCATCGGAATCTATAACTAGTGTCACAGGAATGGTTCAAACCATAGACAGTAAGAAGAAACCGTGTTCTTGTACTGAAGTCGGCATTGTGCCTTTTGTATTTAATTCCGATGAATTTTCTGTGTTTGATCGTCAATAAGAGGGTCAGAGGGATACAGTAAACCTCAAGTGCAGCATCGGAATCTATAACTAGTGTCACAGGAATGGTACTAATCATAAACAGTAAGAAGAGTCCGTTTTCTTGTACTTCAGTCGGCAGTGTGCCTTTTGTATTTAATTCCGATGCAATTTCTGTGCTTTATCGTCAATAAGAAGGTCAGCTGTATACAGTAAACCTGAAGTGAAGCATCGGAATCTATAACTAGTGTCACAGGAATGGTTCAAACCGTAGACAGTAAGAAAAGGCAGTCTTCTTGTACGTAAGTCGGCATTGTGCCTTTTGTATTTAATTAATATGCAATTTCTGTGTTTCATCGTCAATAGGCGGTCAGAGGGTTACAGTAAACCTCAAGTGAAGCATCGGAATCTATAACTAGTGTCACAGGAATGGTTCAAACCATTGACAGTAAGAAGAGTCAGTGTTCTTGTACTGAAGTCGGCATTGTGCCTTTTGTATTTAATTCCGATGCAATTTCTGTATTTCATCGTCAATAAGAAGGTCAGAGGGATACAGTAAACCCAAAGTGAAGCATCGGAATCTATAACTAGTGTCACAGGAATGGTTCAAAACATAGACAGTAAGAAGAGGCAGTCTTCTTGTACTTAAGTCGGCATTGTGACTTTTGTATATAATTCCGATGCAATTTCTGAGTTTCATCGTCATTAAGAAGGTCAGCTGGATACAGTAAACCTGAAGTGAAGCATCGGAATCTATAACTAGTGTCACAGGAATGGCTCTAAACATAGGCAGTAAGGAGAGCCAGTCTTCTTGTACTTGAGTCGGCATTGTGCTTTTAGTATATAATTCCGCTGAAATTTCTGTGTTTGATCGTTAATAAGAAGGTCAGAGGGATACAGTAACCTGAAGTGAAGCACCGGAATCTATAACTAATGTCACAGGAATGGTTCAAAACATAGACAGGTAGAAGAGTCAGTCTTCTTGTACGTAAGTCGGCATTGTGCCTTTTGTATTTAATTAATATGCAATTTCTGTGTTTCATCGTCAATAGGCGGTCAGAGGGTTACAGTAAACCTCAAGTGAAGCATCGGAATCTATAACTAGTGTCACAGGAATGCTTCAAAACATAGACAGTAAGAAGAGCCAGTCTTCTTGTACTTGAGTCGGAATTGTGCCTTTTGTATTTAATTCTGATGCCAATTTCTGAGTTTCATCGTCAATAAGAAAGTCAGAGGGATACAGAAAACCTGAAGTGACGCAACGGAATCTAAAACTAGTGCCACAAGAGTGGTTCAAAACATAGACAGTAGGAAGAGTCAGTCCTTTTTGTACTTAGTCGGCATTGTGCCCTTTGTATGTAATTCCGATGCAATTTCTGTGTTTCATCGTCAATAAGAAGGTCAGAGGGATACAGTAAAACTGAAGTGAAGCTTCGGAATCTATAACCAGTGTCGCAGGAATGGTTCAAAGCATAGAGAGTGAATAGAGTCAGTCTTCTTGTACTTGAGTCGGCATTGAGCCTTTTGTATTTCATTCCGATGTAATTTCTGTGTTTCATCGTCAATACGCAGGTCAGAGGGATACAGTAAACCTGAAGTGAAGCATCGGAATCTATAACTAGTGTCACAGGAATGGTTCAAAACATAGACAGTAAGAAGAATCAGTCTTCTTGTACTTAAGTCGGCATGGTGCCTTTTGTATTTAATTCCGATGCAATTTCTGTTTTTCATCGTCAATGAGAAGGTCAGAGGGATACAGTAAAACTGAAGTGAAGCTTCGGAATCTATAACTAGTGTCACAGGAATGGTTCAAAACCATAGACAGTCAGAAGAGTCAGTCTTTTTGTACTTAAGTCGGCATTGTGCCTTTTGTATTTAATTCCGATGCAATTTCTTTGTGTCATCGTCAATACGAAGGTCAGAGGGATACAGTAAAGCTGAAGTGAAGCATCGGAATCTATAATTAGTGTTCAGGAATGGTTCAAAACATAGACTGTAAGAAGAGTCAGTCTTCTTGTACATAAGTCGGCATTGTGCCTTTTGGATTTAATTCCGATGCAATATCTGTGTTTCTTCGTCAATAAGAAGGTCAGAGGGACACAGTAAACCTGAAGTGAAGCATCGGAATCAATAACTAGTGTCACAGGAATGGTTGATAACATAGACCGTAAGAAGAGCCAGTCTTCTTGTACTTGAGTCGGCATTGAGCCTTTTGTATTTCATTCCGATGCAACTTCTGTGTTTCATCGTCAATACGAAAGTCAGAGGGATACAGTAAATCTGAAGTGAAGCATCGGAATCTATAACTAGTGTCACAGGATGGTTCAAAACATAGACAGTAGGAAGAGTCAGTCTTCTTGTACTTAAGTCGGCATTATGCCCTTTGTATTTAATTCTGATGCAATTTCTATGTTTCATCGGCAATAAGAAGGTCAGAGAGATACAGTAAAACTGAAGTGAAGCATCGGAATCTATAACTAGTGTCACAGGAATGGTTCAAAACATAGACAGTAAGAAGAGTAAGTCTTCTTGTACTTAAGTCGGCATTGTGCCTTTTGTATTTAATTTCGATGCAATTTCTGTGCTTCTTCGTCAATAAGAAGGTCAGTTGGATACAGTAAACCTGAGTGAAGCATCGGAATCTGTAACTAGTGTCACAGGAATGGTTCAAACTTAGACAGTAAGAATGGTCAGTCTTCTTGTACTTGAGTAGGCATTGTGCTTTTTTATTTAATTCCGATGAATTTTCTGTGTTTGATCGTCAATAAGAAGGTCAGAGGGTTCCAGTAAATCTGAAGTGAAGCATCGGAATCTATAACTAGTGTCACAGGAATGGTTCAAACCATAGACAGTAAGAAGTACTTAAGTCGGCATTGTGCCTTTTGTATTTAATTCCGATGCAATATCTGTGTTTCTTCGTCAATAAGAAGGTCAGAGGGGACACAGTAAACCTGAAGTGAAGCATCGGAATCTATAACTAGTGTCACAGGAATGGTTCAAAACATAGACCGTAAGAAAGAGCCAGTCCTTCTTGTACTTGAGTTGGCATTGACCCTATTGTATTTCATTAGGATGCAATTTCTGTGTTTCATCGTCAATACGAAGGTCAGAGAGATACAGTAAACCTGAAGTGAAGCATCGGAATCTATAACTAGTGTCACAGGAATGGTTCAAAACATAGACAGTAAGAAGAGTCAATATTCTTGTACTTAAGTCGGCATTGTGCCTTTTGTATTTAATTCCGATGCAATATTTGTGTTTCTTCGTCAATAAGAAGGTCAGTGGGATACAGTAAACCTGAAGTGAAGCATCGGAATCCTTAACTAGTGTCACAGGAATGGTTCAAAACATAGACAGTAGAAAGAGCCAGTCTTCTTGTACTTGTGTCAGCATTGTGCCTTTTGTATTTAATTCCTATGCAATTTCTGTTTTTCATCGTCAATAAGAAGGTACAGAGGGATACAGTAAACTGAAGTGAAGCATCGAATCTATAACTAGTGTCACAGGAATGGTTCAAAACATAGACAGTAAGAAGAATCAGTCTTCTTGTACTTAAGTCGGCGTGGTGCCTTTTGTATTTAATTCCGATGCAATTTCTGTTTTTCATCGTCAATGAGAAGGTCAGGAGGGATACAGTAAAACTGAAGTGAAGCTTCGGAATCTATAACTAGTGTCACAGGAATGGTTCAAAACATAGACAGTCAGAAGAGTCAGTCTTTTTGTACTTAAGTCGGCATTGTGCCTTTTGTATTTAATTCCGATGCAATTTCTTTGTGTCATCGTCAATACGAAGGTCAGAGGGATACAGTAAAGCTGAAGTGAAGCATCGGAATCTATAATTAGTGTTCAGGAATGGGTCAAAACATAGACTGTAAGAAGAGTCAGTCTTCTTGTACATAAGTCGGCATTGTGCCTTTTGGATTTAATTCCGATGCAATATCTGTGTTTCTTCGTCAATAAGAAGGTCAGAGGGACACAGTAACCTGAAGTGAAGCATCGGAATCAATAACTAGTGTCACAGGAATGGTTGAAAACATAGACAGTAAGAAGAGCCAGTCTTCTTGTACTTGAGTCGGCATTGAGCCTTTTGTATTTCATTCCGATGCAACTTCTGTGTTTCATTGTCAATACGAAAGTCAGAGGGATACAGTAAATCGGAAGTGAAGCATCGGAATCTACAACTAGTGTCACAGGGATGGTTCAAAACATAGACAGTAGGAAGAGTCAGTCTTCTTGTACTTAAGTCGGCATTATGCCCTTTGTATTTAATTCTGATGCAATTTCTATGTTTCATCGTCAATAAGAAGGTCAGAGAGATACAGTAAAAACTGAAGTGAAGCATCGGAATCTATAACTAGTGTCACAGGAATGGTTCAAAACATAGACAGTAAGAAGAGTAAGTCTTCTTGTACTTAAGTCGGCATTGTGCCTTTTGTATTTAATTCCGATGCAATATCTGTGTTTCTTCGTCAATAAGAAGGTCAGAGGGACACAGTAAACCTGAAGTGAAAGCATCGGAATCTATAACTAGTGTCACAGGAATGGTTCAAAACATAGACCGTAAGAAGAGCCAGTCTTCTTGTACTTGAGTTGGCATTGACCCTATTGTATTTCATTAGGATGCAATTTCTGTGTTTCATCGTCAATACGAAGGTCAGAGTGATACAGTAAACCTGAAGTGAAGCATCGGAATCTATAACTAGTGTCACAGGAATGGTTCAAAACATAGACAGTAAGAAGAGTCAATCTTCTTGTACTTAAGTCGGCATGGTGCCTTTTGTATTTAATTCCGATGCAATATTTGTGTTTCTTCGTCAATAAGAAGGTCAGTGGGATACAGTAAACCTGAAGTGAAGCATCGGAATCCATAACTAGTGTCACAGGAATGGTTCAAAACATAGACAGTAGAAAGAGCCAGTCTTCTTGTACTTGTGTCAGCATTGTGCCTTTTGTATTTAATTCCTATGCAATTTCTGTTTTTCATCGTCAATAAGAAGGTCAGAGGGATACAGTAAACCTGAAGTGAAGCATCGGAATCTATAACTAGTGTCACAGAAATGGTTCAAAACATAGAGAGTAAGAAGAGCCAGTCTTCTTGTACTTGAGTCGGCATTGTGCCTTTTGTATTTAATTCCGATGAATTTTCTGTGTTTGATCGTCAATGAGAAGGTCCGAGGGATACAGTAAACCTGAAGTGAAGCATCGGAATCTATAACTAGTGTCACAGGAATGGTTCATACCATAGAGAGTAAGAAGAGTCAGTGTTCTTGTACTGAAGTCGGCATTGTGCCTTTTGTATTTAATTAAGATGCAATTTCTGTGTCTCATCGTCAATAATAAGGTCAGAGAAAATTAGTAAACCTGAAGTGAAGCATCGGAATCTATGACTAGTGTCACAGGATTGGTTCAAAACATAGACAGTAAGAAGAGTCAGTCTTCTTGTACTTAAGTCGACATTGTGCCTTTTGTATATAATTCAGATGCAATTTCTGTGCTTCATCGTCAATAAGAAGGTCAGCTGGATACAGTAAACCTGAAGTGATGCATCGGACTCTATAACTAGTGTCACAGGAATGGTTCAATACATAGGCAGTAAGAAGGAGCAGTCTTCTTGTACTTGAGTCTGCATTGTTGCTTTTGTATTTAATTCTGATGAAATATCTGTGTTTGATCGTCAATAAGTTGGTCAAGGGATACAGTAAACCTGAACTGAAGCATCGGAATCTATAACTAGTGTCACAGGAATGGTTCAAAACATAGACAGTAGGAAGAGTCAGTCTTCTTGTACTTAAGTCGGCATTATGCCCTATGTATTTAATTCTGATGCAATTTCTATGTTTCATCGTCAATAAGAAGATCAGAGAGATACAGTAAAACTGAAGTGAAGCATCGGAATCTATAATTAGTGTCACAGAAATGGTTCAAAACATAGACAGTAAGAAGATTCAGTCTTCTTGTACTGAAGTCGGCACTGTGCCTTTTGTATTTAATTTCGATGCAATTTCTGTGCTTCTTCGTCAATAAGAAGGTCAGTTGGATGCAGTAAACCTGAAGTGAAGCATCAGAATGTATAACTAGTGCCACAGGAATGTTTCAAATTATAGACAGTAAGAAGAGTCAGTCTTTTTGTACTTAAGTCGGCATTATGCCTTTTGTATTTAATTCCGATGCAATTTCTGTGTTTCATCGTCAATACGAAGGTCAGAGGGATACAGTAAACCTGAAGTGACGCATCGGAATCTATAACTAGTGTCACAGGAATGGTTCATACCATAGAGAGTAAGAAGAGTCAGTGTTCTTGTACTGAAGTCGGTATTGTGCCTTTTGTAGTTAATTAAGATGCAATTTCTGTGTTGCATCGTCAATAATAAGGTCAGAGGGAAACAGTAAACCTGAAGTTAAGCATCGGAATCCATAAATAGTGTCACAGGAATGGTTCAAAACATAGAGAGTAGGAAGAGCCAGTCTTCTTGTACTTGAGTCAGCATTGTGCCTTTTGTATTTAATTCCTATGCAATTTCTGTTTTTCATCGTCAATAAGAAGGTCAGAGGGATACAGTAAACCTGAAGTGAAGCATCGGAATCTATAACTAGTGTCACAGGAATTGTTCATACCATAGAGAGTAAGAGGAGTCAGTGTTCTTGTACTGAAGTCGGCATTGTGCCTTTTGTATTTAATTAAGATGCAAATTCTGTGTTTCATCGTCAATAATAAGGTCAGAGGGAAACAGTAAACCTGAAGTGAAGCATCGGAATCTATAACTAGTGTCACAGGATTGGTTCAAAACATAGACAGTAAGAAGAGTCAGTCTTCTTGTACTTAAGTCGACATTGTGCCTTTTGTATATAATTCAGATGCAATTTCTGTGTTTCACCGTCAATAAGAAGGTCAGCTGGATACAGTAAACCTGAAGTGAAGCTTCGGACTCTATAACTAGTGTCACAGGAATGGTTCAAAGCATAGGCAGTAAGGAGGAGCAGTCTTCTTGTACTTGAGTCGGCATTGTTGCTTTTGTATTTAATTCTGATGAAATTTCTGTGTTTGATCGTCAATAAGTTGGTCAAGGGATACAGTAAACCTGACGTGAAGCATCGGAATCTGTAACTAGTGTCACAGGAATGGTTCTATAAACATAGACAGTAGGAAGAGTCAGTCTTCTTGTACTTAAGTCGGCATTGTGCCTTTTGTATTTAATTCCGATGCAGTTTCTGTGCTTCATCGTCAATAAGAAGGTCAGAGGGATACAGTAAACCTGAAGTGAAGCATCGGAATCTATATGTAGTGTCACAGGAATGGTTCAAAGCAAAAACAGTAAGTAGAATTAGTCTACTTGTACTTAAGTCGGCATTGTGCCTTTTGTATATAATTCCGATGCAATTTCTGTGTTTCATCGTCAATAAGAAGGTCAGCTGGGTACAGTAAACCTCAAGTGATGCATCGGAATCTATAAGTAGTGTCACAGGAATGGTTCAAAGCATGAACAGTAAGTAGTGTCAGTCTACTTGTACTTAAGTCGGAATTGTGCCTTTTGTAATTAAATCCGATGCAATTTATGTGCTTCATCGTCAATAAGCAGGTCAGGTGCATACAGTAAACCTGAAGTGAAGCATCGGAATCTATAACTAGTGTCACAGGAATGGTTCAAAACATAGAGTGTAAGAAGAGCCAGCTTTCTTGTACTTGAGCCAGCATTGTGCTTTTGTATTTAATTCCGATGAATTTTCTGTGTTTGATCGTCAATAAGAAGGTCAGAGGGATCCAGTAAACCTGAAGGGAAGCATCGGAATCTGTAACTAGTGTCACAGGAATGGTTCAAACCATAGACAGTAAGAAGTATCAGTGTTCTTGTACTGAAGTCGGCACTGTGTCTTTTGTATTTAGTTCCGATGAATTTTCTGTGTTTGATCGTCAATAAGAAGGTCAGAGTCATACAGTAAACCTGAAGTGAAGCATCGGTATCTGTAACTAGTGTCATAGGAATGGTTCTAAACATAGACAGTAACAAGAGCCAGTCTTCTTGTACTTGAGTCGGCATTGTGCGTTTTGTATTTAATTCCGATGCAATTTCTGTTTTTCATCGTCAATAAGAAGGTCAGAGGGATACAGTAAACCTGAAGTGAAGCATCGGAATCTATAACTAGTGTCACAGGATAGGTTCAAAACATAGAAAGTAGGAAGAGTCAGTCTTCTTGTACTTAAGTCGTCATTGAGCCTTTTGTATTTAATTACGATGCAATTTCTGTGCTTCTTCGTCAATAAGAAGGTCAGTTGGATACAGTAAACCTGAAGTGAAGCATCGGAATCTATAACTAGTGTCACAGGAATGGTTCAAAACATAGAGAGTGAGAATGGCCAGTCTTCTTGTACTTGAGTCGGCATTGTGCCTTTTGTATTTAATTCCGATGCAATTTTCTGTGTTTGATCGTCAATAAGAAGGTTAGACGGATCCAGTAAACCTGAAGAGAAGCATCGGAATCTATTACTAGTGTCACAGGAATGGTTCAAACCATAGACAGTAAGAAGAGCCAGTGTTCTTGTACTGAGGTCAGCATTGTGCCTTTTGTATTTAATTCCGATAAATTTTCTGTGTTTGAACGTCAACAAGAAGGTCAGAAGGATACAGTAAACCTGAATTGAAGCATCGAAATCTATAACTAGTGTCACAGGAATGGTTCAAAACATAGAGAGTAAGAAGAGCCAGTCTTCTTGTACTTCAGTCGGCATTGTGAATTATGTATTTAATTCCGATGAATTTTCTGTGTTTGATCGTCAATAAGAAGGTCAGAGGTATCCAGTAAACCTGAAGTGAAACATCGGAATCTATAACTAGTGCCACTGGAATGGTTCATACCATAGACAGTAAGAAGAGTCAGTGTTCTTATACTGAATTCGGCATTGTGCCTTTTGTATTCAATGAAGATGCAATTTCTGTGCTTCATCGTCAATAATAAGGTCAGAGGGATACAGTAAACCTGAAGTGAGCCATCGGAATCTATAACTAGTGTCACAGGAATGGTTCAAAACATGGACAGTAAGAAGAGTCAGTCTTCTCGTACTTAAGTCGGCATTGTGCCTTTTGTATATAATTCTGATGCAATTTCTGTGTTTCATCGTCAATAAGAAGGTCAGCTGGATACAGTAAACCTGAAGTGAATCTTCGGACTCTATAACTGGTGTCACAGGATTGGTTCAAAACATAGGCAGTAAGAAGGAGCAGTCTTCTTGTACTTGAGTCGGCATTGTTCCTTATGTATTTAATTGTGATGAATTTTCTGTGTTTGATCGTCAATAAGTAGGTCAAGGGATACAGTAAACCTGAAGTGAAGTATCGGAATTTATAACTAGTGTCACAGGATTGGTTCAAAGCATAGACAGTAGGCAGAGTCAGTCATCTTGTACTTAAGTCGGCATTATGCCTTTTGTATAGAATTCTGATGCAATTTCTATGTTTCATCGTCAATACGAAGGTCAGAGGGATACGGTAAAACTGAAGTGAATCTTCGGACTCTATAACTGGTGTCACAGGATTGGTTCAAAACATAGGCAGTAAGAAGGAGCAGTCTTCTTGTACTTGAGTCGGCATTGTTCCTTATGTATTTAATTGTGATGAATTTTCTGTGTTTGTTCGTCAATAAGACGGTCAGAATGATACAGTAAACCTGAAGAGAAGCATCGGAATCTATAACTAGTGTCACAGGAATGGTTCAAACCACAGACAGTAAGAAGTACTTAAGTCGGCATTGTGCCTTTTGTATTTAATTGAGAAGATGTTTCTGTGTTTCAACGTCAATAAGAAGTCAAAGGGATACAGGAAACCTGAAGTGAAGCTTCGGAATCTGTCACTAGTGTCACAGGAATGGTTCAAAACATAGACAGTTAGAAGAGTCAGACTTTTTGTACCTAAGACGGCATTGAATCTTTTGTATAAAATTCCGATGCAATTTCTGTGTTTTATCGTCAATTCGAACGTCCGAGGGATACAGTAAACCTGAAATGAAGCATCGGAATCTATAACTAGTGTCACAGGAATGGTTCAAAACATAGACAGTAAGAGGAGTCAGTTTTCATGTACTTAAGTCGGCATTGTGATTTTTGTATTTAATTCCGATGCAATTTCTGTGTTTCATCGTCAATAAGAAGGTCAGAGGGATACAGTAAACCTGAAGTGAAGCTTCGGAATCGATAACTAGTGTCACAGGAATGGTTCAAAACATAGACAGTAAGAAGAGTCAGTCTTTTTGTACTTAAGTCGGCATTATGCCTTTTGTATAGAATTCTCATGCAATTTCTATGTTTCATCGTCAATAAGAAGGTCAGAGCTATACAGTAAAACTGAAGTGAAGCATCGGAATCTATAACTAGCGTCACAGGAATGGTTCCAAACATAGACAGTAAGAAGAGTCAGTCTTCTTGTACTTAAGTCGGCATTGCGCTTTTGTATTTAATTCCGATGCAATTTCTGTGCTTCTTCGTCAATAAGAAGGTCAGTTGGATACAGTAAACCTGAAGAGAAGCATCGGAATCTATTACTAGTGTCACAGGAATGGTTCAAACCATAGACAGTAAGAAGAGCCAGTCTTCTTGTACTTGAGTCGGCATTGTGCCTTTTGTACTTAATTCCGATGCAATTTCCGTTTTTCATCGTCAATAAGAATGTGAGAGAGGTACAGTAAACCTGAACTGAAGCATCGGAATCTAAAACTAGTGTCACAGGAATGGTTCAAAACATAGACCGTAAGAAGAGTCAGTTTTCTTGTACGTAAGTCGGCATTGTGCCTTTTGTACTTAATTCCGATGCAATTTCTGTGTTTCATCGTCAATAAAAAGGTTAGCTGGGTACTGTAAACCTCAAGTGAAGCATCGGAATCTATAAGTAGTGTCACAGGAATGGTTCAAAGGATAAACAGTTAGTAGAGTCAGTCTACTAGTACTTAAGTCAGCATTGTGCCTTTTGTATTTCATTCCGATGCAATTTATGTGCTTCATCGTCAATAAGCAAGTCAGCTGGATACAGTAAACCTGAAGTGAAGCATCGGAATCTATGACTAGTGTCACAGGAATGGTTCAAAACATGGAGAGTAAGAAGAGCCAGTTTTCTTGTACTTGAGCCAGCATTGTGCTTTTGTATTTAATTCCGATGAATTTTCTGTGTTTGATCGTCAATAAGAAGGTCAGCGGGATCCAGTAAACCTGAAGAGAAGCATCGGAATCTGTAACTAGTGTCACAGGAATGGTTCAAACCATAGACAGTAAGAAGTATCAGTGTTCGTGTACTGAAGTCGGCATTGTGTCTTTTGTATTTAATTCCGATGAATTTTCAGTGTTTGATCGTCAATAAGAAGGTCAGAGTCATACAGTAAACCTGAAATGAAGCATCGGAATCTATAACTAGTGTCATAGGAATGGTTCAAAACATAGACAGTAACAAGAGCCAGTTTTCTTGTACTTGAGTCGGCATTGTGCCTTTGTATTTAATTCCGATGCAATTTTCAGTGTTTGATCGTCAATAAGAAGGTTAGACGGATCCAGTAAACCTGAAGAGAAGCATCGGAATCTATAACTAGTGTCACAGGAATGGTTCAAAGCATAGACAGTATGAAGAGCCAGTGTTCTTGTACTGAGGTCAGCATTGTGCCTTTTGTATTTAATTCCGATGAATTTTCTGTGGTTGATCGTCAACAAGAAGGTCACAAGGATACAGTAAACCTGAAGTGAAGCATCGAAATATATAACTAGTGTCACAGGAATGGTTCAAAACATAGACAGTAAGAAGAGCCAGTCTTCTTGTACTTGAGTCAGCATTGTGCCTTTTGTATTTAATTCCGATGCAATTTCTGTTTTTCATCGTCAATAAGAGGGTCAGAGGGAAACAGTAAACCTGAAGTTAAGCATCGGAATCAATAACTAGTGTCACAGGATTGGTTCAAAACATAGACAGTAGGAAGAGTCAGATTTTTTGTACTTAAGTCGGCATTGTGCCTTTTGTTTCTAATTCCGATGCAATATCTGTGTTTCATCGTCAATAAGAAGGTCAGAAGGATACAGTAAACCTGAAGTGAAGCATCGGAATCAATAACTAGTGTCACAGGAATGGTTCAAAACATAGAAAGTAAGAAGAGCCAGTCTTCTTGTACTTCAGTCGGCATTGTGAATTATGTTTTTAATTCCGATGAATTTTCTGTGTTTGATCGTCAAAAAGAAGGTCAGAGGGATCCAGTAAACCTGAAGTGAAGCATCGGAAACTATAACTAGTGCCACTGGAATGGTTCATACCATAGACAGTAAGAAGAGTCAGTGTTCTTATACTGAATTCGGCATTGTGCCTTTTGTATATAATTCTGATGCAATTTCTGTGTTTCATCGTCAATAAGAAGGTCAGCTGGATACAGTAAACCTGAAGTGAATCTTCGGACTCTATAACTAGTGTCACAGGATTAGTTCAAAACATAGGCAGTAAGAAGGAGCAGTCTTCTTGTACTTGAGTCGGCATTGTTCCTTTTGTATTTAATTGTGATGAATTATCTGTGTTTGATCGACAATAAGTAGGTCAAGGGATACAGTAAACCTGAAGTGAAGTATCGGAATTTATAACTAGTGTCACAGGATTGGTTCAAAACATAGACAGTAGGAATAGTCAGTCATCTTGTACTTAAGTCGGCATTATGCCTTTTGTATAGAATTCTGATGCAATTTCTATGTTTCATCGTCAATAAGAAGGTCAGAGGGATACAGTAAAACTGAAGTGAAGCATCGGAATCTACAACTAGCGTCACAGGAATGGTTCAAAACATAGACAGTAAGAAGAGTCAGTCTTCTTGTACTTAAGTCGGCATTGTGCCTTTTGTATTTAATTCCGATTCAATTTCTATGCTTCTTCGTCAATATGAAGGTCAGTTGGATACAGTAAACCTGAGGTGAAGCATCGGAATCTATAACTAGTGTCACAGGAATAGTTCAAAACATAGACAGTAAGAATGGCCAGTCTTCTTGTACTTGAGTCGGCATTGTGCCTTTTGTGTTTAATTCCGATGAATTTTCTGTGTTTGATCGTCAATAAGACGGTCAGAGGGATACAGTAAACCTGAAGAGAAGCATCGGATTCTATAACTAGTGTCACAGGAATGGTTCAAACCATAGACAGTAAGAAGTACTTAAGTCGGCATTGTGCCTTTTGTATTTAATTGAGATGATGTTCCTGTGTTTCATCGTCAATAAGAAGTCAAAGGGATCCAGGAAACCTGAAGTGAAGCATCGGAATCTGTCACTAGTGTCACAGGAATGGTTCAAAACATAGACAGTTAGAAGAGTCAGACTTTTTGTACTTAAGACGGCATTGAACCTTTTGTATATAATTCCGATGCAATTTCTGTGTTTTATCGTCAATACGAAGGTCCGAGGGATACAGTAAACCTGAAGTGAAGCATCGGAATCTATAACTAGTGTCACAGGAATGGTTCAAAACATAGACAGTAAGAAGGGTCAGTCTTTTTGTACTTAAGTCGGCATTATGCGTTTTGTATTTAATTCCGATGCAATTTCTGTGTTTCATTGTCAAAACGAAGGTCAGAGGGATACAGTAAACCTGAAGTGAAGCATCGGAATCTATAACTAGTGCCACAGGAATGGTTCAAAACATAGACAGTAAGAAGAGTCAGTCTTCTTGTACTTAAGTCGGCATTGTGCCTTTTGTAATTAATTCCGATGCTATATCTGTGTTTCTTCGTCAATAAGAAAGTCAGAGGGATACAGTAAACCTGAAGTGAAGCATCGGAATCTATAACTAGTGTCACAGGAATGGATCAAAGCATAGACAGTAAGAAGAGCCAGTCTTCTTGTACTTGAGTCGGCATTGAACCTTTTGTATTTAATTCCGATGCAATTTCTGTGTTTCATTGTCAATACGAAGGTCAGAGGGATACAGTAAACCTGAAGAGAAGCATCGGAATCTATAACTAGTGTCACAGGAATGGTTCAAAACATAGACAGTAGGAAGAGTCAGTCATCTTGTACTTAAGTCGGCATTATGCCTTTTGTATAGAATTCTCATGCGATTTCTATGTTTCATCGTCAATAAGAAGGTCAGAGGGATACAGTAAAACTGAAGTGAAGCATCGGAATCTATAACTAGCGTCACAGGAATGGTTCAAAACATAGAAAGTAAGAAGAGTCAGTCTTCTTGTACTTAAGTCGGCATTGTGGCTTTTGTATTTAATTGCGATGCAATTTCTGTGCTTCTTCGTCAATAAGAAGGTCAGTTGGATACAGTAAACCTGAGGTGAAGCATCGGAATCTATAACTAGTGTCACAGGAATAGTTCAAAACATAGACCGTAAGAATTGCCAGTCTTCTTGTACTTGAGTCGGCATTTTGCCTTTTGTGTTTAATTCCGATGAATTTTCTGTGTTTGATCGTCAATAAGACAGTCAGAGGGATACAGTAAACCTGAAGAGAAGCATCGGAATCTATAACTAGTGTCACAGGAATGGTTCAAACCATAGACAGTAAGAAGTACTTAAGTCGGCATTGTGCCTTTTGTATTTAATTGAGATGATGTTTCTGTGTTTCACCGTCAATAAGAAGTCAAAGGGATACAGGAAACCTGAAGTGAAGCATCGGAATCTGTCACTAGTGTCACAGGAATGATTCAAAACATAGACAGTTAGAAGAGTCAGACTTTTTGTACTTAAGACGGCATTAAACCTTTTGTATATAATTCCGATGCAATTTCTGTGTTTTATCGTCAATACGAAGGTCCGAGGGATACAGTAAACCTGAAGTGAAGCATCGGAATCTATAACTAGTGTCACAGGAATGGTTCAAACATAGACAGTAAGAAGGGTCAGTCTTTTTGTACTTAAGTCGGCATTATGCGTTTTGAATTTAATTCCCATGCAATTTCTGTGTTTCATTGTCAATACGAAGGTCAGAGGGATACAGTAAACCTGAAGTGAAGCATCGGAATCTGTAACTAGTGTCACAGGAATGATTCAAAACATAGACAGTAAGAAGAGTCAGTCATCTTGTACTTAAGTCGGCATTGTGCCTTTTGGATTTAATTCCGATGCTATATCTGTGTTTCTTCGTCAATAAGAAAGTCAGAGGGATACAGTAAACCTGAAGTGAAGCATCATAATCTATAACTAGTGTCACAGGAATGGATCAAAGCATAGACAATAAGAAGAGCCAGTATTCTTGTACTTGAGTCGGCATTGAACCTTTTGTATTTAATTCCGATGCAATTTCTGTGTTTCATTGTCAATACGAAGGTCAGAGGGATACAGTAAACCTGAAGAGAAGCATCGGAATCTATAACTAGTGTCACAGGAATGGTTCAAACCATAGACAGTAAGAAGTACTTAGGTCGGCATTGTGTCTTTTGTATTTAAATGAGATGATGTTTCTGTGTTTCATCGTCAATAAGAAGTCAAAGGGATACAGGAAATCTGAAGTGAAGCATCGGAATCTGTCACTAGTGTCACAGGAATGGTTCAAAACATAGACGGTTAGAAGAGTCAGACTTTTTGTACTTAAGACGGCATTGAACCTTTTGTATATAATTCCGGTGCAATTTCTGTGTTTTATCGTCAATACGAAGGTCCGAGGGATACAGTAAACCTGAAGTGAAGCATCGCAATCTATAACTAGTGTCACAGGAATGGTTCAAAACATAGACAGTAAGAAGAGTCAGTTTTCTTGTACTTAAGTCGGCATTGTGCCTTTTGTATTTAATTCCGATGCAATTTCTGTGTTACATCGTCAATAAGAAGGTCAGAGGGATACAGTAAACCTGAAGTGAAGCATCGGAATCGATAACTAGTGTCACAGGAATGGTTCAAAGCATTGACAGTAAGAAGGGTCAGTCCTTTTTGTACTTAAGTCGGCATTATGCGTTTTGTATTTAATTCCGATGCAATTCCTGTGTTTCATTGTCAATACGAAGGTCAGAGGGATACAGTAAACCTGAAGTGAAGCATCGGTATCTATAACTAGTGTCACAGGAATGATTCAAAACATAGACAGTAAGAAGAGTCAGTCTTCTTGTACTTAAGTCGGCATTGTGCCTTTTGGATTTAATTCCGATGCTATATCTGTGTTTCTTCGTCAATAAGAAGGTCAGAGGGATACAGTAAACCTGAAGTGAAGCATCGGAATCTATAACTAGTGTCACAGGAATGGATCAAAACATAGACATTAAGAAGACCCAGTCTTCTTGTACTTGAGTCGGCATTGAACCTTTTGTATTTAAATCCGATGCAATATCTGTGTTTCATCGTCAATACGAAGGTCAGAGGGATACAGAAAAACCTGAAGTGAAGCATCGGAATCTATAACTAGTGTCACAGGAATGGTTCAAAACATAGACAGTAAGAAATGTCAGTCTTCTTGTACTTAAGTTTGCATGGTGCCTTTTGTATTTTATTCCGATGCAATATCTGCGTTTCTTCGTCAATAAGAAGGTCAGAGGGATACAGTAAACCTGAGGTGAAGCATCGGAATCTATAACTAGTGTCACAGGAATAGTTCAAAGCATAGACCGTAAGAATGGCCAGTTTCTTGTACTTGAGTCGGCATTGTGCCTTTTGTATTTAATTCCGATGAATTTTCTGTGTTTGATCGTCAATAAGACGGTCAGAGGGATACAGTAAACCTGAAGAGAAGCATCGGAATCTATAACTAGTGTCACAGGAATGGTTCAAACCATAGACAGTAAGAAGTACTTAAGTCGTCATTGTGCCTTTTGTATTTAATTGAGATGATGTTTCTGTGTTTCATCGTCAATAAGAAATCAAAGGGATACAGGAAACCTGAAGTGAAGCTTCGGAATCTGTCACTAGTGTCACAGGAATGGTTCAAAACATAGACAGTTAGAAGAGTCAGACTTTTCGTACTTAAGACGGCATTGAACCTTTTGTATATAATTCCGATGCAATTTCTGTGTTCTATCTTGAATTCGAAGGTCCGAGGGATACTGTAAACCTGAAGTGGAGTATCGGAATCTATAACTAGTGCCACAGGAATGGTTCAAAACATAGACAGTAAGAAGAGTCAGTCTTCTTGTACTTAAGTCGGCATTGTGCCTTTTGGATTTAATTCCGATGCTATATCTGTGTTTCTTCGTCAATAAGAAAGTCAAAGGGATACAGTAAACCTGAAGTGAAGCATCGGAATCTATAACTAGTGTCACAGGAATGGATCAAAGCATAGACAATAAGAAGAGCCAGTCTTCTTGTACTTGAGTCGGTATTGAACCTTTTGTATTTAAATCCGATGCAATTTCTGTGTTTCATTGTCAATACGAAGGTCAGAGGGATACAGTAAACCTGAAGAGAAGCATCGGAATCTATAACTAGTGTCACAGGAATGGTTCAAAACATAGACAGTAGGTAGAGTCAGTCATCTTTTACTTAAGTCGGCATTATACCTTTTGTATAGAATTCTCATGCGATTTCTATGTTTCATCGTCAATAAGAAGGTCAGAGGGATACAGTAAAACTGAAGTGAAGCATCGGAATCTATAACTAGCGTCACAGGAATGGTTCCAAACATAGAAAGTAAGAAGAGTCAGTCTTCTTGTACTTAAGTCGGCATTGTGAATTTTTTATTTAATTGCGATGGAATTTCTGTGCTTCTTCGTCAATAAGAAGGTCAGTTGGATACAGTAAACCTGAGGTGAAGCATCGGAATCTATAACTAGTGTCACAGGAATAGTTCAAAACATAGACCGTAAGAATGGCCAGTCTTCTTGTACTTGAGTCGGCATTGTGCCTTTTGTGTTTAATTCCGATGAATTTTCTGTGTTTGATCGTCAATAAGACGGTCAGAGGGATACAGTAAACCTGAAGAGAAGCATCGGAATCTATAACTAGTGTCACAGGAATGGTTCAAACCATAGACAGTAAGAAGTACTTAAGTCGGCATTGTGCCTTTTGTATTTAATTGAGATGATGTTTCTGTGTTTCATCGTCAATAAGAAGTCAAAGGGATACAGGAAACCTGAAGTGAAGCATCGGAATCTGTCGCTAGTGTCACAGGAATGATTCAAAACATAGACAGTTAGAAGAGTCAGACTTTTTGTACTTAAGACGGCATTGAACCTTTTGTATATAATTCCGATGCAATTTCTGTGTTTTATCGTCAATACGAAGGTCCGAGGGATACAGAAAAACCTGAAGTGAAGCATCGGAATCTATAACTAGTGTCACAGGTATGGTTCAAAACATAGACAGTAAGAAGGGTTAGTCTTTTTGTACTTAAGTCGGCATTATGCGTTTTGTATTTAATTCCGATGCAATTTCTGTGTTTCATTGTCAATACGAAGGTCAGAGGGATACAGTAAACCTGAAATGAAGCATCGAAATCTGTAACTAGTGTCACAGGAATGGTTCAAAACATAGACAGTAAGAAGAGTCAGACTTCTAGTACTTAAGTCGGCATTGTGCCTTTTGGATTTAATTCCGATGCTATATCTGTGTTTCTTCGTCAATAAGAAAGTCAGAGGGAAACAGTAAACCTGAAGTGAAGCATCATAATCTATAACTAGTGTCACAGGAATGGATCAAAGCATAGACAGTAAGAAGAGCCAGTATTCGTGTACTTGAGTCGGCATTGAACCTTTTGTATTTAATTCCGATGCAATTTCTGTGTTTCATTGTCAATACGAAGGTCAGAGGGATACAGTAAACCTGAAGAGAAGCATCGGAATCTATAACTAGTGTCACAGGAATGGTTCAAACCATAGACAGTAAGAAGTACTTAGGTCGGCATTGTGTCTTTTGTATTTAAATGAGATGATGTTTCTGTGTTTCATCGTCAATAAGAAGTCAAAGGGATACAGGAAACCTGAAGTGAAGCATCGGAATCTGTCACTAGTGTCACAGGAATGGTCCAAAACATAGACAGTTAGAAGAGTCAGACTTTTTGTACTTAAGACGGCATTGAACCTTTTGTATATAATTCCGGTGCAATTTCTGTGTTTTATCGTCAATACGAAGGTCCGAGGGATACAGTAAACCTGAAGTGAAGCATCGCAATCTATAACTAGTGTCACAGGAATGGTTCAAAACATAGACAGTAAGAAGAGTCAGTTTTCTTGTACTTAAGTCGGCATTGTGCCTTTTGTATTTAATTCCGATGCAATTTCTGTGTTTCATCGTCAATAACAAGGTCAGAGGTATACAGTAAACCTGAAGTGAAGCATCGGAATCGATAACTAGTGTCACAGGAATGGTTCAAAGCATAGACAGTAAGAAGGGTCAGTCTTTTTGTACTTAAGTCGGCATTATGCGTTTTGTATTTAATTCCGATGCAATTTCTGTGTTTCATTGTCAATACGAAGGTCAGAGGGATACAGTAAACCTGAAGTGAAGCATCGGAATCTATAACTAGTGTCACAGGAATGATTCAAAACATAGACAGTAAGAAGAGTCAGTCTTCTTGTACTTAAGTCGGCATTGTGCCTTTTGGATTTAATTCCGATGCTATATCTGTGTTTCTTCGTCAATAAGAAGGTCAGAGGGATACAGTAAACCTGAAGTGAAGCATCGGAATCTATAACTAGTGTCACAGGAATGGATCAAAACATAGACAGTAAGAAGACGCAGTCTTCTTGTACTTGAGTCGGCATTGAACCTTTTGTATTTAAATCCGATGCAATATCTGTGTTTCATCGTCAATACGAAGGTCAGAGGGATACAGAAAAACCTGAAGTGAAGCATCGGAATCTATAACTACTGTCACAGGAATGGTTCAAAACATAGACAGTAAGAAATGTCAGTCTTCTTGTACTTAAGTTTGCATGGTGCCTTTTGTATTTTATTCCGATGCAATATCTGCGTTTCTTCGTCAATAAGAAGGTCAGAGGGATACAGTAAACCTGAAGTGAAGCATCGGAATCTATAACTAGTGTCACAGGAATGGTTCAAAACATAGACAGTAAGAAGAGTCAGTCTTCTTGTACTTAAGTCGGCATTGTGCCTTTTGTATTTAATTCCGATGCAATTTCTGTGCTTCTTCGTCAATAAGAAGGTCAGTTGGATACAGTTAACCTGAGGTGAAGCATCGGAATCTATAACTAGGGTCACAGGAATAGTTAAAAACATAGACCGTAAGAATGGCCAGTCTTCTCGTAGTTGAGTCGGAATTGTGCCTTTTGTATTTAATTCCGATGAATTTTCTGTGTTTGATCGTCAATAAGACGGTCAGAGGGATACAGTAAACCTGAAGAGAAGCATCGGAATCTATAACTAGTGTCACAGGAATGGTTCAAACCATAGACAGTAAGAAGTACTTAAGTCGGCATTGTGCCTTTTGTATTTAATTTAGATGATGTTTCTGTGTTTCATCGTCAATAAGAAATCAAAGGGATACAGGAAACCTGAAGTGAAGCTTCGGAATCTGTCACTAGTGTCACAGGAATGGTTCAAAACATAGACAGTTAGAAGAGTCAGACTTTTTGTACTTAAGACGGCATTGAACCTTTTGTATATAATTCCGATGCAATTTCTGTGTTCTATCTTCAATACGAAGGTCCGAGGGATACAGTAAACCTGAAGTGAAGCATCGGAATCTATAACTAGTGTCACAGGAATGGTTCAAAACATAGACAGTAAGAAGAGTCAGTCTTTTTGTACTTAAGTCGGCATTATGCGTTTTGTATTTAATTCCGATGCAATTTCTGTGTTTCATTGTCAATACGAAGGTCAGAGGGATACAGTGAACCCGAAGTGAAGCATCGGAATCGATAACTAGTGTCACAGGAATGATTCAAAACATAGACAGTAGGAAGAGTCAGTCATCTTGTACTTAAGTCGGCATTATGCCTTTTGTATAGAATTCTCATGCAATTTCTATGTTTCATCGTCAATAAGAAGGTCAGAGGGATACAGTAAAACTGAAGTGAAGAATCGGAATCTATAACTAGCGTCACAGGAATGGTTCAAAACATAGACAGTAAGAAGAATCAGTCTTCTTGTACTTAAGTCGGCATTGTGCCTTTTGTATTTAATTCCGATGCAATTTCTGTGCTTCTTCGTCAATAAGAAGGTCAGTTGGATACAGTAAACCTGAGATGAAGCATCGGAATCAATAACTAGTGTCACAGGAATAGTTCAAAACATAGGCCGTAAGAATGGCCAGTCTTCTTGTACTTGAGTCGGCATTGTGCCTTTTGTAGTTAATTCCGATGAATTTTCTGTGTTTGATCGTCAATAAGACGGTCAGAGGGATACAGTAAACCTGAAGAGAAGCATCGGAATCTGTAACTAGTGTCACAGGAATGGTTCAAACCATAGACAGTAAGAAGTACTTAAGTCGGCATTGTGCCTTTTGTATTTAATTGAGATGATGTTTCTGTGTTTCATCGTCAATAAGAAGTCAAAGGGATACAGGAAACCTGAAGTGAAGCATCGGAATCTGTCACTAGTGTCACAGCAATGGTTCAAAACATAGACAGTTAGAAGAGTCAGACTCTTTGTACTTAAGACGGCATTGAACCTTTTGTATATAATTCCGATGCAATTTCTGTGTTTTATCGTCAATACGAAGGTCCGGGGGATACAGTAAACCTGAAGTGAAGCATCGGAATCTATAACTAGTGTCACAGGAATGGTTCAAAACATAGACAATAAGAAGGGTCAGTCTTTTTGTACTTAAGTCGGCATTATGCGTTTTGTATTTAATTCCGATGCAATTTCTGTGTTTCATTGTCAATACGAAGGTCAGAGGGATACAGTAAACCTGAAGTGAAGCATCGGAATCTATAACTAGTCTCACAGGAATGGTTCAAAACATAGACAGTAAGAAGAGTCAGTCTTCTTGTACTTAAGTCGGCATTGTGCCTTTTGGATTTAATTCCGATGCTATATCTGTGTTTCTTCGTCAATAAGAAGGTCAGAGGGATACAGTAAACCTGAAGTGAAGCATCGGAATCTATAACTAGTGTCACAGGAATGGATCAAAACATAGACAGTAAGAGGAGCCAGTCTTCTTGTACTTGAGTCGGCATTGAGCCTTTTGTATTTAATTCCGATGCAATTTCTGTGTTTCATTATCAATACGAAGGTCAGAGGGATACAGTAAACCTGAAGAGAAGCATCGGAATCTATAACTAGTGTCACAGGAATGGTTCAAACCATAGACAGTAAGAAGTACTTAGGTCGGCATTGTGATTTTTGTATTTAATTGAGATGATGTTTCTGTGTTTCATCGTCAATAAGAAGTCAAAGGGATACAGGAAACCTGAAGTGAAGCATCGGAATCTGTCACTAGTGTCACAGGAATGGTTCAAAACATAGACAGTTAGAAGAGTCAGACTTTTTGTACTTAAGACGGCATTGAACCTTTTGTATATAATTCCGATGCAATTTCTGTGTTTTATCGTCAATACGAAGGTCCGAGGGATACAGTAAACCTGAAGTGAAGCATCGGAATCCATAACTAGTTTCACAGGAATGGTTCAAAACATAGACAGTAAGAAGAGTCAGTTTTCTTGTACGTAAGTCGGCATTGCGTTTTTTGTACTTAATTCCCATGCAATTTCTGTGTTTCATCGTCAATAAAAAGGTCAGCTGGGTACTGTAAACCTCAAGTGAAGCATCGGAATCTATAAGTAGTGTCGCAGGAATGGTTCAAAGCATAAACAGTTAGTAGAGTAAGTCTACTAGTACTTAAGTCAGCATTGTACCTTTTGTATTTAACTCCGATGCAATTTATGTGCTTCATCGTCAATAAGCAAGTCAGCTGGATACAGTAAACCTGAAGTGAAGCATCGGAATCTATGACTAGTGTCACAGGAATGGTTCGAAACATGGAGAGTAAGAAGAGCCAGTTTTCTTGTACTTGAGCCGGCATTGTGCCTTTTGTATTTAATTCCGATGAATTTCTGTGTTTGATCGTCAATAAGAAGTTCAGAGGGATCCAGTAAACCTGAGGTGAAGCATCGGAACCTATAACTAGTGTCACAGGAATGGTTCAGAACATAGACAGTACGACGAGCCAGTGTACTTGTACTTGAGTCGGCATTGTGCCTTTTGTATTTAATTCCGATGTAACTTCTGTTTTTCATCGTCAATAAGAAGGTCAGAGGGATACAGTAAACCTGAAGTGAAGCATCGGAATCTATGACTAGTGTCACAGGAATGGTTCAAAACATGGGGAATAAGAAGAGCCAGTTTTCTTGTACTTGAGCCGGCATTGTGCCTTTTGTATTTAATTCCGATAAATTTTCTGTGTTTGATCGTCAGTAAGAAGGTCAGGGGGATCCGGTAAACCTGAAGAGAACCATCGGAATCTGTAACCAGTGTCACAGCAATGGTTCAAACCATAGACAGTAAGAAGTGTCAGTGTTCTTGTACTTGAGTCGGCATTGTGCCATTTGCATTTATTTCCGATGCAATTTCTGTTTTTCATCGTCAATAAGAAGGTCAGAGGGATACAGTAAGCCTGAAGTGAAGCATCGGAATCTATAACTAGTGGCACAGGATAGGTTCAAAACATGGACAGTAGGAAGAGTCAGTCTTCTTGTACTTAAGTCGGCATTGAGCCTTTTGTATTTAATTCCGATGCAATTTCTGTGTTTCATCGTCAATAAGAAGGTCAGAGATATAGAGTAAACTTGAAGTGAAGCGTCGGAATCTATAACTAGTGTCACAGGTATGGTTCAAAACATAGACAGTAAGAAGAGTCAGTTTTCTTGTACTTAAGTCGGCATTGTGTTTTTTGTATTTAATTCCGATGCAGTTTCTGTGTTTCATCGTCAATAAGAAGGTCAGAGGGAAACGGTAAAAATGAAGTGAAGCATCGGAATCTATAACTGGTGTCACAGGAATGGTTCAAAACATAGACAGTAAGAAGAGCCAGTCTTCTTGTACTTGAGTCGGCATTGTGCCTATAGTATTTAACTCCGATGCAATTTCTGTGTTTCATCGTCAATACGAAGGTCAGAAGGATACAGTAAACCTGAAGTGAAGCATCCGAATCTATAACTAGTGTCAAAGGAATTGTTCAAAACATAGACAGTAAGAAGAGTCAGTCTTCTTGTACTTAAGTCGGCATTGTGCCTTTTGTATTTAATTCCGATGCAATTTCTGTGCTTCTTCGTCAATAAGAAGGTCAGTTGGATACAGTAAACCTGAAGTGAAGCATCGTAATCTATAACTAGTGTCACAGGAATGGTTCAAAACATAGATAGTAAGAAGAGTCAGTCTTTTTGTACTTAAGTCGGCATTATGCGTTTTGTATTTAATTACGATGCAATTTCTGTGTTTCATTGTCAATACGAAGGTCGGAGGGATACAGTAAACCTGAAGTGAAGCATCAGAATCTATAACTAGTGTCACAGGAATGGTTCAAAACATAGACAGTAAGAAGAGTCAGTCTTCTTGTACTTAAGTCGGCATTGTGCCTTTTGGATTTAATTCCGATGCTATATCTGTGTTTCTTCGTCAATAAGAAGGTCAGAGAGATACAGTAAACCTGAAGTGTAGCATCGGAATCGATAACTAGTGTCACAGGAATGGTTCAAAACATAGACCGTAAGAAGAGTCAGTTTTCTTGTACGTAAGTCGGCATTGCGTTTTTTGTACTTAATTCCGATGCAATTTCTGTGTTTCATCGTCAACAAGAAGGTCAGAGGGATACGGTAAAAATGAAGTGAAGCATCGGAATCTATGACTAGTGTCACAGGAATGGTTCAAAACATGGAGAGTAAGAAGAGCCAGTTTTCTTGTACTTGAGCCGGCATTGTGCCTTTTGTATTTAATTCCGATGAATTTCCTGTGTTTGATCGTCAATAAGAAGTTCAAAGGGATCCAGTAAACCTGAAGTGAAGCATCGGAATCTATAACTAGTGTCACAGGAATTGTTCAGAACATAGACAGTAAGACGAGCCAGTCTACTTGTACTTGAGTCGGCATTGTGCCTTTTGTATTTAATTCCGATGCAATTTCTGTGTTTCATCGTCAATAAGAAGGTCAGAGGGATACAGTAAACTTGAAGTGAAGCGTCGGAATCTATAACTAGTGTCACAGGTATGGTTCAAAACATAGACAGTAAGAAGAGTCAGTTTTCTTGTACTTAAGTCGGCATTGTGTTTTTTGTATTTAATTCCGATGCAATTTCTGTGTTTCATCGTCAACAAGAAGGTCAGAGGAACACGGCAAAAATGAAGTGAAGCATCGGAATCTATAACTAGTGTCAGAGGAATGGTTCAAACCATAGACAATAAGAAGAGTAAGTGTTCTTGTACTGAAGTCGGCATTGTGCCTTTTGTATTTAATTCCGATGGATTTTCTGTGTTTGGTCGTCAATAAGAAGGTCAGAGGGATACAGTAAACCTGAAGTGAAGCATCGGAATTTATAACTAGTGTCACAGCATTGGTTCAAAACATAGACAGTAGGAAGGGTCAGTCTTCTTGTACTTAACTCGGCAATGTGCTTTTTGTATGTAGATCCGATTCAATTTCTGTGTTTCATCGTCAATAAGAAGGTCAGCTGGGTACAGTAAACCTCAAGTGAAGCATCGGAATCTATAAGTAGTGTCACAGGAATGGTTCAAAGCATAAACAGTAAGTAGAGTCAGTCTACTTGTACATAAGTCAGCATTGTGCTTTTTGTATTTAATTCCGATGCAATTTGTGTGCTTCATCGTCAATAAGCAGGTCAGCTGGATACAGTAAACCTGAAGTAAAGCATCGGAATCTATAACTAGTGTCACAGGATAGGTTCAAAACATAGACAGTAGGAAGAGTCAGTCTTCTTGTACTTAAGTCGGCATTGAGCCTTTTGTATTTAATTCCGATGCAATTTTTGTGTTTCATCGTCAATAAGAAGGTCAGAGGGATACGGTAAAAATGAAGTGAAGCATCGGAATCTATAACTAGTGTCACAGGAATGGTTCAAACCATAGACAGTAAGAAGAGTCAGTGTTCTTGTACTGAAGTCGGCATTGTGCCTTTTGTATTTAATTCCGATGGATTTTCTGTGTTTGATCGTCAATAAGAAGGTCAGAGGGATACAGTAAACCTGAAGTGAAGCATCGGAATTTATAACTAGTGTCACAGCATTGGTTCAAAACATAGACAGTGAGAAGAGCCAGTCTTCTTGTACTTGAGTCGGCATTGTGCCTTTAGTATTTAATTCCGATGCAATTTCTGTGCTTCTTCGTCAATAAGAAGGTCAGTTGGATACAGTAAACCTGAGGTGTAGCATCGGAATCTATAACTAGTGTCACAGGAATAGTTCAAAGCATAGACCGTAAGAATGGCCAGTCTTCTTGTACTTGAGTCGGCATTGTGACTTTTGTATTTAATTCCGATGAATTTTCTGTGTTTGATCGTCAATAAGAAGGTCAGAGGGATACAGTAAACCTGAAGTGAAGCATCGGAATCTATAACTAGTGTCACAGGAATGGTTCAGAACATAGACAGTAAGAGGAGCCAGTCTACTTGTACTTGAAACGGCATTGTGCCTTTTGTATTTAATTCCGATGCAATTTCTGTTTTTCTTCGTCAATAAGAAGGTCAGAGGGATACAGTAAACCTGAAGTGAAGGATCGGAACCTATAACTAGTGGCACAGGATAGGTTCAAAACATAGACAGTAGGAAGAGTCAGTCTTCTTGTACTTAAGTCGGCATTGAGCCTTTTGTATTTAATTCCGATGCAATTTCTGTGTTTCATCGTCAATAAGAAGGTCAGAGATATACAGTAAACTTGAAGTGAAGCGTCGGAATCTATAACTAGTGTCACAGGTATGGTTCAAAACATAGACAGTAAGAAGAGTCAGTTTTCTTGTACTTAAGTCGGCATTGTGTTTTTTGTATTTAATTCCGATGGAATTTCTGTGTTTCATCGTCAATAAGAAGGTCAGAGGGAAACGGTAAAAATGAAGTGAAGCATCGGAATCTATAACTGGTGTCACAGGAATGGTTCAAAACATAGACAGTAAGAAGAGCCAGTCTTCTTGTACTTGAGTCGGCATTGTGCCTTTAGTATTTAACTCCGATGCAATTTCTGTGTTTCATCGTCAATACGTAGGTCAGAAGGATACAGTAAACCTGAAGTGAAGCATCGGAATCTATAACTAGTGTCACAGGAATGGTTCAAAACATAGACAGTAAGAAGAGTCAGTCTTCTTGTACTTAAGTCGGCATTGTGCCTTTTGTATTTAATTCCGATGCAATTTCTGTGCTTCTTCGTCAATAAGAAGGTCAGTTGGATACAGTAAACCTGAAGTGAAGCATCGTAATCTATAACTAGTGTCACAGGAATGGTTCAAAACATAGATAGTAAGAAGAGTCAGTCTTTTTGTACTTAAGTCGGCATTATGCGTTTTGTATTTAATTCCGATGCAATTTCTGTGTTTCATTGTCAATACGAAGGTCGGAGGGATACAGTAAACCTGAAGTGAAGCATCAGAATCTATAACTAGTGTCACAGGAATGGTTCAAAACATAGACAGTAAGAAGAGTCAGTCTTCTTGTACTTAAGTCGGCATTGTGCCTTTTGGATTTAATTCCGATGCTATATCTGTGTTTCTTCGTCAATAAGAAGGTCAGAGGGATGCAGTAAACCTGAAGTGTAGCATCGGAATCGATAACTAGTGTCACAGGAATGGTTCAAAGCATAGACAGTAAGAAGAGCCAGTCTTCTTGTAGTTGAGTCGGCATTGTGCCTTATGTATTTAATTCCGATGGAATTTCCGTTTTTCATCGTCAATAAGAAAGTCAGAGAGGTACAGTAAACCTGAACTGAAGCATCGGAATCCATAACTAGTGTCACAGGAATGGTTCAAAACATAGACCGTAAGAAGAGTCAGTTTTCTTGTACGTAAGTCGGCATTGCGTTTTTTGTACTTAATTCCGATGCAATTTCTGTGTTTCATCGTCAACAAGAAGGTCAGAGGGATACGGTAAAAATGAAGTGAAGCATCGGAATCTATGACTAGTGTCACAGGAATGGTTCAAAACATGGAGAGTAAGAAGAGCCAGTTTTCTTGTACTTGAGCCGGCATTGTGCCTTTTGTATTTAATTCCGATGAATTTCCTGTGTTTGATCGTCAATAAGAAGTTCAAAGGGATCCAGTAAACCTGAGTGAAGCATCGGAATCTATAACTAGTGTCACAGGAATGGTTCAGAACATAGACAGTAAGACGAGCCAGTCTACTTGTACTTGAGTCGGCATTGTGCCTTTTGTATTTAATTCCGATGCAATTTCTGTGTTTCATCGTCAATAAGAAGGTCAGAGGGATACAGTAAACTTGAAGTGAAGCGTCGGAATCTATAACTAGTGTCACAGGTATGGTTCAAAACATAGACAGTAAGAAGAGTCAGTTTTCTTGTACATAAGTCGGCATTGTGTTTTTTGTATTTAATTCCGATGCAATTTCTGTGTTTCATCGTCAACAAGAAGGTCAGAGGGATACGGTAAAAATGAAGTGAAGCATCGGAATCTATAACTAGTGTCAGAGGAATGGTTCAAACCATAGACAATAAGAAGAGTAAGTGTTCTTGTACTGAAGTTGGCATTGCGCCTTTTGTATTTAATTCCGATGGATTTTCTGTGTTTGATCGTCAATAAGAAGGTCAGAGGGATACAGTAAACCTGATGTGAAGCATCGGAATTTATAACTAGTGTCACAGCATTGGTTCAAAACATAGACAGTAGGAAGGGTCAGTCTTCTTGTACTTAACTCGGCATTGTGCCTTTTGTATGTAGATCCGATTCAATTTCTGTGTTTCATCGTCAATAAGAAGGTCAGCTGGGTACAGTAAACCTCAAGTGAAGCATCGGAATCTATAAGTAGTGTCACAGGAATGGTTCAAAGCATAAACAGTAAGTAGAGTCAGTCTACTTGTACATAAGTCGGCATTGTGCTTTTTGTATTTAATTCCGATGCAATTTGTGTGATTCATTGTCAATAAGCATGTCAGCTGGATACAGTAAACCTGAAGTAAAGCATCGGAATCTATAACTAGTGTCACAGGATAGGTTCAAAACATAGACAGTAGGAAGAGTCAGTCTTCTTGTACTTAAGTCGGCATTGAGCCTTTTGTATTTAATTCCGATGCAATTTTTGTGTTTCATCGTCAATAAGAAGGTCAGAGGGATACGGTAAAAATGAAGTGAAGCATCGGAATCTATAACTGGTGTCACAGGAATGGTTCAAAACATAGACAGTAAGAAGAGCCAGTCTTCTTGTACTTGAGTCGGCATTGTGCCTTTAGTATTTAACTTCGATGCAATTTCTGTGTTTCATCGTCAGTACGAAGGTCAGAGGGATACAGTAAACCTGAAGTGAAGCATCGGAATCTATAACTAGTGTCACAGGAATGGTTCAAAACATAGACAGTAAGAAGAGTCAGTATTCTTGTACTTAAGTCGGCATTGTGCCTTTTGTATTTAATTCCGATGCAATTTCTGTGCTTCTTCGTCAATAAGAAGGTCAGTTGGATACAGTAAACCTGAAGTGAAGCATCGTAATCTATAACTAGTGTCACAGAAATGGTTCAAAACATAGACAGTAAGAAGAGTCAGTCTTCTTGTACTTAAGTCAGCATTGTGCCTTTTGGATTTAATTCCGATGCTATATCTGTGTTTCTTCGTCAATAGGAAGGTCAGAGGGATACAGTAAACCTGAGGTGAAGCATCGGAATCTATAACTAGTGTCACAGGATTGGTTCAAAACATAGACAGTAGGAAGAGTCAGTCATCTTGTACTTAAGTCGGCATTATGCCTTTTGTATAGAATTCTGATGCAATTTCTATGTTTCATCGTCAATAAGAAGGTCAGAGGGATACAGTAAAACTGAAGTGAAGCATCGGAATCTATAACTAGCGTCACAGGAATGGTTCAAAGCATAGACAGTAAGAAGAGTGAGTCTTCTTGTACTTAAGTCGGCATTGTGCCTTTTGTATTTAATTCCGATGCAATTTCTGTGCTTCTTCGTCAATAAGAAGGTCAGTTGGATACAGTAAACCTGAGGTGTAGCATCGGAATCTATAACTAGTGTCACAGGAATAGTTCAAAACATAGACCGTAAGAATGGTCAGTCTTCTTGTACTTGAGTCGGCATTGTGCCTTTTGTATTTAATTCCGATGAATTTTCTGTGTTTGATCGTCAATAAGACGGTCAGAGGGATACAGTAAACCTGAAGAGAAGCATCGGAATCTATAACTAGTGTCACAGGAATGGTTCAAACCATAGACAGTAAGAAGTATTTAAGTCGGCATTGTGCCTTTTGTATTTAATTGAGATGATGTTTCTGTGTTTCATCGTCAATAAGAAGTCAAAGGGATACAGGAAACCTGAAGTGAAGCATCGGAATCTGTCACTAGTGTCACAGGAATGGTTCAAAACATAGACAGTTAGGAGAGTCAGACTTTTTGTACTTAAGACGGCTTTGAACCTTTTGTATATAATTCCGATGCTATTTCTGTGTTTTATCGTCAATACGAAGGTCCGAGGGATACAGTAAACCTGAAGTGAAGCATCGGAATCGATAACTAGTGTCACAGGAATGGTTCAAAACATAGACATTAAGAAGAGTCAGTCTTTTTGTACTTAAGTCGGCATTATGCGTTTTGTATTTAATTCCGATGCAATTTCTGTGTTTCATTGTCAATACGAAGGTCAGAGGGATACAGTAAACCTGAAGTGAAGCATCGGAATCTATAACTAGTGTCACAGGAATTGTTCAAAACATAGACAGTAAGAAGAGTCAGTCTTCTTGTACTTAAGTCGGCATTGTGCCTTTTGTATTTAATTCCGATGCAATTTCTGTGCTTCTTCGTCAATAAGAAGGTCAGTTGGATACAGTAAACCTGAAGTGAAGCATCGTAATCTATAACTAGTGTCACAGGAATGGTTCAAAACATAGATAGTAAGAAGAGTCAGTCTTTTTGTACTTAAGTCGGCATTATGCGTTTTGTATTTATTTCCGATGCAATTTCTGTGTTTCATTGTCAATACGAAGGTCGGAGGGATACAGTAAACCTGAAGTGAAGCATCAGAATCTATAACTAGTGTCACAGGAATGGTTCAAAACATAGACAGTAAGAAGAGTCAGTCTTCTTGTACTTAAGTCGGCATTGTGCCTTTTGGATTTAATTCCGATGCTATATCTGTGTTTCTTCGTCAATAAGAAGGTCAGAGAGATACAGTAAACCTGAAGTGTAGCATCGGAATCGATAACTAGTGTCACAGGAATGGTTCAAAGCATAGACAGTAAGAAGAGCCAGTCTTCTTGTACTTGAGTCGGCATTGTGCCTTATGTATTTAATTCCGATGGAATTTCCGTTTTTCATCGTCAATAAGAAGGTCAGAGAGGTAGAGTAAACCTGAACTGAAGCATCGGCATCCATAACTAGTGTCACAGGAATGGTTCAAAACATAGACCGTAAGAAGAGTCAGTTTTCTTGTACGTAAGTCGGCATTGCGTTTTTGTACTTAATTCCGATGCAATTTCTGTGTTTCATCGTCAACAAGAAGGTCAGAGGGATACGGTAAAAATGAAGTGAAGCATCGGAATCTATGACTAGTGTCACAGGAATGGTTCAAAACATGGAGAGTAAGAAGAGCCAGCTTTCTTGTACTTGAGCCGGCATTGTCCCTTTTGTATTTAATTCCGATGAATTTCCTGTGTTTGATCGTCAATAAGAAGTTCAAAGGGATCCAGTAAACCTGAAGTGAAGCATCGGAATCTATAACTAGTGTCACAGGAATTGTTCAGAACATAGACAGTAAGACGAGCCAGTCTACTTGTACTTGAGTCGGCATTGTGCCTTTTGTATTTAATTCCGATGCAATTTCTGTGTTTCATCGTCAATGAGAAGGTCAGAGGGATACAGTAAACTTGAAGTGAAGCGTCGGAATCTATAACTAGTGTCACAGGTATGGTTCAAAACATAGACAGTAAGAAGAGTCAGTTTTCTTGTACTTAAGTCGGCATTGTGTTTTTTGTATTTAATTCCGATGCAATTTCTGTGTTTCATCGTCAACAAGAAGGTCAGAGGGATACGGTAAAAATGAAGTGAAGCATCGGAATCTATAACTAGTGGCAGAGGAATGGTTCAAACCATAGACAATAAGAAGAGTAAGTGTTCTTGTACTGAAGTCGGCATTGTGCCTTTTGTATTTAATTCCGATGGATTTTCTGTGTTTGATCGTCAATAAGAAGGTCAGAGGGATACAGTAAACCTGAAGTGAAGCATCGGAATTTATAACTAGTGTCACAGCATTGGTTCAAAACATAGACAGTAGGAAGGGTCAGTCTTCTTGTACTTAACTCGGCATTGTGCCTTTTGTATGTAGATCCGATTCAATTTCTGTGTTTCATCGTCAATAAGAAGGTCAGCTGGGTACAGTAAACCTCAAGTGAAGCATCGGAATCTATAAGTAGTGTCACAGGAATGGTTCAAAGCATAAACAGTAAGTAGAGTCAGTCTACTTGTACATAAGTCGGCATTGTGCTTTTTGTATTTAATTCCGATGCAATTTGTGTGCTTCATCGTCAATAAGCAGGTCAGCTGGATACAGTAAACCTGAAGTAAAGCATCGGAATCTATAACTAGTGTCACAGGATAGGTTCAAAACATAGACAGTAGGAAGAGTCAGTCTTCTTGTACTTAAGTCGGCATTGAGCCTTTTGTATTTAATTCCGATGCAATTTTTGTGTTTCATCGTCAATAAGAAGGTCAGAGGGATACGGTAAAAATGAAGTGAAGCATCGGAATCTATAACTAGTGTCACAGGAATGGTTCAAACCATAGACAGTAAGAAGAGTCAGTGTTCTTGTACTGAAGTCGGCATTGTGCCTTTTGTATTTAATTCCGATGGATTTTCTGTGTTTGATCGTCAATAAGAAGGTCCGAGGGATACAATAAACCTGAAGTGAAGCATCGGAATTTATAACTAGTGTCACAGCATTGGTTCAAAACATATACAGTAGGAAGGGTCAGTCTTCTTGTACTTAACTCGGCATTGTGCCTTTTGTATGTAGATCCGATTCAATTTCTGTGTTTCATCGTCAATAAGAAGGTCAGCTGGGTACAGTAAACCTCAAGTGAGGCATCGGAATCTATAAGTAGTGTCACAGGAATGGATCAAAGCATAAACAGTAAGTAGAGTCAGTCTACTAGTACTTAAGTCAGTATTGTGCCTTTTGTATTTAATTCCGATGCAATTTATGTGCTTCATCGTCAATAAGCAAGTCAGCTGGATACAGTAAACCTGAAGTGAAGCATCGGAATCTATGACTAGTGTCACAGGAATGGTTCAAAACATGGGGAATAAGAAGAGCCAGTTTTCTTGTACTTGAGCCGGCATTGTGCCTTTTGTATTTAATTCCTATAAATTTTCTGTGTTTGATCGTCAATAAGAAGGTCAGAGGGATACAGTAAACCTGAAGTGAAGCATCGGAATCTATAAGTAGTGTCACAGGAATGGTTCAGAACATAGACAGTACGAGGAGCCAGTCTACTTGTACTTGAGTCGGCATTGTGCCTTTTGTATTTAATTCCGATGCAATTTCTGTTTTTCATCGTCAATAAGAAGGTCAGAGGGATACAGTAAACCTGAAGTGAAGCATCGGAATCTATAACTAGTGGCACAGGATAGGTTCAAAACATAGACAGTAGGAAGAGTCAGTCTTCTTGTACTTAAGTCGGCATTGAGCCTTTTGTATTTAATTCCGATACAATTTCTGTGTTTCATCGTCAATAAGAAGGTCAGAGATATACAGTAAACTTGAAGTGAAGCGTCGGAATCTATAACTAGTGTCACAGGTATGGTTCAAAACATAGACAGTAAGAAGAGTCAGTTTTCTTGTACTTAAGTCGGCATTGTGTTTTTTGTATTTAATTCCGATGCAATTTCTGTGTTTCATCGTCAATAAGAAGGTCAGAGGGAAACGGTAAAAATGAAGTGAAACATCGGAATCTATAACTGGTGTCACAGGAATGGTTCAAAACATAGACAGTAACAAGAGCCAGTCTTCTTGTACTTGAGTCGGCATTGTGCCTTTAGTATTTAACTCCGATGCAATTTCTGTGTTTCATCGTCAATACGAAGGTCAGAAGGATACAGTAAACCTGAAGTGAAGCATCGGAATCTATAACTAGTGTCACAGGAATGGTTCAAAACATAGACAGTAAGAAGAGTCAGTCTTCTTGTACTTAAGTCGGCATTGTGCTTTTTGTATTTAATTCCGATGCAATTTCTGTGCTTCTTCGTCAATAAGAAGGTCAGTTGGATACAGTAAACCTGAAGTGAAGCATCGTAATCTATAACTAGTGTCACAGGAATGGTTCAAAACATACACAGTAAGAAGAGTCAGTCTTTTTGTACTTAAGTCGGCATTATGCGTTTTGTATTTAATTCCGATGCAATTTCTGTGTTTCATTGTCAATACGAAGGTCGGAGGGATACAGTAAACCTGAAGTGAAGCATCAGAATCTATAACTAGTGTCACAGGAATGGTTCAAATCATAGACAGTAAGAAGAGTCAGTCTTCTTTTACTTAAGTCGGCATTGTGCCTTTTGGATTTAATTCCGATGCTATATCTGTGTTTCTTCGTCAATAAGAAGGTCAGAGGGATGCAGTAAACCTGAAGTGTTGCATCGGAATCGATAACTAGTGTCACAGGAATGGTTCAAAGCATAGACAGTAAGAAGAGCCAGTCTTCTTGTACTTGAGTCGGCATTGTGCCTTATGTATTTAATTCCGATGGAATTTCCGTTTTTCATCGTCAATAAGAAGGTCAGAGAGGTACAGTAAACCTGAACTGATGCATCGGAATCCATAACTAGTGTCACAGGAATGGTTCAAAACATAGACCGTAAGAAGAGTCAGTTTTCTTGTACGTAAGTCGGCATTGCGTTTTTTGTACTTAATTCCGATGCAATTTCTGTGTTTCATCGTCAACAAGAAGGTCAGAGGGATACGGTAAAAATGAAGTGAAGCATCGGAATCTATGACTCGTGTCACAGGAATGGTTCAAAACATGGAGAGTAAAAAGAGCCAGGTTTCTTGTACTTGAGCCGGCATTGTGCCTTTTGTATTTAATTCCGATAAATTTCCTGTGTTTGATCGTCAATAAGAAGTTCAAAGGGATCCAGTAAACCTGAAGTGAAGCATCGGAATCTATAACTAGTGTCACAGGAATTGTTCAGAACATAGACAGTAAGACGAGCCAGTCTACTTGTACTTGAGTCGGCATTGTGCCTTTTGTATTTAATTCCGATGCAATTTCTGTGTTTCATCGTCAATGAGAAGGTCAGAGGGATACAGTAAACTTGAAGTGAAGCGTCGGAATCTATAACTAGTCTCACAGGTATGGTTCAAAACATAGACAGTAAAAAGAGTCAGTTTTCTTGTACTTAAGTCGGCATTGTGTTTTTTGTATTTAATTCCGATGCAATTTCTGTGTTTCATCGTCAATAAGAAGGTCAGAGGGAAACGGTAAAAATGAAGTGAAGCATCGGAATCTATAACTGGTGTCACAGGTATGGTTCAAAACATAGACAGTAAGAAGAGCCAGTCTTCTTGTACTTGAGTCGGCATTGTGCCTTTAGTATTTAACTCCGATGCAATTTCTGTGTTTCATCGTCAATACGAAGGTCAGAAGGATACAGTAAACCTGAAGTGAAGCATCCGAATCTATAACTAGTGTCACAGGAATTGTTCAAAACATAGACAGTAAGAAGAGTCAGTCTTCTTGTACTTAAGTCGGCATTGTGCCTTTTGTATTTAATTCCGATGCAATTTCTGTGCTTCTTCGTCAATAAGAAGGTCAGTTGGATACAGTAAACCTGAAGTGAAGCATCGTAATCTATAACTAGTGTCACAGGAATGGTTCAAAACATAGATAGTAAGAAGAGTCAGTCTTTTTGTACTTAAGTCGGCATTATGCGTTTTGTATTTAATTCCGATGCAATTTCTGTGTTTCATTGTCAATACGAAGGTCGGAGGGATACAGTAAACCTGAAGTGAAGCATCAGAATCTATAACTAGTGTCACAGGAATGGTTCAAAACATAGACAGTAAGAAGAGTCAGTCTTCTTGTACTTAAGTCGGCATTGTGCCTTTTGGATTTAATTCCGATGCTATATCTGTGTTTCTTCGTCAATAAGAAGGTCAGAGAGATACAGTAAACCTGAAGTGTAGCATCGGAATCGATTACTAGTGTCACAGGAATGGTTCAAAGCATAGACAGTAAGAAGAGCCAGTCTTCTTGTACTTGAGTCGGCATTGTGCCTTATGTATTTAATTCCGATGGAATTTCCGTTTTTCATCGTCAATAAGAAGGTCAGAGAGGTACAGTAAACCTGAACTGAAGCATCGGAATCCATAACTAGTGTCACAGGAATGGTTCAAAACATAGACCGTAAGAAGAGTCAGTTTTCTTGTACGTAAGTCGGCATTGCGTTTTTTGTACTTAATTCCGATGCAATTTCTGTGTTTCATCGTCAACAAGAAGGTCAGAGGGATACGGTAAAAATGAAGTGAAGCATCGGAATCTATGACTAGTGTCACAGGAATGGTTCAAAACATGGAGAGTAAGAAGAGCCAGTTTTCTTGTACTTGAGCCGGCATTGTGCCTTTTGTATTTAATTCCGATGAATTTCCTGTGTTTGATCGTCAATAAGAAGTTCAAAGGGATCCAGTAAACCTGAAGTGAAGCATCGGAATCTATAACTAGTGTCACAGGAATTGTTCAGAACATAGACAGTAAGACGAGCCAGTCTACTTGTACTTGAGTCGGCATTGTGCCTTTTGTATTTAATTCCGATGCAATTTCTGTGTTTCATCGTCAATGAGAAGGTCAGAGGAATACAGTAAACTTGAAGTGAAGCGTCGGAATCTATAACTAGTGTCACAGGTATGGTTCAAAACATAGACAGTAAGAAGAGTCAGTTTTCTTGTACTTAAGTCGGCATTGTGTTTTTTGTATTTAATTCCGATGCAATTTCTGTGTTTCATCGTCAACAAGAAGGTCAGAGGGATACGGTAAAAATGAAGTGAAGCATCGGAATCTATAACTAGTGGCAGAGGAATGGTTCAAACCATAGACAATAAGAAGAGTAAGTGTTCTTGTACTGAAGTCGGCATTGTGCCTTTTGTATTTAATTCCGATGGATTTTCTGTGTTTGATCGTCAATAAGAAGGTCAGAGGGATACAGTAAACCTGAAGTGAAGCATCGGAATTTATAACTAGTGTCACAGCATTGGTTCAAAACATAGACAGTAGGAAGGGTCAGTCTTCTTGTACTTAACTCGGCATTGTGCCTTTTGTATGTAGATCCGATTCAATTTCTGTGTTTCATCGTCAATAAGAAGGTCAGCTGGGTACAGTAAACCTCAAGTGAAGCATCGGAATCTATAAGTAGTGTCACAGGAATGGTTCAAAGCATAAACAGTAAGTAGAGTCAGTCTACTTGTACATAAGTCGGCATTGTGCTTTTTGTATTTAATTCCGATGCAATTTGTGTGCTTCATCGTCAATAAGCAGGTCAGCTGGATACAGTAAACCTGAAGTAAAGCATCGGAATCTATAACTAGTGTCACAGGATAGGTTCAAAACATAGACAGTAGGAGGAGTCAGTCTTCTTGTACTTAAGTCGGCATTGAGCCTTTTGTATTTAATTCCGATGCAATCTTTGTGTTTCATCGTCAATAAGAAGGTCAGAGGGATACGGTAAAAATGAAGTGAAGCATCGGAATCTATAACTAGTGTCACAGGAATGGTTCAAACCATAGACAGTAAGAAGAGTCAGTGTTCTTTTATTGAAGTCGGCATTGTGCCTTTTGTATTTAATTCCGATGGATTTTCTGTCTTTGATCGTCAATAAGAAGGTCAGAGGGATACAGTAAACCTGAAGTGAAGCATCGGAATTTATAACTAGTGTCACAGCATTGGTTCAAAACATATACAGTAGGAAGGGTCAGTCTTCTTGTACTTAACTCGGCATTGTGCCTTTTGTATGTAGATCCGATTCAATTTCTGTGTTTCATCGTCAATAAGAAGGTCAGCTGGGTACAGTAAACCTCAAGTGAGGCATCGGAATCTATAAGTAGTGTCACAGGAATGGATCAAAGCATAAACAGTAAGTAGAGTCCGTCTACTAGTACTTAAGTCAGTATTGTGCCTTTTGTATTTAATTCCGATGCAATTTATGTGCTTCATCGTCAATAAGCAAGTCAGCTGGATACAGTAAACCTGAAGTGAAGCATCGGAATCTATGACTAGTGTCACAGGAATGGTTCAAAACATGGGAATTAAGAAGAGCCAGTTTTCTTGTACTTGAGCCGGCATTGTGCCTTTTGTATTTAATTCCTATAAATTTTCTGTGTTTGATCGTCAATAAGAAGGTCAGGGGGATCCAGTAAACCTGAAGAGAACCATCGGAATCTGTAACCAGTGTCACAGCAATGGATCAAACCATAGACAGTAAGAAGAGTCAGTGTTCTTGTACTGAAGTCGGCATCGTGCCTTTTGTATTTAATTCCGATGAATTTTCTGTGTTTGATCATCAATAAGAAGGTCAGAGGGATACAGTAAACCTGAAGTGAAGCATCGGAATCTATAACTAGTGTCACAGGAATGGTTCAGAACATAGACAGTAAGAGGAGCCAGTCTACTTGTACTTGAGTCGGCATTGTGCCTTTTGTATTTAATTCCGATGCAATTTCTGTTTTTCATCGTCAATAAGAAGGTCAGAGGGATACAGTAAACCTGAAGTGAAGCATCGGAATCTATAACTAGTGGCACAGGATAGGTTCAAAACATAGACAGTAGGAAGAGTCAGTCTTCTTGTACTTAAGTCGGCATTGAGCCTTTTGTATTTAATTCCGATGCAATTTCTGTGTTTCATCGTCAATAAGAAGGTCAGAGATATACAGTAAACTTGAAGTGAAGCGTCGGAATCTATAACTAGTGTCACAGGTATGGTTCATAACATAGACAGTAAGAAGAGTCATTTTTCTTGTACTTAAGTCGGCATTGTGTTTTTTGTATTTAATTCCGATGCAATTTCTGTGTTTCATCGTCAATAAGAAAGTCAGAGGGAAACGGTAAAAATGAAGTGAAACATCGGAATCTATAACTGGTGTCACAGGAATGGTTCAAAACATAGACAGTAAGAAGAGCCAGTCTTCTTGTACTTGAGTCGGCATTGTGCCTTTAGTATTTAACTCCGATGCAATTTCTGTGTTTCATCGTCAATACGAAGGTCAGAAGGATACAGTAAACCTGAAGTGAAGCATCGGAATCTATAACTAGTGTCACAGGAATGGTTCAAAACATAGACAGTAAGAAGAGTCAGTCTTCTTGTACTTAAGTCGGCATTGTGCCTTTTGTATTTAATTCCGATGCAATTTCTGTGCTTCTTCGTCAATAAGAAGGTCAGTTGGATACAGTAAACCGGAAGTGAAGCATCGTAATCTATAACTAGTGTCACAGGAATGGTTCAAAACATACACAGTAAGAAGAGTCAGTCTTTTTGTACTTAAGTCGGCATTATGCGTTTTGTATTTAATTCCGATGCAATTTCTGTGTTTCATTGTCAATACGAAGGTCGGAGGGATACAGTAAACCGGAAGTGAAGCATCGTAATCTATAACTAGTGTCACAGGAATGGTTCAAAACATACCCAGTAAGAAGAGTCAGTCTTTTTGTACTTAAGTCGGCATTATGCGTTTTGTATTTAATTCCGATGCAATTTCTGTGTTTCATTGTCAATACGAAGGTCGGAGGGATACAGTAAACCGGAAGTGAAGCATCGTAATCTATAACTAGTGTCACAGGAATGGTTCAAAACATACACAGTAAGAAGAGTCAGTCTTCTTTTACTTAAGTCGGCATTGTGCCTTTTGGATTTAATTCCGATGCTATATCTGTGTTTCTTCGTCAATAAGAAGGTCAGAGGGATGCAGTAAACCTGAAGTGTAGCATCGGAATCGATAACTAGTGTCACAGGAATGGTTCAAAGCATAGACAGTAAGAAGAGCCAGTCTTCTTGTACTTGAGTCGGCATTGTGCCTTATGTATTTAATTCCGATGGAATTTCCGTTTTTCATCGTCAATAAGAAGGTCAGAGAGGTACAGTAAACCTGAACTGAAGCATCGGAATCCATAACTAGTGTCACAGGAATGGTTCAAAACATAGACCGTAAGAAGAGTCAGTTTTCTTGTACGTAAGTCGGCATTGCGTTTTTTGTACTTAATTCCGATGCAATTTCTGTGTTTCATCGTCAACAAGGAGGTCAGAGGGATAAGGTAAAAATGAAGTAAAGCATCGGAATCTATGACTAGTGTCACAGGAATGGTTCAAAACATGGAGAGTAAGAAGAGCCAGTTTTCTTGTACTTGAGCCGGCATTGTGCCTTTTGTATTTAATTCCGATGAATTTCCTGTGTTTGATCGGCAATAAGAAATTCAAAGGGATCCAGTAAACCTGAAGCGAAGCATCGGAATCTATAACTAGTGTCACTGGAATGGTTCAGAACATAGACAGTAAGACGAGCCAGTCTACTTGTACTTGAGTCGGCATTGTGCCTTTTGTATTTAATTCCGATGCAATTTCTGTGTTTCATCGTCAATAAGAAGATCAGAGGGATACAGTAAACTTGAAGTGAAGCGTCGGAATCTATAACTAGTGTCACAGGTATGGTTCAAAACATAGACAGTAAGAAGAGTCAGTTTTCTTGTACTTAAGTCGGCATTGTGTTTTTTGTATTTAATTCCGATGCAATTTCTGTGTTTCATCGGCAACAAGAAGGTCAGAGGGATACGGTAAAAATGAAGTGAAGCATCGGAATCTATAACTAGTGTCAGAGGAATGGTTCAAACCATAGACAATAAGAAGAGTAAGTGTTCTTGTACTGAAGTCGGCATTGTGCCTTTTGTATTTAATTCCGATGGATTTTCTGTGTTTAATCGTCAATAAGAAGGTCAGAGGGATACAGTAAACCTGAAGTGAAGCATCGGAATTTATAACTAGTGTCACAGCATTGGTTCAAAACATAGACAGTAGGAAGGGTCAGTCTTCTTGTACTTAACTCGGCATTGTGCCTTTTGTATGTAGATCCGATTCAATTTCTGTGTTCCATCGTCAATAAGAAGGTCAGCTGGGTTCTGTAAACCTCAAGTGAAGCATCGGAATCTATAAGTAGTGTCACAGGAATGGTTCAAAGCATAAACAGTAAGTAGAGTCAGTCTACTTGTACATAAGTCGGCATTGTGCTTTTTGTATTTACTTCCGATGCAATTTGTGTGCTTCATCGTCAATAAGCAGGTCAGCTGGATACAGTAAACCTGAAGTAAAGCATCGGAATCTATAACTAGTGTCACAGGATAGGTTCAAAACATAGACAGTAGGAAGAGTCAGTCTTCTTGTACTTAAGTCGGCATTGAGCCTTTTGTATTTAATTCCGATGCAATTTTTGTGTTTCATCGTCAATAAGAAGGTCAGAGGGATACGGTAAAAATGAAGTGAAGCATCGGAATCTATAACTGGTTTCACAGGAATCGTTCAAAACATAGACAGTAAGAAGAGCCAGTCTTCTTGTACTTGAGTCGGCATTGTGCCTTTAGTATTTAATTCCGATGCAATTTCTGTGCTTCTTCGTCAATAAGAAGGTCAGTTGGATACAGTAAACCTGAGGTGTAGCATCGGAAACTATAGCTAGTGTCACAGGAATAGTTCAAAGCATAGACCGTAAGAATGGCCAGTCTTCTTGTACTTGAGTCGGCATTGTGACTTTTGTATTTAATTCCGATGAATTTTCTGTGTTTGATCGTCAATAAGAAGGTCAGAGGGATACAGTAAACCTGAAGTGAAGCATCGGAATCTATAACTAGTGTCACAGGAATGGTTCAGAACATAGACAGTAAGAGGAGCCAGTCTACTTGTACTTGAGTCGGCATTGTGCCTTTTGTATTTAATTCCGATGGAATTTCTGTTTTTCATCGTCAATAAGAAGGTCAGAGGGATACAGTAAACCTGAAGTGAAGCATCGGAATCTATAACTAGTGGCACAGGATAGGTTCAAAACATAGACAGTAGGAAGAGTCAGTCTTCTTGTACTTAAGTCGGCATTGAGCCTTTTGTATTTAATTCCGATGCAATTTCTGTGTTTCATCGTCAATAAGAAGGTCAGAGATATACAGTAAACTTGAAGTGAAGCGTCGGAATCTATAACTAGTGTCACAGGTATGGTTCAAAACATAGACAGTAAGAAGAGTCAGTTTTCTTGTACTTAAGTCGGCATTGTGTTTTTTGTATTTAATTCCGATGCAATTTCTGTGTTTCATCGTCAATAAGAAGGTCAGAGGGAAACGGTAAAAATGAAGTGAAGCATCGGAAACTATAACTGGTGTCACAGGAATGGTTCAAAACATAGACAGTAAGAAGAGCCAGTCTTCTTGTACTTGAGTCGGCATTGTCCCTTTAGTATTTAACTCCGATGCAATTTCCGTGTTTCATCGTCAATACGAAGGTCAGAAGGATACAGTAAACCTGAAGTGAAGCATCGGAATCTATAACTAGTGTCACAGGAATGGTTCAAAACATAGACAGTAAGAAGAGTCAGTCTTCTTGTACTTAAGTCGGCATTGTGCCTTTTGTATTTAATTCCGATGCAATTTCTGTGCTTCTTCGTCAATAAGAAGGTCAGTTGGATACCGTAAACCTGAAGTGAAGCATCGTAATCTATAACTAGTGTCACAGGAATGGTTCAAAACATAGATAGTAAGAAGAGTCAGTCTTTTTGTACTTAAGTCGGCATTATGCGTTTTGTATTTAATTCCGATGCAATTTCTGTGTTTCATTGTCAATACGAAGGTCGGAGGGATACAGTAAACCTGAAGTGAAGCATCAGAATCTATAACTAGTGTCACAGGAATGGTTCAAAACATAGACAGTAAGAAGAGTCAGTCTTCTTGTACTTAAGTCGGCATTGTGCCTTTTGGATTTGATTCCGATGCTATTTCTGTGTTTCTTCGTCAATAAGAAGGTCAGAGGGATACAGTAAACCTGAAGTGTAGCATCGGAATCGATAACTAGTGTCACAGGAATGGTTCAAAGCATAGACAGTAAGAAGAGCCAGTCTTCTTGTACTTGAGTCGGCATTGTGCCTTATGTATTTAATTCCGATGGAATTTCCGTTTTTCATCGTCAATAAGAAGGTCAGAGAGGTACAGTAAACCTGAACTGAAGCATCGGAATCCATAACTAGTGTCACAGGAATGGTTCAAAACATAGACCGTAAGAAGAGTCAGTTTTCTTGTACGTAAGTCGGCATTGCGTTTTTTGTACTTACTTCCGATGCAATTTCTGTGTTTCATCGTCAACAAGAAGGTCAGAGGGATACGGTAAAAATGAAGTGAAGCATCGGAATCTATGACTAGTGTCACAGGAATGGTTCAAAACATGGAGAGTAAGAAGAGCCAGTTTTCTTGTACTTGAGCCGGCATTGTGCCCTTTGTATTTAATTCCGATGTCTTTCCTGTGTTTGATCGTCAATAAGAAGTTCAAAGGGATCCAGTAAACCTGAAGTGAAGCATCGGAATCTATAACTAGTGTCACAGGAATGGTTCAGAACATAGACAGTAAGACGAGCCAGTCTACTTGTACTTGAGTCGGCATTGTGCCTTTTGTATTTATTTCCGATGCAATTTCTGTGTTTCATCGTCAATAAGAAGGTCAGAGGGATACAGTAAACTTGAAGTGAAGCGTCGGAATCTATAACTAGTGTCACAGGTATGGTTCAAAACATAGACAGTAAGAAGAGTCAGTTTTCTTGTACTTAAGTCGGCATTGTGTTTTTTGTATTTAATTCCGATGCAATTTCTGTGTTTCATCGTCAACAAGAAGGTCAGAGGGATACGTTAAAAATGAAGTGAAGCATCGGAATCTATAACTAGTGTCAGAGGAATGGTTCAAACCATAGACAATAAGAAGAGTAAGTGTTCTTGTACTGAAGTCGGCATTGCGCCTTTTGTATTTAATTCCGATGGATTTTCTGTGTTTGATCGTCAATAAGAAGGTCAGAGGGATACAGTAAACCTGAAGTGAAGCATCGGAATTTATAACTAGTGTCACAGCATTGGTTCAAAACATAGACAGTAGGAAGGGTCAGTCTTCTTGTACTTAACTCGGCATTGTGCCTTTTGTATGTAGATCCGATTCAATTTCTGTGTTTCATCGTCAATAAGAAGGTCAGCTGGGTACAGTAAACCTCAAGTGAAGCATCGGAATCTATAAGTAGTGTCACAGGAATGGTTCAAAGCATAAACAGTAAGTAGAGTCAGTCTACTTGTACATAAGTCGGCATTGTGCTTTTTGTATTTAATTCCGATGCAATTTGTGTGATTCATCGTCAATAAGCAGGTCAGCTGGATACAGTAAACCTGAAGTAAAGCATCGGAATCTATAACTAGTGTCACAGGATAGGTTCAAAACATAGACAGTAGGAAGAGTCAGTCTTCTTGTACTTAAGTCGGCATTGAGCCTTTTGTATTTAATTCCGATGCAATTTTTGTGTTTCATCGTCAATAAGAAGGTCAGAGGGATACGGTAAAAATGAAGTGAAGCATCGGAATCTATAACTGGTGTCACAGGAATGGTTCAAAACATAGACAGTAAGAAGAGCCAGTCTTCTTGTACTTGAGTCGGCATTGTGCCTTTAGTATTTAACTCCGATGCAATTTCTGTGTTTCATCGTCAATACGAAGGTCAGAGGGATACAGTAAACCTGAAGTGAAGCATCGGAATCTATAACTAGTGTCACAGGAATGGTTCAAAACATAGACAGTAAGAAGAGTCAGTCTTCTTGTACTTAAGTCGGCATTGTGCCTTTTGTATTTAATTCCGATGCTATATCTGTGTTTCTTCGTCAATAAGAAGGTCAGAGGGATACAGTAAACCTGAGGTGAAGCATCGGAATCTATAACTAGTGTCACAGGATTGGTTCAAAACATAGACAGTAGGAAGAGTCAGTCATCTTGTACTTAAGTCGGCATTATGCCTTTTGTATAGAATTCTGATGCAATTTCTATGTTTCATCGTCAATAAGAAGGTCAGAGGGATACAGTAAAACTGAAGTGAAGCATCGGAATCTATAACTAGCGTCACAGGAATGGTTCAAAGCATAGACAGTAAGAAGAGTCAGTCTTCTTGTACTTAAGTCGGCATTGTGCCTTTTGTATTTAATTCCGATGCAATTTCTGTGCTTCTTCGTCAATAAGAAGGTCAGTTGGATACAGTAAACCTGAGGTGTAGCATCGGAATCTATAACTAGTGTCACAGGAATAGTTCAAAACATAGACCGTAAGAATGGTCAGTCTTCGTGTACTTGAGTCGGCATTGTGCCTTTTGTATTTAATTCCGATGAATTTTCTGTGTTTGATCGTCAATAGGACGGCCAGAGGGATACAGTAAACCTGAAGAGAAGCATCGGAATCTATAACTAGTGTCACAGGAATGGTTCAAACCATAGACAGTAAGAAGTATTTAAGTCGGCATTGTGCCTTTTGTATTTAATTGAGATGATGTTTCTGTGTTTCATCGTCAATAAGAAGTCAAAGGGATACAGGAAACCTGAAGTGAAGCATCGGAATCTGTCACTAGTGTCACAGGAATGGTTCAAAACATAGACAGTTAGAAGAGTCAGACTTTTTGTACTTAAGACGGCATTGAACCTTTTGTATATAATTCCGATGCTATTTCTGTGTTTCATCGTCAATAAGAAGGTCAGAGGGATACAGTAAACCTGAAGTGAAGCATCGGAATCGATAACTAGTGTCACAGGAATGGTTCAAAACATAGACATTAAGAAGAGTCAGTCTTTTTGTACTTAAGTCGGCATTATGCGTTTTGTATTTAATTCCGATGCAATTTCTGTGTTTCATTGTCAATACGAAGGTCAGAGGGATACAGTAAACCTGAAGTGAAGCATCGAAATCTATAACTAGTGTCACAGGAATGGTTCAAAACATAGACAGTAAGAAGAGTCAGTCTTCTCGTACTTAAGTCGGCATTGTGCCATTTGGATTTAATTCCGATGCTATATCTGTGTTTCTTCGTCAATAAGAAGGGTAGAGGGATACAGTAAACCTGAAATGAACCATCGGAATCTATAACTAGTGTCACAGGAATGGTTCAAAGCATAGACAGTAAGAAGAGCCAGTCTTCTTGTACTTGAGTCGGCATTGTGCCTTTTGTATTTAATTCCGATGCAATTTCCGTTTTTCATCGTCAATAAGAATGTCAGAGAGGTACAGTAAACCTGAACTGAAGTATCGGAATCTATAACTGGTGTCACAGGAATGGTTCAAAACATAGACCGTAAGAACAGTCAGTTTTCTTGTACGTAAGTCGGCACTGCGTTATTTGTACTTAATTCCGATGCAATTTCTGTGTTTCATCGTCAATAAAAAGGTCAGCTGGGCACTGTAAACCTCAAGTGAAGCATCGGAATCTATAAGTAGTGTCACAGGAATGGTTCAAACATAAACAGTTAGTAGAGTCAGTCTACTAGTACTTAAGTCAGAATTGTGCCGTTTGTATTTAATTCCGATGCAATTTATGTGCTTCATCGTCAATAAGCAAGTCAGCTGGATACAGTAAACCTGAAGTGAAGCATCGGAATCTATGAATAGTGTCACAGGAATGGTTCAAAACATGGAGAGTAAGAAGAGCCAGTTTTCTTGTACTTGAGCCGGCATTGTGCCTTTTGTATTTAATTCCGATGAATTTCCTGTGTTTGATCGTCAATAAGAAGTTCAGAGGGATCCATTAAACCTGAAGTGAAGCATCGGAAACTATAACTAGTGTCACAGGAATGGTTCAGAACATAGACAGTAAGAGGAGCCAGTCTACTTGTACTTGAGTCGGCATTGTGCCTTTTGTATTTAATTCCGATGCAATTTCTGTTTTTCGTCGTCAATAAGACGATCAGAGGGATACAGTAAACCTGAAGTGAAGCATCGGAATCTATAACTAGTGTCACAGGATAGGTTCAAAACATAGACAGTAGGAAGAGTCAGTCTTCTTGTACTTAAGTCGGCATTGAGCCTTTTGTATTTAATTCCGATGCAATTTCTGTGTTTCATCGTCAATAAGAAGGTCAGAGGGATACAGTAAACTTGAAGTGAAGCGTCTGAATCTATAACTAGTGTCACAGGTATGGTTCAAAACATAGACAGTAAGAAGAGTCAGTCTTCTTGTACTTAGGTCGGCATTGTGTTTTTTGTATTTAATTCCGATGCAATTTCTGTGTTTTAATCGTCAACAAGAAGGTCAGAGGGATACGGTAAAAATGAAGTGAAGCATCGGAATCTATAACTAGTGTCACAGGAATGGTTCAAACCATAGACAGTAAGAAGAGTCAGTGTTCTTGTACTGAAGTCAGCATTGTGCCTTTTGTATTTAATTCCGATGGATTTTCTGTGTTTGATCGGCAATAAGAAGGTCAGAGGGATACAGTAAACCTGAAGAGAACCATCGGAATCTGTAACCAGTGTCACAGCAATGGTTCAAACCATAGACAGTAAGAAGAGTCAGTGTTCTTGTACTGAAGTCGGCATCGTGACTTTTGTATTTAATTCCGATGAATTTTCTGTGTTTAATCGTCAATAAGAAGGTCAGAGGGATACAGTAAACCTGAAGTGAAGCATCGGAATCTATAACTAGTGTCACAGGAATGGTTCAGAACATAGACAGTAAGAGGAGCCAGTCTACTTGTACTTGAGTCGGCATTGTGCCTTTTGTATTTAATTCCGATGCAATTTCTGTTTTTCATCGTCAATTAGAAGGTCAGAGGGATACAGTAAACCTGAAGTGAAGCATCGGAATCTATAACTAGTGTCACAGGATAGGTTCAAAACATAGACAGTAGGAAGAGTCAGTCATCTTGTACTTAAGTCGGCATTGAGCCTTTTGTATTTAATTCCGATGCAATTTCTGTGTTTCATCGTCAATAAGAAGGTCAGAGATATACAGTAAACTTGAAGTGAAGCGTCGGAATCTATAACTAGTGTCACAGGTATGGTTCAAAACATAGACAGTAAGAAGAGTCAGTTTTCATGTACTTAAGTGGGCATTGTGTTTTTTGTATTTAATTCCGATGCAATTTCTGTGTTTCATCGTCAATAAGAAGGTCAGAGGGATACGGTGAAAATGAAGTGAAGCATCGGAATCTATAACTGGTGTCACAGGAATGGTTCAAAACATAGACAGTAAGAAGAGCCAGTCTCCTTGTACTTGAGTCGGCATAGTGACTTTAGTACTTAACTCCGATGCAATTTCTGTGTTTCATCGTCAATACGAAGGTCAGAGGGATGCAGTAAACCTGAAGTGAAGCATCGGAATCTATAACTAGTGTCACAGGAATGGTTCGAAACATAGACAGTAAGAAGAGTCAGTCTTCTTGTACTTAAGTCGGCATTGTGCCTTTTGTATTTAATTCCGATGCAATTTCTGTGTTTCATCGTCAATAAGAAGGTCAGAAGGATACAGTAAACCTGAAGTGAAGCATCGGAATCGATAACTAGTGTCACAGGAATGGTTCAAAACATAGACAGTAAGAAGAGTCAGTCTTTTTGTACTTAAGTCGGCATTATGCGTTTTGTATTTCATTCCGATGCAATTTCTATGTTTCATTGTCAATACGAAGGTCAGAGGGATACAGTAAGCCTGAAGTGAAGCATCGGAATCTATAACTAGTGTCAGAGGAATGGTTCAAAACATAGACAGTAAGAAGAGTCAGTTTACTTGTACTTAAGACGGCATTGTGTTTTTTGTATTTAATTCCGATGCAATTTCTGTGTTTCATCGTCAACAAGAAGGTCAGAGGGATACGGTAAAAATAAAGTGAAGAATCGGAATCTATAACTAGTGTCACAGGAATGGTTCAAACCATAGACAGTAAGAAGAGTCAGTTTTCTTGTACTGAAGTCGGCATTGTGCTTTTGTATTTAATTCCGATTTATTTTCTGGGTTTGATCGTCAATAAGAAGGTCAGAGGGATACAGAAAACCTGAAGTGAGGCATCGGAATTTATAACTAGTGTCACAGCATTGGTTCAAAACATAGAGAGTAAGAAGAGTCAGTTTTCATGTACTTAAGTCGGCATTGTGTTTTTTGTATTTAATTCCGATGCAATTTCTGTGTTTCATCGTCAACAAGAAGGTCAGAGGGATACGGTAAAAATGAAGTGAAGCATCGGAATCTATAACTAGTGTCACAGGAATGGTTCAAACCATACACAGTAAAAGAGTCAGTGTTCTTGTACTGAAGTCGGCATTGTGCTTTTTGTATTTAATTCCGATGGATTTTCTGTTTTTGATCGTCAATAAGAAGGTCAGAGGGATACTGTAAACCTGAAGTGAAGCATCGGAATCTATAACTAGTGTCACAGGAGTGGTTGAAAACATAGACAGTAAGAAGAGCCAGTCTTCTTGTACTTGAGTCGGCATTGTGCCTCTTGTAATTAATTCCGATGCAATTTCTGTTTTTTATCGTCGATAAGATGGTCAGAGGGATACAGTAAACCTGAAGTGAAGCATCGGAATCAATAACTAGTGTCACAGGATTGGTTCAAAACATAGACAGTAGGAAGAGTCAGTCATCTTGTACTTAAGTCGGCATTGTGCCTTTTGTATTTAATTCCGATGCAATATCTGTGTTTCATCGTCAATAAGAAGGTCAGAGGGATGCAGTAAACCTGAAGTGAAGCATCGGAATCTATAAGTAGTGTCACAGGAATGGTTCAAAGCATAAACAGTAAGTAGAGTCAATCTACTTGTACTTAAGTCGGCATTGTGCCTTTTGTATTTAATTCCGATGCAATTTATGTGCATCATCGTGAATAAGCAGGTCAGCTGGATACAGTAAACCTGAAGTGAAGCATCGGAATCTATAACTAGTGTCACAGGAAAGGTTCAAAACATAGAGGGTAAGAAGAGCCAGTCTTCTTGTACTTTAGTCGGCATTGTGCCTTTCGTATTTGATTCCGATGGATTTCCTGTGTTTTATCGTCAATACGAAGGTCAGAGGCATACAGTAAACCTGAAGTGAAGTATCGGAATCTATAACTAGTGTCACAGGAATGGTTCAAAACATAGACAGTAAGAAGAGTCAGTCTATTTGTACCTAAGTCGGCATTATGCTTTTTGTATTTAATTCCGATGCAATTTCTGTGTTTCATCGTCAATACGTAGGTCAGAGGGATACAGTAAACCTGAAGTGAAGCATCGGAATCTATAACTAGTGTCACAGGAGTGGTTCAAAGCATAGACAGTAAGAAGAGTCAGTCTTCTTGTACTTAAGTCAGCATTGTGCCTTTTGGATTTTATTCCGATGCAATATCTGTGTTTCTTCGTCAATAAGAAGGTCGGAGGGATACAGTAAACCTGAAGTGAAGCATCGGAATCTATAACTAGTGTCACAGGAATGGATCAAAACATAGACAGTAAGAAGAGCCAGTCTTCTTGTACCTCAGTCGGCATTGAGCCTTTTGTATTTAATTCCGATGCAATTTCTGTGTTACATCGTCAATACGAAGGTCAGAGGGATACAGTGAACCTGAAGTGAAGCATCGGAATCTATAACTAGTGTCACAGGAATGGTTCAAAAGCATAGACAGTAAGAAAAGTCAGTCATCTTGTACTTAAGTCGGCATGGTGCCTTTTGTATTTAATTCCGATGCAATATCTGTGTTTCTTCGTCAATAAGAAGGTCAGAGGGATACAGTAAACGTGAAGTGAAGCATCGGAATCTATAACTAGTGTCACAGGAATGGTTCAAAACATAGGCAGTAAGAAGAGCCAGTCTTCTTGTACTTGAGTCGGCATTGTGCCTTTTGTATTTAATTCCGATGCAATTTCTGTTTTTCATCGTCAATAAGAAGGTCAGAGAGATACAGTAAACCTGAAGTGAAGCATCGGAATCTGTAACTAGTGTCACAGGATTGGTTCATAACATAGACAGTAGGAAGAGTCAGTCTTCTTGTACTTAAGTCGGCATTGTGCCTTTTGTATATAATTCAGATGCAATTTCTGTGTTTCATCGTCAATAAGAAGGTCAGGGGGATGCAGTAAACCTGAAGTGAAGCATCGGAATCTATAACTAGTGTCAAAGGAGTGGTTCAAAACATAGACAGTAAGAAGAGTCAGTCTTCTTGTACTTAAGTCGGCATTGTGCCTTTTGGATTTTATTCCAATGCAATATCTGTGTTTCTACGTCAATAAGAAGGTCGGAGGGATACAGTAAACCTGAAGTGAAGCATCGGAATCTGTAACTAGTGTCGCAGGAATGGTTCAAAACATAGACACTAAGAAGAGTCAGTCTTCTTGTACTTACATCGGCATTGTGCCATTTGTATTTAATTCCGATGCAATTTTTGTGTTTCATCGTCAATAAGAAGGTCAGCTGGGTACAGTAAACCTGAAGTGAAGCATCGGAATCTATAAGTCGTGTCACAGGAATGGTTCGAAGCATAAACAGTTAGTAGAATCAGTCTACTTGTACTTAAGTCGGCATTGTGCCTTATGTATTTAATTCCGATGCAATTTATGTGTTTCATCGTCAATAAGCAGGTCAGCTGGATACAGTAAACCTGAAGTGAAGCATTGGAATCTATGACTAGTGTCACAGGAATGGTTCAAGACATAGAGAGTAAGAAGAGCCAGTTTTCTTGTACTTGAGCCGGCATTGTGCATTTTGTATTTAATTCCGATTAATTTTCTGCGTTTGATCGTCAATAAGAAGGACAGCGGGATCCAGTAAACCTGAAGAGAAGCATCGGAATCTATAACTAGTGTCACAGGAATGGTTCAAACCATAGACAGTAAGAAGAGTCAGTGTTCTTGTACTGAAGTGGACATTGTGCCTTTTGTACTTAATTCCGATGAATTTTCTGTGTTTAATCGTCAATAAGATGGTCAGAGGGATACAGTAAACCTGAAGTGAAGCATCGGAATCTATAACTAGTGTCACAGGAATGGTTCAAAACATAGACAGTAAGAAGAGCCAGCCTTCTTGTACTTGAGTCGGCATTAAACCTTTTGTATTTAATTTCGATGCAATTTCTGTTTTTCATCGTAAAAAAGAAGGTCAGAGGGATACAGTATACCTGAAGTGAAGCATCGGAATCTATAACTAGTGTCACAGGATAGGTTCAAAACATAGACAGTAGGAAGAGTCAGTCTTCTTGTACTTGAGTCGGCATTGAGCCTTTTGCATTTAATTCCGATGCGATTTCTGTGTTTCATCGTCAGTACGAAGGTCAGAGGGATACAGTAAACCTGAAGTGAAGCATCGGAATCTATAACTAGTGTCACAGGAATGGTTCAAAACATAGACAGTAAGAAGAGTCAGTCTTCTTGTACTTAAGTCTGCATGGTGCCTTTTGTATTTTATTCCGATGCAATATCTGTGTTTCTTCGTCAATAAGAAGGTCAGAGGGATACAGTAAACCTGAAGTGAAGCATCGGAATCTATAACTAGTGCCACAGGAATGGTTCAAATCATAGACAGTAAGAAGAGCCGGTCTTCTTGTACTTGAGTCGGCATTGTGCCTTTTGTATTTAATTCCGATGCAATTTCCGTTTTTCATCGTCAATAAGAAGGTAAGAGAGGTACAGTAAACCTGAACTGAAGCATCGGAATCTATAACTAGTGTCACTGGATTGGTTCAAAACATAGACAGTTGGAAGGGTCAGTCTTCTTTTACTTAAGTCGGCATTGTGCTTTTTGTATTTAATTCCGATGCAATTTCTGTGTTTCATTGTCAACAAGAAGGTCAGAGGGATACAGTAAACCTGATGTGAAGCATCGGAATCTATAACTAGTGTCACAGGAATGGTTCAAAACATAGACCGTAAGAAGAGTCAGTTTTCTTGTACGTAAGTCGGCATTGCGTTTTTTGTACTTAATTCCGATGCAATTTCTGTGTTTCATCGTCAATAAAAAGGTCAGCTGGGTACTGTAAACCTCAAGTGAAGCATCGGAATCTATAAGTAGTGTCAAAGGAATGGTTCAAAGCATAAACATTTAGTAGAGTCAGTCTACTGGTACTTAAGTCAGCATTGTGCCTTTTGTATTTAAATCCGATGCAATTTATGTGCTTCATCGTCAATAAGCATGTCAGCTGGATACAGTAAACCCGACGTGAAGCATCGGAATCTATGACTAGTGTCACAGGAATGGTTCAAAACATGGAGAGTAAGAAGAGCCAGTTTTCTTGTACTTGAGCCGTCATTGTGCCTTTTGTATTTAATTCCGATGAATTTTCTGTGTTTGATCGTCAATAAGAAGGTCAGAGGGATCCAGTAAACATGAAGTGAAGCATCGGAATCTATTACTAGTGTCACAGGAATGGTTCAGAACATAGACAGTAAGAGGAGCCAGTCTACTTGTACTTGAGTAGGCATTGTGCCTTTTGTATTTTATTCCGATGTAATTTCTGTTTTTCATCGTCAATAAGAAGGTCAGAGGGATACAGTAAACCTGAAGTGAAGCATCGGAATCTATAACTAGTGTCACAGGATAGGTTCAAAACATAGCCAGTAGGAAGAGTCAGTCTTCTTGTACTTAAGTCGGCATTTAGCCTTTTGTATTTAATTCCGATGCAATTTCTGTGTTTCATCGTCAATAAGATGGTCAGAGGGATACAGTAAACTTGAAGTAAAGCGTCGGAATCTATAACTAGTGTCACAGGTATGGTTCAAAACATAGACAGTAAGAAGAGTCAGTTTTCTTGTACTTAAGTCGGCATTGTGCTTTTTGTATATAATTCCGATGCAATTTCTGTGTTTCATCGTCAATAAGGAGGTCAGAGGGATACGGTGAAAATAAAGTGAAGCATCGGAATCTATTACTAGTGTCACAGGAATGGGTCAGAACATAGACAGTAAGAGGAGCCAGTCTACTAGTACTTGAGTCGTCATTGTGCCTTTAGTATTTAATTCCGATGCAATTTGTGTTTTTCATCGTCAATAAGAAGGTCAGAGGGATACAGTAAACCTGAAGTGAAGCATCGGAATCTATAACTAGTGTCACAGGATAGGTTCAAAGCATAGACAGTCGGAAGAGTCAGTCTTCTTGTACTTAAGTCGGCATTGAGCCTTTTGTATTTAATTCCGATGCAATTTCTGTTCTTCTTCGTCAATAAGAAGGTCAGTTGGATACAGTAAACCTGAAGTGAAGCATCGGAATCTATAACTAGTGTCACAGGAATGGTTCAAAACATAGACAGTAAGAATGGCCAGTCTTCTTGTACTTGGGTCGGCATTGTGAATTTTGTATTTAATTCCGATGAATTTTCTGTGTTTGATCGTCAATAAGAAAGTCAGAGGGATCCAGTAAACCTGAAGTGAAGCATCGGAATCTATAGCTAGTGTCACAGGAATGGTTCAAACCATAGACAGTAAGAAGAGCCAGTCTTCTTGTACTTGAGTCGGCATTGTGCCTCCTGTAATTAATTCCGATGCAATTTCTGTTTTTTATCGTCGATAGGATGGTCAGAGGGATATAGTAAACCTGAAGTGAAGCATCGGAATCAATAACTAGTGTCACAGGATTGGTTCAAAACATAGACAGAAGGAAGAGTCAGTCTTCTTGTACTTAAGTCGGCATTGTGCCTTTTGTATTTAATTCCGATGCAATATCTGTGTTTCATCGTCAAGAAGAAGGTCAGAGGGATACAGTAAACCTGAAGTGAGGCATCGGAATCTATAAGTAGTGTCACAGGAATGGTTCAAGGCAGAAACAGTAAGTAGAGTCAGTCTACTTGTACTTAAGTCGGCATTGTGTTTTTTGTATTTAATTCCGATGTAATTTATGTGCATCATCGTCAATGAGCAGGTCAGCTGGATACAGTAAACCTGAAGTGAAGCATCGGAATCTATAACTAGTGTCACAGGAAAGGTTCAAACATAGAGAGTAAGAAGAGCCAGTCTTCTTGTACTTGAGTCGGCATTGTGCCATTCGTATTTGATTCCGATGAATTTCCTGTGTTTTATCGTCAATACGAAGGTCGGAGGCATACAGTAAATTAGAAGTGAAGCATCGGAATCTATAACTAGTGTCAGAGGAATGGTTCAAAACATAGACAGTAAGAAGAACCAGTCTTCTTGTACTTAAGTCGGCATTGAGCCTATTGTATTTAATTCCGATGCAATTTCTGTGTTACATCGTCAATACGAAGGTCAGAGGGATACAGTAAACCTGAAGTGAAGCATCGGAATCTGTAACTAGTATCACAGGATTGGTTCAAAAGCATAGACAGTAAGAAGAGTCAGTCTTCTTGTACTTAAGTCGGCATGGTGCCTTTTGTATTTAATTCCGATGCAATATCTGTGTTTCTTCGTCAATAAGAAGGTCAGAGGGATACAGTAGACGTGAAGTGAAGCATCGGAATCTATAACTAGTGTCACAGGAATAGTTCAAAACATAGACAGTAAGAAGTGCCAGTCTTCTTGTACTTGAGTCGGCATTGTGCTTTTTGTATTTAAATCCGATGCAATTTCTGTTTTTCATCGTCAATAAGAAGGTCAGAGAGATACAGTAAACCTGAAGTGAAGCATCGGAATCTATAACTAGTGTCACAGGATTGGTTTATAGCATAGACAGTAGGAAGAGTCAGTCTTCTTGTACTTAAGTCGGCATTGTGCCTTTTGTATTTAATTCCGATGCAATTTCTGTGTTTCATCGTCAATAAGAAGGTCAGGGGGATGCAGTAAACCTGAAGTGAAGCATCGGAACCTATAACTAGTGTCACAGGAATGGTTCAAAACAAAGACCGTAAGAAGAGTCAGTTTTCTTGTACATAAGTCGGCATTGTGTTTTTTGTATTTAATTCCGATGCAATTTTTGTGTTTCATCGTCAATAAGAAGGTCAGCTGGGTACAGTAAACCTGAAGAGAAGCATCGGAATCTATAACTAGTGTCACAGGAATTGTTCAAACCATAGACAGTAAGAAGAGTCAGTGTTCTTGTACTGAAGTCGGCATTGTGTCTTTTGTACTTAATTCCGATGAATTTTCTGTGTTTGATCGGCAATAAGAAGGTCAGAGGGATACAGTAAACCTGAAGTGAAGCATCGGAATCTATAACTAGTGTCACAGGAATGGTTCAAAACATAGACAGTAAGAAGAGCCAGCCTTCTTGTACTTGGGTCGGCATTGAACCTTTTGTATTTAATTCCGATGCAATTTCTGTTTTTCATCGTGGAAAAGAAGGTCAGAGGGATACAATATACCTGAAGTGAAGCAAAGGAATCTATAACTAGTGTCACAGGATAGGTTCAAAACATAGTCAGTAGGAAGAGTCAGTCTTCTTGTACTTGAGACGGCATTGATCCTTTTGTATTTAATTCTAACGAATTTTATGTGTTTGATCGTCAATAAGAAGGTCAAAGGATACAGTAAACCTGAAGTGAAGCATCGGAATCTATAACTAGTGTCACAGGAATGGTTCAAAGCATAGGCAGTAGGAAGAGTCAGTCTTCTTGTACTTAAGTCAGCATTGTGCCTTTTGTATTTAATTCTGATGCAATTTCTATGTTTCATCGTCAATAAGAAGGTCAGAGGGATACAGTAAAATTGAAGTGAAGCATCGGAATCTATAACTAGTGTCACAAGAATGGTTCAAAACACAGACAGTAAGAAGAGTCAGTCTTCTTGTACTTATGTCGGCATTGTGCCTTTTGTCTTTAATTCCGATGCAATTTCTATGCTTCTTCGTCAATAAGAAGGTCAGTTGGATACAGTAAACCTGAAGTGAAGCATCGGAATCTATAACTAGTGTCACAGGAATGGTTTAAAAAATAGAGAGTAAGAAGAGTCAGTCTTTTTGTACTTAAGTCGGCATTGTGCCATTTGTATTTAATTCCGATGCAATATCTGTGTTTCATCGTCAATACGAAGGTCAGAGGGATACAGTAAACATGAAGTGAAGCATCGGAATCTATAACTAGTGTCACAGGGATGGTTCAAAACATAGACATTTAGAAGAGTCAGTCTTCTTGTACTTAAGTCGGCATTGTGACTTTTGTATTTAATTCCGATGCAATATCTGTGTTTCTTCGTCAATAAGAAGGTCAGTGGGATACAGTAAACCTGAAGTGAGGCATCGGAATCAGTAACTAGTGTCACAGAAATGGTTCAAAACATAGACAGTTAGAAGAGCCAGTCTTCTTGTACTTGAGTCGGCATTGTGCCTTTTGTATTTAATTCCGATGCAATTTCTGTGTTTCATCGTCAATAAGAAGGTCAGAGGGATACAGTAAACCTGAAGTGAAGCATCGAAATCTATAACTAGTGTCACAGGAATGGTTCAGAACATAGACAGTAAGAGGAGCCAGTCTTCTTGTACTTGAGTCGGCGTTGTGCCTTTTGTATTTAATTCCGATGCAATTTCTGTTTTTCATCGTCAATAAGAAGGTCATAGGGGTACAGTAAACCTGAAGTGAAGCATCGGAATCTATAACTAGTGTCACAGGATAGGTTCAAAACATAGACAGTAGGAAGAGTCAGTCTTCTTGTACTTAAGTCGGCATTGAGCCTTTTGTATTTAATTCCAATGCAATTTCTGTGTTTCATCGTCAATAAGAAGGTCAGAGGGATACAGTAAACTTAAAGTGAAGCGTCGGAATCTATAACTAGTGTCACAGGTATGGTTTAAAAAACATAGACAGTAAGAAGAGTCAGTTTTCTTGTACTTAAGTCGGCATTGTGTTTTTTGTATTTAATTCTGATGCTATTTCTGTGTTTCATCGTCAATAAGAAGGTCAGAGGGATACGGTAAAAATGAAGTGAAGCATCGGAATCTATAACTAGTGTCACAGGAATGGTTCAAAACATAGACAGTAAGAAGAGCCAGTCTTCTTGTACTTGATCGGCATTGTGCCTTTAGTATTTAACTCCGATGCAATTTCTGTGTTTCATCGTCAATACGAAGGTCAGAGGGATACAGTAAACCTGAAGTGAAGCATCGGAATCTATAACTAGTGTCACAGGAATGGTTCAAAACATAGACAGTAAGATGAGTCAGTCTTCTTGTACTTAAGGCGGCATTGTGCCTTTTGTTTTTAATTCCGATGCAATTTCTGTGCTTCTTGGTCAGTAAGGTCAGTTGGATACAGTAAACCTGAAGTGAAGCATCGGAATCTGTAACTAGTGTCACAGGAATGGTTCAAAACATAGACAGTAAGAATGGCCAGTCTTCTTGTACTTGAGTCGTCATTGTGCCTTATGTATTTAATTCCGATGAATGTTCTGTGTTTGATCGTCAATAAGAAGGTCAGAGGGATCCAGTAAACCTGAAGTGAAGCATCGGAATCTATAACTAGTGTCACAGGAATGGTTCAAAACATAGGCAGTAAGAAGAGCCAGTCTTCTTGTACTTGAGTCGGCATTGTGCCTTTTGTATTTAATTCCGATGCAATTTCTGTTTTTCATAGTCAATAAGAAGGTCAGAGAGATACAGTAAACCTGAAGTGAAGCATCGGAATCTGTAACTAGTGTCACGGGATTGGTTCATAACATAGACAGTAGGAAGAGTCAGTCTTCTTGTACTTAAGTCGGCATTGTGCCTTTTGTATATAATTCAGATGCAATTTCTGTGTTTCATCGTCAATAAGAAGGTCAGGGGGATGCAGTAAACCTGAAGTGAAGCATCGGAATCTATAACTAGTGTCAAAGGAGTGGTTCAAAACATAGACAGTAAGAAGAGTCAGTCTTCTTGTACTTAAGTCGGCATTGTGCCTTTTGAATTTTATTCCAATGCAATATCTGTGTTTCTACGTCAATAAGAAGGTCGGAGGGATACAGTAAACCTGAAGTGAAGCATCGGAATCTATAACTAGTGTCGCAGGAATGGTTCAAAACATAGACAGTAAGAAGAGTCAGTCTTATTGTACTTACGTCGGCATTGTGCCATTTGTATTTAATTCCGATGCAATTTTTGTGTTTCATCGTCAATAAGAAGGTCAGCTGGGTACAGTAAACCTGAAGTGAAGCATCGGAATCTATAAGTTGTGTCACAGGAATGGTTCGAAGCATAAACAGTTAGTAGAATCAGTCTACTTGTACTTAAGTCGGCATTGTGCCTTTTGTATTTAATTGCGATGCAATTTATTTGTTTCATCGTCAATAAGCAGGTCAGCTGGATACAGTAAACCTGAAGTGAAGCATCGGAATCTATGACTAGTGTCACAGGAATGGTTCAAGACATAGAGAGTAAGAAGAGCCAGTTTTCTTGTACTTGAGCCGGCATTGTGCATTTTGTATTTAATTCCGATGAATTTTCTGTGTTTGATCGTCAATAAGAAGGACAGCGGGATCCAGTAAACCTGAAGAGAAGCATCGGAATCTATAACTAGTGTCACAGGAATGGTTCAAACCATAGAGAGTAAGAAGAGTCAGTGTTCTTGTACTGAAGTGGGCATTGTGCCTTTTGTACTTAATTCCGATGAATTTTCTGTGTTTAATCGTCAATAAGATGGTCAGAGGGATACAGTAAACCTGAAGTGAAGCATCGGAATCTATAACTAGTGTCACAGGAATGGTTCAAAACATAGACAGTAAGAAGAGCCAGCCTTCTTGTACTTGAGTCGGCATTGAACTTTTGTATTTAATTCCGATGCAATTTCTGTTTTTCATCGTAAAAAAGAAGGTCAGAGGGATACAGTATACCTGAAGTGAAGCATCGGAATCTATAACTAGTGTCACAGGATAGGTTCAAAACATAGACAGTAGGAAGAGTCAGTCATCTTGTACTTAAGTCGGCATTGAGAATTTTGTAATTAACTCCGATGCAATTTCTGTGTTTCATCGTCAATAAGAAGGTTAGAGGGATACAGTAAACCTGAAGTGAAGCATCGGAATTTATAACTAGTGTCACAGGTATGGTTGAAACATAGACAGTAAGAAGAGTCAGTTTTCTTGTACTTAAGTTGGCATTGTGTTTTTTGTATTTAATTCCGATGCAATTTCTGTGTTTCATCGTCAATAAGAAGGTCAGAGGGATACAGTAAAAATGAAGTGAAGCATCGGAATTTATAACTAGTGTCACAGGAATGGTTGAAACCATAGACAGTAAGAAGAGTCAGTCTTCTTGTACTTAAGTCGGCATTGTGCCTTTTGTATTTCATTCCGATGCAATATCTGTGTTTCTTCGTCAATAAGAAGGTCAGAGAGATACAGTAAACCTGAAGTGAAGCCTCGGAATCTATAACTAGAGTCACAGGAATGGATCAAACATAGACAGTAAGAAGAGCCAGTCTTCTTGTACTTGAGTCGGCATTGAGCCTTTTGTATTTAATTCCGATGCGATTTCTGTGTTTCATCGTCAGTACGAAGGTCAGAGGGATACAGTAAACCTGAAGTGAAGCATCGGAATCTATAACTAGTGTCACAGGAATGGTTCAAAACATAGACAGTAAGAAGAGTCAGTCTTCTTGTACTTAAGTCTGCATGGTGCCTTTTGAATTTTATTCCGATGCAATATCTGTGTTTCTTCGTCAATATGAAGGTCAGAGGGATACAGTAAACCTGAAGTGAAGCATCGGAATCTATAACTAGTGCCACAGGAATGGTTCAAATCATAGACAGTAAGAAGAGCCGGTCTTCTTGTACTTGAGTCGGCATTGTGCCTTTTGTATTTAATTATGATGCAATTTCCGTTTTTCATCGTCAATAAGAAGATAAGAGAGGTACAGTAAACCTGAACTGAAGCATCGGAATCTATAACTAGTGTCACTGGATTGGTTCAAAACATAGACAGTAGGAAGGGTCAGTCTTCTTGTACTTAAGTCGGCATTGTGCCTTTTGTATTTAATTCCGATGCAATTTCTGTGTTTCATTGTCAACAAGAAGGTCAGAGGGATACAGTAAACCTGAAGTGAAGCATCGGAATCTATAACTAGTGTCACAGGAATGGTTCAAAACATAGACCGTAAGAAGAGTCATTTTTCTTGTACGTAAGTCGGCATTGCGTTTTTTGTACTTAATTCCGATGCAATTTCTGTGTTTCATCGTCAATAAAAAGGTCAGCTGGGTACTGTAAACCTCAAGTGAAGCATCGGAATCTATAAGTAGTGTCACAGGAATGGTTCAAAACATGGAGAGTAAGAAGAGCCAGTTTTCTTGTACTTGAGCTGTCATTGTGCCTTTTGTATTTAATTCCGGTGAATTTTCTGTGTTTGATCGTCAATAAGAAGGTCAGAGGGATCCAGTAAACCTGAAGTGAAGCATCGGAATCTATAACTAGTGTCACAGGAATGGTTCAGAACATAGACAGTAAGAGGAGCCAGTCTACTTGTACTTGAGTAGGCATTGTGCCTTTTGTATTTTATTCCGATGTAATTTCTGTTTTTCATCGTCAATAAGAAGGTCAGAGGGATACAGTAAACCTGAAGTGAAGCATCGGAATCTATAACTAGTGTCACAGGATAGGTTCAAAACATAGCCAGTAGGAAGAGTTAGTCTTCTTGTACTTAAGTCGGCATTTAGCCTTTTGTATTTAATTCCGATGCAATTTCTGTGTTTCATCGTCAATAAGATGGTCAGACGGATACAGTAAACTTGAAGTAAAGCGTCGGAATCTATAACTAGTGTCACAGGTATGGTTCAAAACATAGACAGTAAGAAGAGTCAGTTTTCTTGTACTTAAGTCGGCATTGTGTTTTTTGTATTTAATTCCGATGCAATTTCTGTGTTTCATCGTCAATAAGGAGGTCAGAGGGCTACGGTGAAAATAAAGTGAAGCATCGGAATCTATAACTAGTGTCACAGGAATGGGTCAGAACATAGACAGTAAGAGGAGCCAGTCTACTAGTACTTGAGTCGGCATTGTGCCTTTAGTATTTAATTCCGATGCAATTTGTGTTTTTCATCGTCAATAGGAAGGTCAGAGGGATACAGTAAACCTGAAGTGAAGCATCGGAATCTATAACTAGTGTCACAGGATAGGTTCAAAGCATAGACAGTCGGAAGAGTCAGTCTTCTTGTACTTAAGTCGGCATTGAGCCTTTTGTATTTAATTCCGATGCAATTTCTGTTCTTCTTCGTCAATAAGAAGGTCAGTTGGATACAGTAAACCTGAAGTGAAGCATCGGAATCTATAACTAGTGTCACAGTAATGGTTCAAAACATAGACAGTAAGAATGGCCAGTCTTCTTGTACTTGGGTCGGCATTGTGAATTTTGTATTTAATTCCGATGAATTTTCTGTGTTTGATCGTCAATAAGAAAGTCAGAGGGATCCAGTAAACCTGAACTGAAGCATCGGAATCTATAGCTAGTGTCACAGGAATGGTTCAAACCATAGACAGTAAGTAGATTCAGTCTACTTGTACTTAAGTCGGCATTGTGTTTTTTGTATTTAATTCCGATGTAATTTATGTGCATCATCGTCAATAAGCAGGTCAGCTGGATACAGTAAACCTGAAGTGAAGCATCGGAATCTATAACTAGTGTCACAGGAAAGGTTCAAACATAGAGAGTAAGAAGAGCCAGTCTTCTTGTACTTGAGTCGGCATTGTGCCATTCGTATTTGATTCCGATGAATTTCCTGTGTTTTATCGTCAATACGAAGGTCGGAGGCATACAGTAAATTTGAAGTGAAGCATCGGAATCTATAACTAGTGTCACAGGAATGGTTCAAAACATAGACAGTAAGAAGAACCAGTCTTCTTGTACTTAAGTCGGCATTGAGCCTTTTGTATTTAATGCCGATGCAATTTCTGTGTTACATCGTCAATACGAAGGTCAGAGGGATACAGTAAACCTGAAGTGAAGCATCGGAATCTGTAACTAGTATCACAGGATTGGTTCAAAAGCATAGACAGTAAGAAGAGTCAGTCTTCTTGTACTTAAGTCGGCATGGTGCCTTTTGTATTTAATTCCGATGCAATATCTGTGTTTCTTCGTCAATACGAAGGTCAGAGGGATACAGTAAACGTGAAGTGAAGCATCGGAATCTATAACTAGTGTCACAGGAATGGTTCAAAACATAGACAGTAAGAAGTGCCAGTCTACTTGTACTTGAGTCGGCATTGTGCTTTTTGTATTTAATTCCGATGCAATTTCTGTTTTTCATCGTCAATAAGAAGGTCAGAGAGATACAGTAGACCTGAAGTGAAGCATCGGAATCTATAACTAGTGTCACAGGATTGGTTCATAGCATAGACAGTAGGAAGAGTCAGTCTTCTTGTACTTAAGTCGGCATTGTGCCTTTTGTATTTAATTCCGATGCAATTTCTGTGTTTCATCGTCAATAAGAAGGTCAGGGGGATGCAGTAAACCTGAAGTGAAGCATCGGAACCTATAACTAGTGTCACAGGAATGGTTCAAAACATAGACCGTGAGAAGAGTCAGTTTTCTTGTACATAAGTCGGCATTGTGTTTTTTGTATTTAATTCCGATGCAATTTTTGTGTTTCATCGTCAATAAGAAGGTCAGCTGGGTACAGTAAACCTGAAGAGAAGCATCGGAATCTATAACTAGTGTCACAGGAATTGTTCAAACCATAGACAGTAAGAAGAGTCAGTGTTCTTGTACTGAAGTCGGCATTGTGTCTTTTGTACTTAATTCCGATGAATTTTCTGTGTTTGATCGGCAATAAGAAGGTCAGAGGGATACAGTAAACCTGAAGTGAAGCATCGGAATCTATAACTAGTGTCACAGGAATGGTTCAAAACATAGACAGTAAGAAGAGCCAGCCTTCTTGTACTTGGGTCGGCATTGAACCTTTTGTATTTAATTCCGATGCAATTTCTGTTTTTCATCGTGAAAAAGAAGGTCAGAGGGATACAGTATACCTGAAGTGAAGCAAAGGAATCTATAACTAGTGTCACAGGATAGGCTCAAAACATAGACAGTAGGAAGAGTCAGTCTTCTTGTACTTGAGTCGGCATTGATCCTTTTGTATTTAATTCTAACGAATTTTATGTGTTTGATCGTCAATAAGAAGGTCAAAGGATACAGTAAACCTGAAGTGAAGCATCGGAATCTATAACTAGTGTCACAGGAATGGTTCAAAGCATAGGCAGTAGGAAGAGTCAGTCTTCTTGTACTTAAGTCAGCATTGTGCCTTTTGTATTTAATTCTGATGCAATTTCTATGTTTCATCGTCAATAAGAAGGTCAGAGGGATACAGTAAAATTGAAGTGAAGCATCGGAATCTATAACTAGTGTCACAAGAATGGTTCAAAACACAGACAGTAAGAAGAGTCAGTCTTCTTGTACTTATGTCGGCATTGTGCCTTTTGTCTTTAATTCCGATGCAATTTCTGTGCTTCTTCGTCAATAAGAAGGTCAGTTGGATACAGTAAACCTGAAGTGAAGCATCGGAATCTATAACTAGTGTCACAGGAATGGTTTAAAAAATAGAGAGTAAGAAGAGTCAGTCTTTTTGTACTTAAGTCGGCATTGTGCCATTTGTATTTAATTCCGATGCAATATCTGTGTTTCATCGTCAATACGAAGGTCAGAGGGATACAGTAAACATGAAGTGAGGCATCGGAATCAATAACTAGTGTCACAGGGATGGTTCAAAACATAGACATTTAGAAGAGTCAGTCTTCTTGTACTTAAGTCGGCATTGTGACTTTTGTATTTAATTCCGATGCAATATCTGTGTTTCTTCGTCAATACGAAGGTCAGTGGGATACAGTAAACCTGAAGTGAGGCATCGGAATCAGTAACTAGTGTCACAGAAATGGTTCAAAACATAGACAGTTAGAAGAGCCAGTCTTCTTGTACTTGAGTCGGCATTGTGCCTTTTGTATTTAATTCCGATGCAATTTCTGTGTTTCATCGTCAATAAGAAGGTCAGAGGGATACAGTAAACCTGAAGTGAAGCATCGGAATCTATAACTAGTGTCACAGGAATGGTTCAGAACATAGACAGTAAGAGGAGCCAGTCTTCTTGTACTTGAGTCGGCGTTGTGCCTTTTGTATTTAATTCCGATGCAATTTCTGTTTTTCATCGTCAATAAGAAGGTCAGAGGGGTACAGTAAACCTGAAGTGAAGCATCGGAATCTATAACTAGTGTCACAGGATAGGTTCAAAACATAGACAGTAGGAAGAGTCAGTCTTCTTGTACTTAAGTCGGCATTGAGCCTTTTGTATTTAATTCCGATGCAATTTCTGTGTTTCATCGTCAATAAGAAGGTCAGAGGGATACAGTAAACTTAAAGTGAAGCGTCGGAATCTATAACTAGTGTCACAGGTATGGTTTAAAAAACATAGACAGTAAGAAGAGTCAGTTTTCTTGTACTTAAGTCGGCATTGTGTTTTTTGTATTTAATTCTGATGCTATTTCTGTGTTTCATCGTCAATAAGAAGGTCAGAGGGATACGGTAAAAATGAAGTGAAGCATCGGAATCTATAACTAGTGTCACAGGAATGGTTCAAAACATAGACAGTAAGAAGAGCCAGTCTTCTTGTACTTGATCGGCATTGTGCCTTTAGTATTTAACTCCGATGCAATTTCTGTGTTTCATCGTCAATACGAAGGTCAGAGGGATACAGTAAACCTGAAGTGAAGCATCGGAATCTATAACTAGTGTCACAGGAATGGTTCAAAACATAGACAGTAAGATGAGTCAGTCTTCTTGTACCTAAGGCGGCATTGTGCCTTTTGTTTTTAATTCCGATGCAATTTCTGTGCTTCTTGGTCAGTAAGGTCAGTTGGATACAATAACCTGAAGTGAAGCATCGGAATCTGTAACTAGTGTCACAGGAATGGTTCAAAACATAGACAGTAAGAATGGCCAGTCTTCTTGTACTTGAGTCGCCATTGTGCCTTTTGTATTTAATTCCGATGAATGTTCTGTGTTTGATCGTCAATAAGAAGGTCAGAGGGATCCAGTAAACCTGAAGTGAAGCATCGGAATCTATAACTAGTGTCACAGGAATGGTTCAAACCATAGACAGTAAGAAGAGTCAGTGTTCTTGTACTGAGGTCAGCATTGTGCCTTTTGTATTTAATTCCGATGAATTTTCTGTGTTTGATCGTCAATAAGAAGGTCAGAGGGTTACAGTAAACCTGAAGTGAAGCATCGTAATCTATAACTAGTGTCACAGGAATGGTTCAAAACATAGACAGTAAGAAGAGCCAGTCTTCTTGTACTTGAGTCGGCATTGAGCATCTTGTATTTAATTCTGATGAAATTTCTGTTTTTTATCGTCGATAAGATGGTCAGAGGGATACAGTAAACCTGAAGTGAAGCATCGGAATCAATAACTAGTGTCACAGGATTGGTTCAAAACATAGACAGTAGGAAGAGTCAGTCTTCTTGTACTTAAGTCGGCATTGTGCCTTTTGTATTTAATTCCGATGCAATATCTGTGTTTCATCGTCAATAAGAAGGTCAGAGGGATACAGTAAACCTGAAGTGAAGCATCGGAATCTATAAGTAGTGTCACAGGATTGGTTCAAAGCATAAACAGTAAGTAGAGTCAGTCTACTTGTACTTAAGTCGGCATTGTGCCTTTTGTATTTAATTCCGATGCAATTTATGTGCATCATCGTCAATAAGCAGGTCAGCTGGATACAGTAAACCTGAGGTGAAGCATCGGAATCTATAACTAGTGTCACAGGAAAGGTTCAAAACATAGAGAGTAAGAAGAGCCAGTCTTCTTGTACTTGAGTAGGCATTGTGCCTTTTGTATTTGATTCCGATGAATTTTCTATGTTTTATCGGCAATACGAAGGTCAGAGGCATACAGTAAACCTGAAGTGAAGCATCGGAATGTATAACTAGTGTCACAGAAATGGTTCAAAACATAGACAGTAGGAAGAGTCAGTCATCTTGTACTTAAGTCGGCATTGTGCCTTTTGTATTTAATTCCGATGCAATATCTGTGTTTCATCGCAATAAGAAAGTCAGAGGGATACAGTAAACCTGAAGTGAAGCATCGGAATCTATAAGTAGTGTCACAGGAATGGTTCAAAGCATAGAGGGTAAGAAGAGCCAGTCTTCTTGTACTTGAGTCGGCATTGTGCCTTTCGTATTTGATTCCGATGAATTTTCTGTGTTTTATCGTCAATACGAAGGTCAGAGGCATACAGTAAACCTGAAGTGAAGTATCGGAATCTATAACTAGTGTCACAGGAATGGTTCAAAACATAGACAGTAAGAAGAGTCAGTCTATTTGTACCTAAGTCGGCATTATGCTTTTTGTATTTAATTCCGATGCAATTTCTGTGTTTCATCGTCAATACTTAGGTCAGAGGGATACAGCAAACCTGAAGTGAAGCATCGGAATCTATAACTAGTGTCACAGGAGTGGTTCAAAACATAGACAGTAAGAAGAGTCAGTCTTCTTGTACTTAAGTCGGCATTGTGCCTTTTGGATTTTATTCCGATGCAATATCTGTGTTTCTTCGTCAATAAGAAGGTCGGAGGGATACAGTAAACCTGAAGTGAAGCATCGGAATCTATAATTAGTGTCACAGGAATGGTTCAAAACATAGACAGTAAGAAGAGCCAGTCTTCTTGTACTTCAGTCGGCATTGAGCCTTTTGTATTTAATTCCGATGCAATTTCTGTGTTACATCGTCAATACGAAGGTCAGAGGGATACAGTGAACCTGAAGTGAAGCATCGGAATCTATAACTAGTGTCACAGGAATGGTTCAAAAGCATAGACAGTAAGAAGAGTCAGTCTTCTTGTACTTAAGTCGGCATGGTGCCTTTTGTATTTAATTCCGATGCAATATCTGTGTTTCTTCGTCAATAAGAAGGTCAGAGGGATACAGTAAACTTGAAGTGAAGCATCGGAATCTATAACTAGTGTCACAGGAATGGTTCAAAACATAGGCAGTAAGAAGAGCCAGTCTTCTTGTACTTGAGTCGGCATTGTGCCTTTTGTATTTATTTCCGATGCAATTTCTGTTTTTCATCGTCAATAAGAAGGTCAGAGAGATACAGTAAACCTGAAGTGAAGCATCGGAATCTATAACTAGTGTCACAGGATTGGTTCATAACATAGACAGTAGGAAGAGTCAGTCTTCTTGTACTTAAGTCGGCAGTGTGCCTTTTGGATTTTATTCCGATGCAATATCTGTGTTTCTTCGTCAATAAGAAGGTCGGAGGGATACAGTAAACCTGAAGTGAAGCATCGGAATCTATAACTAGTGTCACAGGAATGGTTCAAAACATAGACAGTAAGAAGAGCCAGTCTTCTTGTACTTACGTCGGCATTGTGCCTTTTGTATTTAATTCCGATGCAATTTTTGTGTTTCATCGTCAATAAGAAGGTCAGCTGGGTACAGTAAACTTGAAGTGAAGCATTGGAATCTATAAGTTGTGTCACAGGAATGGTTTGAAGCATAAACAGATAGTAGAATCAGTCCACTTGTACTTAAGTCGGCATTGTGCCTTTTGTATTTAATTCCGATGCAATTTATGTGTTTCATCGTCAATAAGCAGGTCAGCTGGATACAGTAAACCTGAAGTGAAGCATCGGAATCTATGAGTAGTGTCACAGGAATGGTTCAAAACATAGAGAGTAAGAAGAGCCAGTTTTCTTGTACTTGAGCCGGCATTGTGCCTTTTGTATTTAATTCCGATGAATTTTCTGTGTTTGATCGTCAATAAGAAGGACAGCGGGATCCAGTAAACCTGAAGAGAAGCATCGGAATCTATAACTAGTGTCACAGGAATGGTTCAAAACATAGACAGTAAGAAGAGTCAGCCTTCTTGTACTTGAGTCGGCATTGAACCTTTTGTATTTAATTCCGATGCAATTTCTGTTTTTCATCGTGAAAAAGAAGGTCAGAGGGATACAGTATACCTGAAGTGAAGCATCGGAATCTATAACTAGTGTCACAGGATAGGTTCAAAACATAGACAGTAGGAAGAGTCAGTCATCTTGTACTTAAGTCGGCATAGAGAATTTTGTAATTAACTCCGATGCAATTTCTGTGTTTCATCGTCAATAAGAAGGTCAGAGGGATACAGTAAACCTGAAGTGAAGCATCGGAAACTATAACTAGTGTCACAGGTATGGTTGAAACATAGACAGTAAGAAGAGTCAGTTTTCTTGTACTTAAGTTGGCATTGTGTTTTTTGTATTTAATTCCGATGTAATTTCTGTGTTTCATCGTCAATAAGAAGGTCAGAGGGTTACAGTAAAAATGAAGTGAAGCATCGGAATTTATAACTAGTGTCACAGGAATGGTTGAAACCATAGACAGTAAGAAGAGTCTGTCTTCTTGTACTTAAGTCGGCATTGTGCCTTTTGTATTTCATTCCGATGCAATATCTGTGTTTCTTCGTCAATAAGAAGGTCAGAGAGATACAGTAAACCTGAAGTGAAGCCTCGGAATCTATAACTAGTGTCACAGGAATGGATCAAAACATAGACAGTAAGAAGAGCCAGTCTTCTTGTACTTGAGTCGGCATTGAGCCTTTTGTATTTAATTCCGATGCGATTTCTGTGTTTCATCGCCAATACGAAGGTCAGAGGGATACAGTAAACCTGAAGTGAAGCATCGGAATCTATAACTAGTGTCACAGGAATGGTTCAAAGCATAGACAGTAAGAAGAGTCAGTCTTCTTGTACTTAAGTCTGCATGGTGCCTTTTGTATTTTATTCCGATGCTATATCTGTGTTTCTTCGTCAATAAGAAGGTCAGAGGGATACAGTAAACCTGAAGTGAAGCATCGGAATCTATAACTAGTGTCACAGGAATGGTTCAAAGCATAGACAGTAAGAAGAGCCAGTCTTCTTGTACTTGAATCGGCATTGTGCCTTTTGTATTTAATTCCGATGCAATTTCCGTTTTTCATCGTCAATAAGAAGGTAAGAGAGGTACAGTAAACCTGAACTGAAGCATCGGAATCTATAACTAGTGTCACTGGATTGGTTCAAAACATAGACACTAGGAAGGGTCAGTCTTCTTGTACTTAAGTCGGCATTGTGCCTTTTGTATTTAATTCCGATGCTATTTCTGTGTTTCATCGTCAATAAGAAGGTCAGAGGGATACGGTAAAAATGAAGTGAAGCATCGGAATCTATAACTAGTGTCACAGGAATGGTTCAAAACATAGACAGTAAGAAGAGCCAGTCTTCTTGTACTTGATCGGCATTGTGCCTTTAGTATTTAACTCCGATGCAATTTCTGTGTTTCATCGTCAATACGAAGGTCAGAGGGATACAGTAAACCTGAAGTGAAGCATCGGAATCTATAACTAGTGTCACAGGAATGGTTCAAAACATAGACAGTAAGTTGAGTCAGTCTTCTTGTACTTAAGGCGGCATTGTGCCTTTTGTTTTTAATTCCGATACAATTTCTGTGCTTCTTGGTCAGTAAGGTCAGTTGGATACAGTAAACCTGAAGTGAAGCATCGGAATCTGTAACTAGTGTCACAGGAATGGTTCAAAACATAGACAGTAAGAATGGCCAGTCTTCTTGTACTTGAGTCGCCATTGTGCCTTTTGTATTTAATTCCGATGAATGTTCTGTGTTTGATCGTCAATAAGAAGGTCAGAGGGATCCAGTAAACCTGAAGTGAAGCATCGGAATCTATAACTAGTGTCACAGGAATGGTTCAAACCATAGTCAGTAAGAAGAGTCAGTGTTCTTGTACTGAGGTCAGCATTGTGCCTTTTGTATTTAATTCCGATGAATTTTCTGTGTTTGATCGTCAATAAGAAGGTCAGAGGGTTACAGTAAACCTGAAGTGAAGCATCGTAATCTATAACTAGTGTCACAGGAATGGTTCAAAACTTAGACAGTAAGAAGAGCCAGTCTTCTTGTACTTGAGTCGGCATTGAGCATCTTGTATTTAATTCTGATGAAATTTCTGTTTTTTATCGTCGATAAGATGGTCAGAGGGATACAGTAAACCTGAAGTGAAGCATCGGAATCAATAACTAGTGTCACAGGATTGGTTCAAAACATAGACAGTAGGAAGAGTCAGTCTTCTTGTACTTAAGTCGGCATTGTGCCTTTTGTATTTAATTCCGATGCAATATCTGTGTTTCATCGTCAATAAGAAGGTCAGAGGGATACAGTAAACCTGAAGTGAAGCATCGGAATCTATAAGTAGTGTCACAGGATTTGTTCAAAGCATAAACAGTAAGTAGAGTCAGTCTACTTGTACTTAAGTCGGCATTGTGCCTTTTGTATTTAATTCCGATGCAATTTATGTGCATCATCGTCAATAAGCAGGTCAGCTGGATACAGTAAACCTGAGGTGAAGCATCGGAATCTATAACTAGTGTCACAGGAAAGGTTCAAAACATAGAGAGTAAGAAGAGCCAGTCTTCTTGTACTTGAGTCGGCATTGTGCCTTTTGTATTTGATTCCGATGAATTTTCTATGTTTTATCGGCAATACGAAGGTCAGAGGCATACAGTAAACCTGAAGTGAAGCATCGGAATGTATAACTAGTGTCACAGAAATGGTTCAAAACATAGACAGTAGGAAGAGTCAGTCATCTTGTACTTAAGTCGGCATTGTGCCTTTTGTATTTAATTCCGATGCAATATCTGTGTTTCATCGTCAATAAGAAAGTCAGAGGGATACAGTAAACCTGAAGTGAAGCATCGGAATCTATAAGTAGTGTCACAGGAATAGTTCAAAGCATAAACAGTAAGTAGAGTCAATCTACTTGTACTTAAGTGGGCATTGTGCCTTTTGTATTTAATTCCGATGCAATTTATGTGCATCATCGTGAATAAGCAGGTCAGCTGGATACAGTAAACCTGAAGTGAAGCATCGGAATCTACAACTAGTGTCACAGGAAAGGTTCAAAACATAGAGGGTAAGAAGAGCCAGTCTTCTTGTACTTCAGTCGGCATTGTGCCTTTCGTATTTGATTCCGATGAATTTTCTGTGTTTTATCGTCAATACGAAGGTCAGAGGCATACAGTAAACCTGAAGTGAAGTATCGGAATCTATAACTAGTGTCACAGGAATGGTTCAAAACATAGACAGTAAGAAGAGTCAGTCTATTTGTACCTAAGTCGGCATTATGCTTTTTGTATTTAATTCCGATGCAATTTCTGTGTTTCATCGTCAATACGTAGGTCAGAGGGATACAGCAAACCTGAAGTGAAGCATCGGAATCTATAACTAGTGTCACAGGAGTGGTTCAAAACATAGACAGTAAGAAGAGTCAGTCTTCTTGTACTTAAGTCGGCATTGTGCCTTTTGGATTTTATTCCGATGCAATATCTGTGTTTCTTCGTCAATAAGAAGGTCGGAGGGATACAGTAAACCTGAAGTGAAGCATCGGAATCTATAACTAGTGTCACAGGAATGGTTCAAAACATAGACAGTAAGAAGAGCCAGTCTTCTTGTACTTCAGTCGGCATTGAGCCTTTTATATTTAATTCCGATTCAATTTCTGTGTTACATCGTCAATACGAAGGTCAGAGGGATACAGTGAACCTGAAGTGAAGCATCGGAATCTATAACTAGTGTCACAGAAATGGTTCAAAAGCATAGACAGTAAGAAGAGTTAGTCTTCTTGTACTTAAGTCGTCATGGTGCCTTTTGTATTTAATTCCGATGCAATATCTGTGTTTCTTCGTCAATAAGAAGGTCAGAGGGAGACCGTAAACGTGAAGTGAAGCATCGGAATCTATAACTAGTGTCACAGGAATGGTTCAAAACATAGGCAGTAAGAAGAGGCAGTCTTCTTGTACTTGAGTCGGCATTGTGCCTTTTGTAATTAATTCCGATGCAATTTCTGTTTTTCATCGTCAATAAGAAGGTCAGAGAGATACAGTAAACCTGAAGTGAAGCATCATAATCTATAACTAGTGTCACAGGATTGGTTCATAACATAGACAGTAGGAAGAGTCAGTCTTCTTGTACTTAAGTCGGCATTGTGCCTTTTGGATTTTATTCCGATGCAATATCTTTGTTTCTTCGTCAATAAGAAGGTCGGAGGGATGCAGTAAACCTGAAGTGAAGCATCGGAATCTATAACTAGTGTCACAGGAATGGTTCAAAACATAGACAGTAAGAAGAGCCAGTCTTCTTGTACTTACGTCGGTATTGTGCCTTTTGTATTTAATTCCGATGCAATTTTTGTGTTTCATCGTCAATAAGAAGGTCAGCTGGGTACAGTAAACCTGAAGTGAAGCATTGGAATCTATAAGTTGTGTCACAGGAATGGTTTGAAGCATAAACAGTTAGTAGAATCAGTCTACTTGTACTTAAGTCGGCATTGTGCCTTTTGTATTTAATTCCGATGCAATTTATGTGTTTCATCGTCAATAAGCAGGTCAGCTGGATACAGTAAACCTGAAGTGAAGCATCGGAATCTATGAGTAGTGTCACAGGAATGGTTCAAAACATAGAGAGTAAGAAGAGCCAGTTTTCTTGTACTTGAGCCGGCATTGTGCCTTTTGTATTTAATTCCGATGAATTTTCTGTGTTTGATCGTCAATAAGAAGGACAGCGGGATCCAGTAAACCTGAAGAGAAGCATCGGAATCTATAACTAGTGTCACAGGAATGGTTCAAAACATAGACAGTAAGAAGAGTCAGCCTTCTTGTACTTGAGTCGGCATTGAAACTTTTGTATTTAATTCCGATGCAATTTCTGTTTTTCATCGTGAAAAAGAAGGTCAGAGGGATACAGTATACCTGAAGTGAAGCATCGGAATCTATAACTAGTGTCACAGGATAGGTTCAAAACATAGACAGTAGGAAGAGTCAGTCATCTTGTACTTAAGTCGGCATAGAGAATTTTGTAATTAACTCCGATGCAATTTCTGTGTTTCATCGTCAATAAGAAGGACAGCGGGATCCAGTAAACCTGAAGAGAAGCATCGGAATCTATAACTAGTGTCACAGGAATGGTTCAAAACATAGACAGTAAGAAGAGTCAGCCTTCTTGTACTTGAGTCGGCATTGAAACTTTTGTATTTAATTCCGATGCAATTTCTGTTTTTCATCGTGAAAAAGAAGGTCAGAGGGATACAGTATACCTGAAGTGAAGCATCGGAATCTATAACTAGTGTCACAGGATAGGTTCAAAACATAGACAGTAGGAAGAGTCAGTCATCTTGTACTTAAGTCGGCATAGAGAATTTTGTAATTAACTCCGATGCAATTTCTGTGTTTCATCGTCAATAAGAAGGTCAGAGGGATACAGTAAACCTGAAGTGAAGCATCGGAAACTATAACTAGTGTCACAGGTATGGTTGAAACATAGACAGTAAGAAGAGTCAGCTTTCTTGTACTTAAGTTGGCATTGTGTTTTTTGTATTTAATTCCGATGCAATTTCTGTGTTTCATCGTCAATAAGAAGGTCAGAGGGTTACAGTAAAAATGAAGTGAAGCATCGGAATTTATAACTAGTGTCACAGGAATGGTTGAAACCATAGACAGTAAGAAGAGTCTGTCTTCTTGTACTTAAGTCGGCATTGTGCCTTTTGTATTTCATTCCGATGCAATATCTGTGTTTCTTCGTCAATAAGAAGGTCAGAGAGATACAGTAAACCTGAAGTGAAGCCTCGGAATCTATAACTAGTGTCACAGGAATGGATCAAAACATAGACAGTAAGAAGAGCCAGTCTTCTTGTACTTGAGTCGGCATTGAGCCTTTTGTATTTAATTCCGATGCGATTTCTGTGTTTCATCGTCAATACGAAGGTCAGAGGGATACAGTAAACCTGAAGTGAAGCATCGGAATCTATAACTAGTGTCACAGGAATGGTTCAAAGCATAGACAGTTAGAAGAGTCAGTCTTCTTGTACTTAAGTCTGCATGGTGCCTTTTGTATTTTATTCCGATGCAATATCTGTGTTTCTTCGTCAATAAGAAGGTCAGAGGGATACAGTAAACCTGAAGTGAAGCATCGGAATCTATGACTAGTGTCACAGGAATGGTTCAAAGCAGAGACAGTAAGAAGAGCCAGTCTTCTTGTAATTGAATCGGCATTGTGCCTTTTGTATTTAATTCCGATGCAATTTCCGTTTTTCATCGTCAATAAGAAGGTAAGAGAGGTACAGTAAACCTGAACTGAAGCATCGGAATCTATAACTAGTGTCACTGGATTGGTTCAAAACATAGACAGTAGGAAGGGTCAGTCTTCTTGTACTTAAGTCGGCATTGTGCCTTTTGTATTTAATTCCGATGCAATTTCTGTGTTTCATCGTTAATAAGAAGGTCAGAGGGATACAGTAAACCTGAAGTGAAGCATCGGAATCTATAACTAGTGTCACAGGAATGGTTCAGAACATAGACAGTAAGAGGAGCCAGTCTACTTGTACTTGAGTAGGCATTGTGCCTTTTGTATTTTATTCCGATGTAATTTCTGTTTTTCATCGTCAATAAGAAGGACAGCGGGATCCAGTAAACCTGAAGAGAAGCATCGGAATCTATAACTAGTGTCACAGGAATGGTTCAAACCATAGACAGTAAGAAGAGTCAGTGTTCTTGTACTGAAGTCGGCATTGTGCCTTTTGTACTTAATTCCGATGAATTTTCTGTGTTTGATCGTCAATAAGATGGTCAGAGGGATACAGTAAACCTGAAGTGAAGCATCGGAATCTATAACTAGTGTCACAGGAATGGTTCAAAACATAGACAGTAAGAAGAGCCAGCCTTCTTGTACTTGAGTCGGCATGGAACCTTTTGTATTTAATTCCGATGCAATTTCTGTTTTCCATCGTGAAAAAGAAGGTCAGAGGGATACAGTATACCTGAAGTGAAGCATCGGAATCTATAACTAGTGTCACAGGATAGGTTCAAAACATAGACAGTAGGAAGAGTCAGTCATCTTGTACTTAAGTCGGCATTGAGAATTTTGTAATTAACTCCGATGCAATTTCTGTGTTTCATCGTCAATAAGAAGGTCAGAGGGATACAGTAAACCTGAAGTGAAGCATCGGAATCTATAACTAGTGTCACAGGAATGGATCAAAACATAGACAGTAAGAAGAGCCAGTCTTCTTGTACTTGAGGTGGCATTGAGCCTTTTGTATTTAATACCGATGCGATTTCTGTGTTTCATCGTCAATACGAAGTCAGAGGGATACAGTAAACCTGAAGTGAAGCATCGGAATCTATAACTAGTGTCACAGGAATGGTTCAAAACATAGACAGTAAGAAGAGTCAGTCTTCTTGTACTTAAGTCTGCATGGTGCCTTTTGTATTTTATTCCGATGCAATATCTGTGTTTCTTCGTCAATAAGAAGGTCAGAGGGATACAGTAAACCTGAAGTGAAGCATCGGAATCTATAACTAGTGTCACAGGAATGGTTCAAAGCATAGACAGTAAGAAGAGCCAGTCTTCTTGTACTTGAGTCGGCATTGTGCCTTTTGTATTTAATTCCGATGCAATTTCCGGTTTTCATCGTCAATAAGAAGGTAAGAGAGGTACAGTAAACCTGAACTGAAGCATCGGAATCTATAACTAGTGTCACTGGATTGGTTCAAAACATAGACAGTAGGAAGGGTCAGTCTTCTTGTACTTAAGTCGGCATTGTGCCTTTTGTATTTAATTCCGATGCATTATCTGTGTTTCTTCGTCAATAAGAAGGTCAGAGGGATACAGTAAACGTGAAGTGAAGCATCGGAATCTATAACTAGTGTCACAGGAATGGTTCAAAACATAGACAGTAAGAAGAGTCAGTCTTCTTGTACTTGAGTCGGCATTGTGCATTTTGTATTTAATTCCGATGCAATTTCTGTTTTTCATCGTCAATAAGAAGGTCTGCTGGATACAGTAAACAACAAGGGAAGCATCAGAATCTATAAGTAGTGTCACAGGAATGGTTCAAAGCATAAACAGTAAGTAGAGTCAGTCTACTTGTACTTAAGTCGGCATTGTGCCTTTTGTATTTAATTCCAATGCAATTTCTGTTTTTCATCGTGAAAAAGAAGGTCAGAGGGATACAGTATACCTGAAGTGAAGCATCGGAATCTATAACTAGTGTCACAGGATAGGTTCAAAACATAGACAGTAGGAAGAGTCAGTCATCTTGTACTTAAGTCGGCAATGAGAATTTTGTAATTAACTCCGATGCAATTTCTGTGTTTCATCGTCAATAAGAATGTCAGAGGGATACAGTAACCCTGAAGTGAAGCATCGGAATCTATAACTAGTGTCACAGGTATGGTTGAAACATAGACAGTAAGAAGAGTCAGTTTTCTTGTACTTTAGTTGGCATTGTGTTTTTTGTATTTAATTCCGATGCAATTTCTGTGTTTCATCGTCAATAAGAAGGTCAGAGGGTTACAGTAAAAATGAAGTGAAGCATCGGAATCTATAACTAGTGTCACAGGAATGGTTCAAAGCATAGACAGTAAGAAGAGTCAGTCTTCTTGTACTTAAGTCTGCATGGTGCCTTTTGTATTTTATTCCGATGCAATATCTGTGTTTCTTCGTCAATAAGAAGGTCAGAGGGATACAGTAAACCTGAAGTGAAGCATCGGAATCTATAACTAGTGTCACAGGAATGGTTCAAAGCATAGACAGTAAGAAGAGCCAGTCTTCTTGTACTTGAATCGGCATTGTGCCTTTTGTATTTAATTACGATGCAATTTCCGTTTTTCATCGTCAATAAGAAGGTAAGAGAGGTACAGTAAACCTGAACTGAAGCATCGGAATCTATAACTAGTGTCACTGGATTGGTTCAAAACATAGACAGTAGGAAGGGTCAGTCTTCTTGTACTTAAGTCGGCATTGTCCCTTTTGTATTTAATTCCGATGCAATTTCTGTGTTTCATCGTCAATAAGAAGGTCAGAGGGATACAGTAAACCTGAAGTGAAGCATCGGAATCTATAACTAGTGTCACAGGAATGGTTCAAAACATAGACCGTAAGAAGAGTCAGTTTTCTTGTACGTAAGTCGGCATTGCGTTTTTTGTACTTAATTCCGATGCAATTTCTGTGTTTCATCGTCAATAAAAAGGTCAGCTGGGTACTGTAAACCTCAAGTGAAGCATCGGAATCTATAAGTAGTGTCAAAGGAATGGTTCAAAGCATAAACATTTAGTAGAGTCAGTCTACTAGTACTTAAGTCAGCATTGTGCCTTTTGTATTTAATTCCGATGCAATTTATGTGCTTCATCGTCAATAAGCAAGTCAGCTGGATACAGTAAACCCGAAGTGAAGCATCGGAATCTATGACTAGTGTCACAGGAATGGTTCAAAGCATGGAGAGTAAGAAGAGCCAGTTATCTTGTACTTGAGCCGTCATTGTGCCTTTTGTATTTAATTCCGATGAATTTTCTGTGTTTGATCGTCAATAAGAAGGTCAGAGGGATCCAGTAAACCTGATGTGAAGCATCGGAATCTATAACTAGTGTCACAGGAATGGTTCAGAATATAGACAGTAAGAGGAGCCAGTCTACTTGTACTTGAGTAGGCATTGTGCCTTTTGTATTTTATTCCGATGTAATTTCTGTTTTTCATCGTCAATAAGAAGGACAGCGGGATCCAGTAAACCTGAAGAGAAGCATCGGAATCTATAACTAGTGTCACAGGAATGGTTCAAACCATAGACAGTAAGAAGAGTCAGTGTTCTTGTACTGAAGTCGGCATTGTGCCTTTTGTACTTAATTCCGATGAATTTTCTGCGTTTGATCGTCAATAAGATGGTCAGAGGGATACAGTGAACCTGAAGTGAAGCATCGGAATCTATAACTAGTGTCACAGGAATGGTTCAAAACATAGACAGTAAGAAGAGCCAGTCTTCTTGTACTTGAGTCGGCATTGAACCTTTTGTATTTAATTCCGATGCAATTTCTGTTTTTCATCGTGAAAAAGAAGGTCAGAGGGATACAGTATACCTGAAGTGAAGCATCGGAATCTATAACTAGTGTCACAGGATAGGTTCAAAACATAGACAGTAGGAAGAGTCAGTCATCTTGAACTTAAGTCGGCATTGAGAATTTTGTAATTAACTCCGATGCAATTTCTGTGTTTCATCGTCAATAAGAAGGTCAGAGGGATACAGTAAACCTGAAGTGAAGCATCGGAATCTATAACTAGTGTCACAGGAATGGATCAAAACATAGACAGTAAGAAGAGCCAGTCTTCTTGTACTTGAGTCGGCATTGAGCCTTTTGTATTTAATTCCGATGCGATTTCTGTGTTTCATCGTCAATACGAAGGTCAGAGGGATACAGTAAACTTGAAGTGAAGCATCGGAATCTATAACTAGTGTCACAGGAATGGTTCAAAACATAGACAGTAAGAAGAGTCAGTCTTCTTGTACTTAAGTCTGCATGGTGCCTTTTGTATTTTATTCCGATGCAATATCTGTGTTTCTTCGTCAATAAGAAGGTCAGAGGGATACAGTAAACCTGAAGTGAAGCATCGGAATCTATAACTAGTGTCACAGGAATGGTTCAAAACATAGACCGTAAGAAGAGTCAGTTTTCTTGTACGTAAGTCGGCATTGCGTTTTTTGTACTTAATTCCGATGCAATTTCTGTGTTTCATCGTCAATAAAAAGGTCAGCTGGGTACTGTAAACCTCAAGTGAAGCATCGGAATTTATAAGTAGGGTCAAAGGAATGGTTCAAAGCATAATCATTTAGTAGAGTCAGTCTACTAGTACTTAAGTCAGCATTGTGCCTTTTGTATTTAAATCCGCTGCAATTTATGTGCTTCATCGTCAATAAGCAAGTCAGCTGGATACAGTAAACCCGAAGTGAAGCATCGGAATCTATGACTAGTGTCACAGGAATGGTACAAAGCATGGAGAGTAAGAAGAGCCAGTTTTCTTGTACTTGAGCCGTCATTGTGCCTTTTGTATTTAATTCCGATGAATTTTCTGTGTTTGATCGTCAATAAGAAGGTCAGAGGGATCCAGTAAACCAGAAGTGAAGCATCGGAATCTATAACTAGTGTCACAGGACTGGTTCAGAACATAGACAGTAAGAGGAGCCAGTCTACTTGTACTTGAGTAGGCATTGTGCCTTTTGTATTTTATTCCGATGTAATTTCTGTTTTTCATCGTCAATAAGAAGGTCAGAGGGATACAGTAAACCTGAAGTGAAGCATCGGAATCTATAACTAGAGTTACAGGATCGGTTCAAAACATAGCCAGTAGGAAGAGTCAGTCTTCTTGTACTTAAGACGGCATTTAGCCATTTGTATTTAATTCCGATGCAATTTCTGTGTTTCATCGTCAATAAGATGGTCAGAGGGATACAGTAAACTTGAAGTAAAGCGTCGGAATCTATAACAAGTGTCACAGGTATGGTTCAAAACATAGACAGTAAGAAGAGTCAGTTTTCTTGTACTTAAGTCGGCATTGTGTTTTTTGTATTTAATTCCGATGCAATTTCTGTGTTTCATCGTCAATAAGAAGGTCAGAGGGATACGGTGAAAATGAAGTGAAGCATCGGAATCTATAACTAGTGACACAGGAATGGTTCAAACCATAGACAGTAAGAAGAGTCAGTGTTCTTGTATTGAAGTCGGCATTGTGCCTTTTGTATTTAATTCCGATGAATTTCCTGTGTTTGATCGTCAATAAGAAGGTCAGAGGGATACAGTAAACCAGAAGTGAAGCATCGGAATCTATAACTAGTGTCACAGGAATGGTTCAAAACATAAACAGTAAGTAGAGTCAGTCTACTTGTACATAAGTCCGCATTGTGCCTTTTGTATTTAATTCCGATGCAATTTATGTGCTTCATCGTCAATAAGCAGGTCAGCTGGATACAGTAAACCTGAAGTGAAGCATCGGAATCTATAACTAGTGTCACAGGTATGGTTCAAACATATACAGTAAGAAGAGTCAGTTTTCTTGCACTTGAGCCGGCATTGTGCCTTTTGTATTTAATTCCGATAAATTTTCTGTGTTTGATCGTCAATAAGAAGGTCAGAGGGATCCAGTAAACCTGAAGAGAACCATCGGAATCTATAACCAGTGTCACAGGAATTTTTCAAACCATAGACTGTAAGAAGAGTGAGTGTTCTTGTACTAAAGTCGGCATTGTACCTTTTGTTTTTAATTCCGATGAATTTTCTGTGTTTGATCGTCAATAAGAAGGTCAGAGGGATACAGTAAACCTGAAGTGAAGCATCGGAATCTATAACTAGTGTCACAGGAATGGGTCAGAACATAGACAGTAAGAGGAGCCAGTCTACTAGTACTTGAGTCGGCATTGTGCCTTTTGTATTTAATTCCGATGCAATTTCTGTTTTTCATCGTCAGTAAGAAGGTCAGAGGGATACAGTAAACCTGAAGTTAGGCATCGGAATCTATAACTAGTGTCACAGGAATGATTCAAACATAGACAGTAAGAATGGCCAGTCTTCTTGTACTTGGGTCGGCATTGTGACTTTTGTATTTAATTCCGATGAATTTTCTGTGTTTGATCGTCAATAAGAAAGTCAGAGGGATCCAGTAAACCTGAAGTGAAGCATCGGAATCTATAACTAGTGTCACAGGAATGGTTCAAACCATAGACAGTAAGAAGAGTCAGTGTTCTTGTACTGAGGTCAGCATTGTGCTTTTTGTATTTAATTCCGATGAATTTTCTGTGTTTGATCGTCAATAAGAAGGTCAGAGGGATACAGTAAACCTGAAGTGAAGCATCGTAATCTATAACTAGTGTCACAGGAATGGTTCAAAACATAGACAGTAAGAGGAGCCAGTCTTCTTGTACTTGAGTCGGCATTGTGCCTCCTGTAATTAATTCCGATGCAATTTCTGTTTTTTATCGTCGATAAGATGGTCAGAGGGATACAGTAAACCTGAAGTGAATCATCGGAATCAATAACTAGTGTCACAGGATTGGTTCAAAACATAGACAGAAGGAAGAGTCAGTCTTCTTGTACTTAAGTTGGCATTGTGCCTTTTGTATTTAATTCCGATGGAATATCTGTGATTCATCGTCAAGAAGAAGGTCAGAGGGATACAGTAAACCTGAAGTGAGGCATCGGAATCTATAAGTAGTGTCACAGGAATGGTTCAAAGCAGAAACAGTAAGTAGAGTCAGTCTACTTGTACTTAAGTCGGCATTGTGCCTTTTGTATTTAATTCCGATGTAATTTATGTGCATCATCGTCAATAAGCAGGTCAGCTGGATACAGTAAACCCGAAGTGAAGCATCGGAATCTATAACTAGTGTCACAGGAAAGGTTCAAACATAGAGAGTAAGAAGAGCCAGTCTTCTTGTACTTGAGTCGGCATTGTGCCTTTCGTATTTGATTCCGATGAATTTTCTGTGTTTTATCGTCAATACGAAGGTCGGAGGCATACAGTAAACTTGAAGTGAAGCATCGGAATCTATAACTAGTGTCACAGGAATGGTTCAAAACATAGACAGTAAGAAGAACCAGTCTTCTTGCACTTGAGTCGGCATTGAGCCTTTTGTATTTAATTCCGTTGCAATTTCTGTGTTACATCGTCAATACGAAGGTCAGAGGGATACAGTAAACCTGAAGTGAAGCATCGGAATCTATAACTAGTATCACAGGATTGGTTCAAAAGCATAGACAGTAAGAAGAGTCAGTCTTCTTGTACTTAAGTCGGCATGGTGCCTTTTGTATTTAATTCCGATGCAATATCTGTGTTTCTTCGTCAATAAGAAGGTCAGAGGGATACAGTAAACGTGAAGTGAAGCATCGGAATCTATAACTAGTGTCACAGGAATGGTTCAAAACATAGACAGTAAGAAGAGCCAGTCTTCTTGTACTTGAGTCGGCATTGTGCATTTTGTATTTAATTCCGATGCAATTTCTGTTTTTCATCGTCAATAAGAAGGTCAGAGAGATACAGTAAACCTGAAGTGAAGCATCGGAATCTATAACTAGTGTCACAGGATTGGTTCATAACATAGACAGTAGGAAGAGTCAGTCTTCTTGTACTTAAGTCGGCATTGTGCCTTTTGTATTTAATTCCGATGCAATTTCTGTGTTTCATCGTCAATAAGAAGGTCAGGGGGATGCAGTAAACCTGAAGTGAAGCATCGGAACCTATAACTAGTGACACAGGAATGGTTCAAAAGATAGACCGTAAGAAGAGTCAGTTTTCTTGTACATAAGTCGGCATTGTGTTTTTTGTATTTAATTCCGATGCAATTTTTGTGTTTCATCGTCAATAAGAAGGTCAGCTGGGTACAGTAAACCTGAAGAGAAGCATCGGAATCCATAACTAGTGTCACAGGAATTGTTCAAACCATAGACAGTAAGAAGAGTCAGTGTTCTTGTACTGAAGTCGGCATTGTGCCTTTTGTACTTAATTCCGATGAATTTTCTGTGTTTGATCGGCAATAAGAAGGTCAGAGGGATACAGTAAACCTGAAGTGAAGCATCGGAATCTATAACTAGTGTCACAGGAATGGTTCAAAACGTAGACAGTAAGAAGAGCCAGCCTTCTTGTACTTGGGTCGGCACTGAACCTTTTGTATTTAATTCCGATGCAATTTCTGTTTTTCATCGTGAAAAAGAAGGTCAGAGGGATACAGTATACCTGAAGTGAAGCATCGGAATCTATAACTAGTGTCACAGGATAGGTTCAAAACATAGACAGTAGGAAGAGTCAGTCTTCTTGTACTTAAGTCGGCATTGAGACTTTTGTATTTAATTCCGATGCTAATTCTGAGTTTCATCGTCAAAAAGAAGGTCAGAGGGATACAGAAAACCTGAAGTCAATCATCGGAATCTATAACAAGTGTCACAGGAATGGTTCAAATCATAGACAGTAAGAAGAGCCAGTCTTCTTTTACTTGAGTCGGCATTGTGCCTTTTGTATTTAACAACGATACAATTTCTGTGTTTCATCGTCAATACGAAGGTCAGAGGGATACAGTAAACCTGAAGTGAAGCATCGGAATCCATAAGTTGTGTCACAGGAATGGTTCAAAGCATAAACAGTTTGTAGAATCAGTCTACTTGTGCTTAAGTCGGCATTGTGCCTTTTGTATTTAATTCCGATGCAATTTATGTGCTTCATCGTCAATTAGCAGATCAGTTGGATACAGTAAACCTGAAGTGAAGCATCGGAATCTATAACTAGTGTCACAGGTATGGTGCAAACATAGACAGTAAGAAGAGTCAGTTTTCTTGTACTTAAGTCGGCATTGTGTTTTTTGTATTTAATTCCGATGCAATTTCTGTGTTTCATCGTCAATAAGAAGTTCAGAGGGATACAGTAAAAATGAAGTGAAGCATCGGAATTGATAACTAGTGTCACAGGAATGGTTCAAACCATAGACAGTAAGAAGAGTCAGTCGTCTTGTACTTAAGTCGGCATTGTGCCTTTTGTATTTCATTCCGATGCAATATCTGTGTTTCTTCGTCAATAAGAAGGTCAGAGGGAAACAGTAACCCTGAAGTGAAGCATCGTAATCTATAACTGGTGTCACAGGAATGGTTCAAAACATAGACATCAAGAAGAGCCAGTCTTCTTGTACTTGAGTCGGCATTGTGCCTTATGTATTTAACTCCGATCCAATTTCTGTGTTTCATCGTCAATACGAAGGTCAGAGGGATACAGTAAACCTGAAGTCAATAATCGGAATCTATAACTAATGTCACAGGAAGGTTCAAAACATAGACAGTAAGAAGAGCCAGTCTTCTTGTACTTGAGTCGGCATTGTGCCTTTTGTATTTAACAACGATACAATTTCTGTGTTTCATCGTCAATACGTAGGTCAGAGGGATACAGTAAACCTAAAGTGAAGCATCGGAATCTATAACTAGCGTCACAGGAATGGTTCATAACATAGACAGTAAGAAGCTTCAGTTTTCTTGTACTTAGGTCGGCATTGTGTTTTTTGTATTTAATTCCGAACCAATTTCTGTGTTTCATCGTCAATAAGATGGTCTGCTGGATACAGTAAACCTCAAGGGAAGCATCAGAATCTATAAGTAGTGTCACAGGAATGGTTCAAAGCATAAACAGTAAGTAGAGTCAGTCTACTTGTACTTAAGTCGGCATTGTGCCTTTTGTATTTAATTCCGATGCAATTTATGTGCTTCATCGTCAATAAGCAGGTCAGCTGGATACAGTAAACCTTAGTGAAGCATCGGTATCTATAAGTAGTGTCACAGGAATGGTTCAAAACATAGACAGTAAGAAGAGCCAGTCTTCTTGTACTTGAGTCGACATTGTGCCTTTCGTATTTAATTCCGATGAATTTTCTGTGTTTGATCGTCAATAAGAAGGTCAGAGGGATACAGTAAACCTGAAGTGAAGCATCGGAAACCATAACTATTGTCACAGGAATGGTTCAAACCATAGACAGTAAGAAGAGTCAGTGTTCTTGTACTGATGTCGGCATTGTGCCTTTTGCATTTAATTAAGATGCAATTTCTGTGTTTCATTGTCAAAAAGAATGTCACCTGGATACAGTAAACCTGAAGTGAAGCATCGGAAGCTATAACTAGTGTCACAGGAATGGTTCAAAACATAGGCAGTAAGAAGGAGCAGTCTTCTTGTACTTGAGTCGGCATTGATCCTTTTGTATTTAATTCTAACGAATTTTATGTGTTTGATCGTCAATAAGAAGGTCAAAGGATACAGTAAACCTCAAGTGAAGCATCGGAATCTATAACTAGTGTCACAAGAATGTTTCAAAGCATAGGCAGTAGGAAGAGTCAGTCTTCTTGTACTTAAGTCAGCATTGTGCCTTTTGTATTTAATTCTGATGCAATTTCTATGTTTCATCGTCAATAAGAAGGTCAGAGGGATACAGTAAAATTGAAGTGAAGCATCGGAATCTATAACTAGTGTCACAAGAATGGATCAAAACATAGACAGTAAGAAGAGTCAGTCTTCTTGTACTTATGTCGGCATTGTGCCTTTTGTCTTTAATTCCGATGCAATCTCTGTGCTTCTTCGTCAATAAGAAGGTCAGTTGGATACAGTAAACCGGAAGTGAAGCATCGGAATCTATAACTAGTGTCACAGGAATGGTTCAAAAAATAGAGAGTAAGAAGAGTCAGTCTTTTTGTACTTAAGTCGGCATTGTGCCATTTGTATTTAATTCCGATGCAATATCTGTGTTTCATCATCAATACGAAGGTCAGAGGGATACAGTAAAAATGAAGTGAAGCATCGGAATTGATAACTAGTGTCACAGGAATGGTTCAAACCATAGACAGTAAGAAGAGTCAGTCGTCTTGTACTTAAGTCGGCATTGTGCCTTTTGTATTTCATTCCGATGCAATATCTGTGTTTCTTCGTCAATAAGAAGGTCAGAGGGAAACAGTAACCCTGAAGTGAAGCATCGTAATCTATAACTGGTGTCACAGGAATGGTTCAAAACATAGACATCAAGAAGAGCCAGTCTTCTTGTACTTGAGTCGGCATTGTGCCTTATGTATTTAACTCCGATGCAATTTCTGTGTTTCATCGTCAATACGAAGGTCAGAGGGATACAGTAAACCTGAAGTCAATAATCGGAATCTATAACTAATGTCACGGGAAGGTTCAACACATAGACAGTAAGAAGAGCCAGTCTTCTTGTACTTGAGTCGGCATTGTGCCTTTTGTATTTAACAACGATACAATTTCTGTGTTTCATCGTCAATACGTAGGTCAGAGGGATACAGTAAACCTAAAGTGAAGCATCGGAATCTATAACTAGCGTCACAGGAATGGTTCATAACATAGACAGTAAGAAGCTTCAGTTTTCTTGTACTTAGGTCGGCATTGTGTTTTTTGTATTTAATTCCGAACCAATTTCTGTGTTTCATCGTCAATAAGATGGTCTGCTGGATACAGTAAACCTCAAGGGAAGCATCAGAATCTATAAGTAGTGTCACAGGAATGGTTCAAAGCATAAACAGTAAGTAGAGTCAGTCTACTTGTACTTAAGTCGGCATTGTGCCTTTTGTATTTAATTCCGATGCAATTTATGTGCTTCATCGTCAATAAGCAGGTCAGCTGGATACAGTAAACCTTAGTGAAGCATCGGTATCTATAAGTAGTGTCACAGGAATGGTTCAAAACATAGACAGTAAGAAGAGCCAGTCTTCTTGTACTTGAGTCGACATTGTGCCTTTCGTATTTAATTCCGATGAATTTTCTGTGTTTGATCGTCAATAAGAAGGTCAGAGGGATACAGTAAACCTGAAGTGAAGCATCGGAAACCATAACTATTGTCACAGGAATGGTTCAAACCATAGACAGTAAGAAGAGTCAGTGTTCTTGTACTGATGTCGGCATTGTGCCTTTTGCATTTAATTAAGATGCAATTTCTGTGTTTCATTGTCAAAAAGAATGTCACCTGGATACAGTAAACCTGAAGTGAAGCATCGGAAGCTATAACTAGTGTCACAGGAATGGTTCAAAACATAGGCAGTAAGAAGGAGCAGTCTTCTTGTACTTGAGTCGGCATTGATCCTTTTGTATTTAATTCTAACGAATTTTATGTGTTTGATCGTCAATAAGAAGGTCAAAGGATACAGTAAACCTGAAGTGAAGCATCGGAATCTATAACTAGTGTCACAGGAATGTTTCAAAACATAGGCAGTAGGAAGAGTCAGTCTTCTTGTACTTAAGTCAGCATTGTGCCTTTTGTATTTAATTCTGATGCAATTTCTATGTTTCATCGTCAATAAGAAGGTCGGAGGGATACAGTAAAATTGAAGTGAAGCATCGGAATCTATAACTAGTGTCACAAGAATGGATCAAAACATAGACAGTAAGAAGAGTCAGTCTTCTTGTACTTATGTCGGCATTGTGCCTTTTGTCTTTAATTCCGATGCAATCTCTGTGCTTCTTCGTCAATAAGAAGGTCAGTTGGATACAGTAAACCGGAAGTGAAGCATCGGAATCTATAACTAGTGTCACAGGAATGGTTCAAAAAATAGAGAGTAAGAAGAGTCAGTCTTTTTGTACTTAAGTCGGCATTGTGCCATTTGTATTTAATTCCGATGCAATATCTGTGTTTCATCATCAATACGAAGGTCAGAGGGATACAGTAAACATGAAGTGAAGCATCGGAATCTATAACTAGTGTCACAGGAGTGGTTCAAAACATAGACAGTAAGAAAAGTCAGTCTTCTTGTACTTAAGTCGGCATTGTGCCTTTTGGAATTTATTCCGATGCAATATCTGTGTTTCTTCGTCAATAAGAAGGTCAGAGGGATACAGTAAACTTGAAGTGAAGCATCGGAATCTATAACTAGTGTCACAGGAATGGTTCAAATCATAGACAGTAAGAAGAGCCAGTCTTCTTGTACTTGAGTCGGCATTGAGCCTTTTGTATATAATTCCGATGCAATTTCTGTGTTACATCGTCAATACGAAGGTCAGAGGGATGCAGTAAACCTGAAGTGAAGCATCGGAATCTATAACTAGTGTCACAGGAATGGTTCAAAAGCATAGACAGTAAGAAGAGTCAGTCTTCTTGTATTAAGTCGGCATGGTGCCTTTTGTATTTAATTCCGATGCAATATCTGTGTTTCTTCGTCAATAAGAAAGTCAGAGGGATACAGTAAACTTGAAGTGAAGCATCGGAATCTATAACTAGTGTCACAGGAATGGTTCAAAACATAGACAGTAAGAAGAGCCAGTCTTCTTGTACTTCTACATCTACATCTACATTGATACTCCGCAAGCCACCCAACGGTGTGTGGCGGAGGGCACTTTACGTGCCACTGTCATTACCTCCCTTTCCTGTTCCAGTCGCGTATGGTTCGCGGGAAGAACGACTGTCTGAAAGCCTCCGTGCGCGCTCTAATCTCTCTAATTTTACATTCGTGATCTCCTCGGGAGGTATAAGTAGGGGGAAGCAATATATTCGATACCTCATCCAGAAACGCACCCTCTCGAAACCTGGCGAGCAAGCTACACCGCGATGCAGAGCGCCTCTTTTGCAGAGTCTGCCACTTGAGTTTATTAAACATCTCCGTAACGCTATCACGGTTACCAAATAACCCAGTGACGAAACGCGCCGCTCTTCTTTGGATCTTCTCTATCTCCTCCGTCAACCCGACCTGGTACGGATCCCACACTGATGAGCAATACTCAAGTATAGGTCGAACGAGTGTCTTGTAAGCCACCTCCTTTGTTGATGGACTACATTTTCTAAGCACTCTCCCAATGAATCTCAACCTGGTACCCGCCTTACCAACAATTAGTTTTATATGATCATTCCACTTCAAATCGTTCCGTACGCATACTCCCAGATATTTTACAGAAGTAACTGCTACCAGTGTTTGTTCCGCTATCATATAACCATACAATAAAGGATCCTTCTTTCTATGTATTCGCAATACATTACATTTGTCTATGTTAAGGGTCAGTTGCCACTCCCTGCACCAAGTGCCTATCTACTGCAGATCTTCCTGTATTTCGCTACAATTTTCTAATGCAGCAACTTCTCTGTATACTACAGCATCATCCGCGAAAAGCCGCATGGAACTTCCGACACTATCTACTAAGTCATTTATATATATTGAGAAAAGCAATGGTCCCATAACACTCCCCTGCGGCACGCCAGAGGTTACTTTAACATCTGTAGACGTCTCTCCATTGATAACAACATGCTGTGTTCTGTTTGCTAAAAACTCTTCAATCCAGCCACACAGCTGGTCTGATATTCCGTAGGCTCTTACTTTGTTTATCAGGCGACAGTGCGGAACTGTATCGAACGCCTTCCGGAAGTCAATAAAAATAGCATCTACTTGGGAGCCTGTATCTAATATTGTCTGGGTCTCATGAACAAATAAGGCGAGTTGGGTCTCACACGATCGCTGTTTCCGGAACCCATGTTGATTCCTACATAGTAGATTCTGGGTTTCCAGAAATGACATGATACGCGAGCAAAAAACATGTTCTAAAATTCTACAAGAGATCGACGTAAGAGATATAGGTCTATAGTTTTGCGCATCTGCTCGACGACCCTTCTTGAAGACTGGGACTATCTGTGCTCTTTTCCAATCATTTGGAACCCTCCGTTCCTCTAGAGACTTGCGGTACACGGCTGTTAGAAGGGGGGCAAGTTCTTTCGCGTACTCTGTGTAGAATCGAATTGGTATCCCGTCAGGTCCAGTGGACTTTCCTCTATTGTGTGATTCCAGTAGCTTTTCTATTCCTTGGACACTTATTTCGATGTCAGCCATTTTTTCGATTGTGCGAGGATTTAGAGAAGGAACTGCAGTGCGGTCTTCCTCTGTGAAACAGCTTTGGAAAAAGGTGTTTAGTATTTCAGCTTTACGTGTGTCATCCTGTGTTTCAATGCCATCTTCATCCCGTAGTGTCTGGATATGCTGTTACGTGCCACTTACTGATTTAACGTAAGACCAGAACTTCCTAGGATTTTCTGTCAAGTCGGTACATAGAATTTTACTTTCGAATTCAATGAACGCTTCACGCATAGCCCTCCTTACGCTAACTTTGACATCGTTTAGCTTCTGTTTGTCTGAGAGGTTTTGGCTGCGTTTAAACTTGGAGTGGAGCTCTCCTTGCTTTCGCAGTAGTTTCCTACTTGAGTCGGCATTGTGCCTTTTGTATTTAATTCCGATACAATTTTTGTTTTCCATCGTCAAGAAGAAGGTCAGAGAGATACAGTAAACCTGAAGTGAAGCATCGGAATCTATAACTAGTGTCACAGGATTGGTTCATAACATAGACAGTAGGAAGCGTCAGTCTTCTTGTACTTAAGTCGGCATTGTGCCTTTTGTATTTAATTCCGATGCAATTTCTGTGTTTCATCGTCAATAAGAAGGTCAGGGGGATGCAGTAAACCTGAAGTGAAGCATCGGAATCTATAACTAGTGTCACAGGAATGGTTCAAAACATAGACCGTAAGAAGAGTCAGTTTTCTTGTACATAAGTCGCATTGTGTTTTTGGTATTTAATTCCGATGCAATTTTTGTGTTTCATCGTCAATAAGAAGGTCGGCTGGGTACAGTAAACCTGAAGTGAAGCATCGGAATTTATAAGTTGTGTCACAGGAATGGTTCAAAGCATAAACAGTTAGTAGAATCAGTCTACTTGTACTTAAGTCGGCATTGTGCCTTTTGTATTTAATTCCGATGCAATTTATGTGCATCATCGTCAATAAGCAGGTCAGCTGGATACAGTAAACCTGAGGTGAAGCATCGGAATCTATAACTAGTGTCACAGGAAAGGTTCAAAACATAGAGAGTAAGAAGAGCCAGTCTTCTTGTACTTGAGTCGGCATTGTGCCTTTTGTATTTGATTCCGATGAATTTTCTGTGTTTTATCGGCAATACGAAGGTCAGAGGCATACAGTAAACCTGAAGTGAAGCATCGGAATCTATAACTAGTGTCACAGAAATGGTTCAAAACATAGACAGTAAGAAGAGTCAGTCTATTTGTACCTAAGTCGGCATTATGCCTTTTGTATTTAATTCCGATGCAATTTATGTGTTTCATCGTCAATACGAAGGTCAGAGGGATACAGCAAACCTGAAGTGAAGCATCGGAATCTATAACTAGTGTCACAGGAGTGGTTCAAAACATAGACAGTAAGAAGAGTCAGTCTTCTTGTACTTAAGTCGGCATTGTGCCTTTTGGAATTTATTCCGATGCAATATCTGTGTTTCTTCGTCAATAAGAAGGTCAGAGGGATACAGTAAACTTGAAGTGAAGCATCGGAATCTATAACTAGTGTCACAGGAATGGTTCAAATCATAGACAGTAAGAAGAGCCAGTCTTCTTGTACTTGAGTCGGCATTGAGCCTTTTGTATATAATTCCGATGCAATTTCTGTGTTACATCGTCAATACGAAGGTCAGAGGGATACAGTAAACCTGAAGTGAAGCATCGGAATCTATAACTAGTGTCACAGGAATGGTTCAAAAGCATAGACAGTAAGAAGAGTCAGTCTTCTTGTACTTAAGTCGGCATGGTGCCTTTTGTATTTAATTCCGATGCAATATCTGTGTTTCTTCGTCAATAAGAAAGTCAGAGGGATACAGTAAACCTGAAGTGAAGCATCGGAATCTATAACTAGTGTCACAGGAATGGTTCAAAACATAGACAGTAAGAAGAGCCAGTCTTCTTGTACTTCTACATCTACATCTACATTGATACTCCGCAAGCCACCCAACGGTGTGTGGCGGAGGGCACTTTTCGTGCCACTGTCATTACCTCCCTTTCCTGTTCCAGTCGCGTATGGTTCGCGGGAAGAACGACTGTCTGAAAGCCTCCGTGCGCGCTCTAATCTCTCTAATTTTACATTCGTGATCTCCTCGGGAGGTATAGGTAGGGGGAAGCAATATATTCGATACCTCATCCAGAAACGCACCCTCTCGAAACCTGGCGAGCAAGCTACACAGCGATGCAGAGCGCCTCTTTTGCAGAGTCTGCCACTTGAGTTTATTAAACATCTCCGTAACGCTATCACGGTTACCAAATAACCCAGTGACGAAACGCTCCGCTCTTCTTTGGATCTTCTCTATCTCCTCCGTCAACCCGACCTGGTACGGATCCCACACTGATGAGCAATACTCAAGTATAGGTCGAACGAGTGTTTTGTAAGCCACCTCCTTTGTTGATGGACTACATTTTCTAAGCACTCTCCCAATGAATCTCAACCTGGTACCCGCCTTACCAACAATTAGTTTTATATGATCATTCCACTTCAAATCGTTCCGTACGCATACTCCCAGATATTTTACAGAAGTAACTGCTACCAGTGTTTGTTCCGCTATCATATAATCATACAATAAAGGATCCTTCTTTCTATGTATTCGCAATACATTACATTTGTCTATGTTAAGGGTCAGTTGCCACTCCCTGCACCAAGTGCCTATCTGCTGCAGATCTTCCTGTATTTCGCTACAATTTTCTAATGCAGCAACTTCTCTGTATACTACAGCATCATCCGCGAAAAGCCGCATGGAACTTCCGACACTATCTACTAAGTCATTTATATATATTGTGAAACGCAATGGTCCCATAACACTCCCCTGCGGCACGCCAGAGGTTACTTTAACGTCTGTAGACGTCTCTCCATTGATAACAACATGCTGTGTTCTGTTTGCTAAAAACTCTTCAATCCAGCCACACAGCTGGTCTGATATTCCGTAGGCTCTTACTTTGTTTATCAGGCGACAGTGCGGAACTGTATCGAACGCCTTCCGGAAGTCAATAAAAATAGCATCTACTTGGGAGCCTGTATCTAATATTTTCTGGGTCTCATGAACAAATAAGGCGAGTTGGGTCTCACACGATCGCTGTTTCCGGAATCCATGTTGATTCCTACATAGTAGATTCTGGGTTTCCAGAAATGACATGATACGCGAGCAAAAAACATGTTCTAAAATTCTACAAGAGATCGACGTAAGAGATATAGGTCTATAGTTTTGCGCATCTGCTCGACGACCCTTCTTGAAGACTGGGACTATCTGTGCTCTTTTCCAATCATTTGGAACCCTCCGTTCCTCTAGAGACTTGCGGTACACGGCTGTTAGAAGGGGGGCAAGTTCTTTCGCGTACTCTGTGTAGAATCGAATTGGTATCCCGGCAGGTCCAGTGGACTTTCCTCTATTGAGTGATTCCAGTTGCTTTTCTATTCCTTGGACACTTATTTCGATGTCAGCCATTTTTTCGATTGTGCGAGGATTTAGAGAAGGAACTGCAGTGCGGTCTTCCTCTGTGAAACAGCTTTGGAAAAAGGTGTTTAGTATTTCAGCTTTACGCGTGTCATCCTCTGTTTCAATGCCATCATCATCCCGTAGTGTCTGGATATGCTGTTTCGTGCCACTTACTGATTTCACGTAAGACCAGAACTTCCTAGGATTTTCTGTCAAGTCGGTACATAGAATTTTACTTTCGAATTCAATGAACGCTTCACGCATAGCCCTCCTTACGCTAACTTTGACATCGTTTAGCTTCTGTTTGTCTGAGAGGTTTTGGCTGCGTTTAAACTTGGAGTGGAGCTCTCTTTGCTTTCGCAGTAGTTTCCTACTTGAGTCGGCATTGTGTCTTTTGTATTTAATTCCGATGCAATTTTTGTTTTTCATCGTCAAGAAGAAGGTCAGAGAGATACAGTAAACCTGAAGGGAAGCATCGGAATCTATAACTAGTGTCACAGGATTGGTTCATAACATAGACAGCAGGAAGAGTCAGTCTTCTTGTACTTAAGTCGGCATTGTGCCTTTTGTATTTAATTCCGATGCAATTTCTGTGTTTCATCGTCAATAAGAAGGTCAGGGGGATGCAGTAAACCTGAAGTGAAGCATCGGAATCTATAACTAGTGTCACAGGAATGGTTCAAAACATAGACCGTAAGAATGGTCAGTTTTCTTGTACATAAGTCGGCATTGTGTTTTTGGTATTTAATTCCGATGCAATTTTTGTGTTTCATCGTCAATAAGAAGGTCGGCTGGGTACAGTAAACCTGAAGTGAAGCATCGAAATTTATAAGTTGTGTCACAGGAATGGTTCAAAGCATAATCAGTTAGTAGAATCAGTCTACTTGTACTTAAGTCGGCATTGTGCCTTTTGTATTTAATTCCGATGCAATTTATGTGCTTCATCGTCAATAAGCAGGTCAGCTGGATACAGTAAACCTGAAGTGAAGCATCGGAATCTATGACTAGTGTCACAGGAATGGTTCATAACATAGAGAGTAAGAAGAGCCAGTTTTCTTGTACTTGAGCTGGCATTGTGCCTTTTGTATTTAATTCCGATGAATTTCTGTGTTTGATCGTCAATACGAAGGTCAGAGGGATCCAGTAAACCTGAAGAGAAGCATCGGAATCTATAACTAGTGTCACAGGAATTGTTCAAACCATAGACAGTAAGAAGAGTCAGTGTTCTTGTACTGAAGTCGGCATTGTGCCTTTCGTACTTAATTGCGATGAATTTTCTGTGTTTGATCGTCAATAAGATGGTCAGAGGGATACAGTAAACCTGAAGTTAAGCATCGGAATCTATAACTAGTGTCACAGGAATGGTTCAAAACATAGACAGTAAGAAGAGCCAGCCTTCTTGTACTTGAGTCGGCATTGAACCTTTTGTATTTAATTCCAATGCAATTTCTGTGGTTCATCGTGAAAAAGAAGGTCAGAGGGATACAGTATACCTGAAGTGAAGCATCGGAATCTATAACTAGTGTCACAGGATAGGTTCAAAACATAGACAGTAGGAAGAGTCAGTCTTCTTGTACTTAAGTCGGCATTGAGACTTTTGTATTTAATACCGATGCAATTACTGTGTTTCATCGTCAATAACAAGGTCAGAGGGATACAGTAAACCTGAAGTGAAGCATCGGAATCTATAACTAGTGTCACAGGTATGGTTCAAACATAGACAGTGAGAAGAGTCAGTTTTCTTGTACTTAAGTCGGCATTGTGTTTTTTGTTTTTAATTCCGATGCAATTTCTGTGTTTCATCGTCAATAAGAAGGTCAGAGGGATACAGTAAAAATGAAGTGAAGCATCGGAATTTATAACTAGTGTCACAGGAATGGTTCAAACCATAGTGAGTAAGAAGAGTCAGTCTTCTTGTACTTGAGTCGGCATTGTGCCTTATGTATTTAACTCCGATGCAATTTCTGTGTTTCATCGTCAATACGAAGGTCAGAGGGATACAGTAAACCTGAAGTCAAACATCGGATTCTATAACTAGTGTCACAGGAATGGTTCAAAACATAGACAGTAAGAAGAGCCAGTCCTCTTGTACTTGAGTCGGCATTGTGCCTTTTGTATTTAACAACGATACAATTTCGGTGTTTCATCGTCAATACGAAGGTCAGAGGGATACAGTAAACCTGAAGTGAAGCATCGGAATCTATAACTAGTGTCACAGGAATGGTTCAAAACATAGACAGTAAGAAGCTTCAGTTTTCTTGTACTTAGGTCGGCTTTGTGTTTTTTGTATTTAATTCCGATGCAATTTCTGTGTTTCATCGTCAATAAGAAGGTCTGGTGGATACAGTAAACCTCAAGTGAAGCATCGGAATCTATAAGTAGTGTCACAGGAATGGTTCAAACATAAACAGTAAGTAGAGTCAGTCTACTTGTACTTAAGCCGTCATTGTGCCTTTTGTATTTAATTCCGGTGCAATTTATGTGCTTCATCGTCATTAAGCAGGTCGGCTGGATACAGTAAACCTTAGTGAAGCATCGGTATCTATAACTAGTGTCACAGGAATGGTTCAAAACATAGACAGTAAGAAGAGCCAGTCTTCTTGTACTTGAGTCGACATCGTGCCTTTCGTATTTAATTGCGATGAATTTTCTGTGTTTGATCGTCAATAAGAAGGTCAGAGGGATACTGTAAACCTGAAGTGAAGCATCGGAATCTATAACTAGTTTCACAGGAATGGTTCAAACCATAGACAGTAAGAAGAGTCAGTGTTCTTGTACTGAAGTCGGCATTGTGCCTTTTGTATATAATTCCGATGCAATTTCTGTGTTTCATCGTCAAAAAGAAAGTCAGCTGGATACAGTAAACTTGAAGTGAAGCATCGGAAGCCATAACTAGCGTCACAGGAATGGTTCAAAGCATAGGCAGTAAGAAGGAGCAGTCTTCTTGAACTTGAGCCGGCATTGATCCTTTTGTATTTAATTCTAACGAAATATATGTGTTTGATCGTCAATAAGAAGGTCAAAGGATACAGTAAACCTGAAGTGAAGCATCGGAATCTATAACTAGTGTCACAGGAATGGTTCAAAACATAGGCAGTAGGAAGATTCAGTCTTTTTGTACTTAAGTCGGCATTGTGCCATTTGTATTTAATTCCGATGCAATATCTGTGTTTCCTCGTCAATACGAAGGTCAGAGGGATACAGTAAACATGAAGTGATGCATCGGAATCTATAACTAGTGTCATAGGAATGGTTCAAAACATAGACAGTTAGAAGAGTCAGTCTTCTTGTACTTAAGTCGGCATTGTGACTTTTGTATTTAATTCCGATGCAATATCTGTGTTTCTTCGTCAATAAGAAGGTCAGTGGGATACAGTAAACCTGAAGTGAAGCATCGGAATCATTAACTAGTGTCACAGAAATGGTTCAAAGCATAGACAGTTAGAAGAGCCAGGCTTCTTGTACTTGAGTCGGCATTGTGCATTTTATATTTAATTCCGATGCAATTTCTGTGTTTCATCGTCAATAAGAAGGTCAGAGGGATACAGTAAACCTGAAGTGAAGCATCGGAATCTATAACTACTGTCACAGGAATGGTTCCAAACATAGACAGTAAGAAGAGTCAGTTTTCTTGTACATAAGTCGGCATTGTGTTTTTGGTATTTAATTCCGATGCAATTTTTGTGTTTCATCGTCGATAAGAAGGTCGGCTGGGTACAGTAAACCTGAAGTGAAGCATCGGAATTTATAAGTTGTGTCACAGGAATGGTTCAAAGCATAAACAGTTAGTAGAATTAGTCTACTTGTACATAAGTCGGCATTGTGCCTTTTGTATTTAATTCCGATGCAATTTATGTGCTTCATCGTCAATAAGCAAGTCAGCTGGATACAGTAAACCTGAAGTGAAGCATCGGAATCTATGACTAGTGTCACAGGAATGGTTCATAACATAGAGAGTAAGAAGAGCCAGTTTTCTTGTACTTGAGCCGGCATTGTGCCTTTTGTATTTAATTCCGATGAATTTTCTGTGTTTGATCGTCAATACGAAGGTCAGAGGGATCCAGTAAACTTGAAGTGTAGCATCGGAATCTATAACTAGTGTCACAGGAATGGTTCAAACCATAGACAGTAAGAAGAGTCAGTGTTCTTGTACAGAAGTCGGCATTGTGCCTTTTGTACTTAATTCCGGTGAATTATCTGTGTTTGATCGTCAATAAGATGGTCAGAGGGATACAGTAAACCTGAAGTTAAGCATCGGAATCTATAACTAGTGTCACAGGATAGGTTCAAACATAGACAGTAGGAAGAGTCAGTCTTCTTGTACTTAAGTCGGCATTGAGACTTTTGTATTTAATACCGATGCAATTACTGTGTTTCATCGTCAATAACAAGGTCAGAGGGATACAGTAAACCTGAAGTGAAGCATCGGAATCTATAACTAGCGTCACAGGTATGGTTCAAACATAGACAGTAAGAAGAGTCAGTTTTCTTGTACTTAAGTCGGCATTGTGTTTTTTGTTTTTAATTCCTATGCAATTTCTGTGTTTCATCGTCAATACGAAGGTCAGAGGGATACAGTAAACCTGAAGTGAAGCATCGGAATCTACAACTAGTGTCACAGGAATGGTTCAAAACCTAGACAGTAAGAAGCTTCAGTTTTCTTGTACTTAGGTCAGCATTGTGTTTTTTGTATTTAATTCCGATGCAATTTCTGTGTTTCATCGTCAATAAGAAGGTCTGCTGGATACAGTAAACCTCAAGTGAAGCATCGGAATGTATAAGTAGTGTCACAGGAATGGTTCAAACATAAACAGTAAGTAGAGTCAGTCTACTTGTACTTAAGTCGGCATTGTGCCTTTTGTATTTAATTCCGGTGCAATTTATGTGCTTCATCGTCAATAAGCAGGACGGCTGGATACAGTAAACCTTAGTGAAGCATCGGTATCTATTACTAGTGTCACAGGAATGGTTCAAAACATAGACAGTAAGAAGAGTCAGTCTTTTTGTACTTGAGTCGACATTGTGCCTTTCGTATTTAATTCCGATGAATTTTCTGTGTTTGATCGTCAATAAGAAGGTCAGAGGGATACAGTAAACCTGAAGTGAAGCATTGGAATCTATAACTAGTGTCACAGGAATGGTTCAAAACATAGGCAGTAAGAAGGAGCAGTCCTCTTGTACTTGAGTCGGCATTGTTCCGTTTGTATTTATTTCTAATGAAATTTATGTGTTTGATCGTCAATAAGAAGGTCAAGGGATACAGTAAACCTGAAGTGAAGCATCGGAATCTATAACTAGTGTCAGAGGAGTGGTTCAAAACATAGACAGTAGGAAGAGTCAGTCCTCTCGTGTACTTAAGTTGGTATTGTGCATTTTGTATATAATTCTGATGCAATTTCTATGTTTCATCGTAAATAGGAAGGTCAGAGGGATACAGTAAACCTGAAGGGAAGCATCGGAATCTTTAACTAGTGTCACAGGAATGGTTCAAACCATAGAAAGTACGAAGTACGTAAGTCGGCATTGTGAGTTTTGCATTTAATTGAGATGCAATTTCTGTGTTTCATCGTCAAAACGAAGGTCAGAGGGATACAGTAAACCTGAAGTGAAGCATCGGAATCTATAACTAGTGTCACAGGAATGGTTCAAAACATAGACAGTAAGAAGAGTCAGTCTTTTTGTACTTAAGTCGGCATTGTGCCTTTTGTATTTAATTCCGATGCAATTTCTGTGTTTCATCATCAATACCAAGGCCGGAGGGATACAGTAAACCTGAAGTGAAGCATCGGAATCTATAACTAGTGTCACAGGAATTTTTCAAAACATAGACAGTAAGAAGAGTCTGTCTTCTTGTACTTACGTCGGCATTGTGCCTTTTGTGTTTAATTCCGATGCAATTTCTGTGTTTCATCGTCAATAATAAGGTCAGAGTGATACTGTAAAAATGCAGTGAGGCATCGGAATCTATAACTAGTGTCACAGGAATAATTCAAAACATAGACAGTAGGAAGAGTCAGTCTACTTGTACTTACGTCGGCATTGTGCCTTTTGCCTCTAATACCGATGCAATTTCTGTGCTTCTTCGTCAATAAGAAGGTCAGTTGGATACAGTAAACCTGGAGTGTAGCATCGGAATCTATAACTAGTGTCACAGGAATGGTCCAAAACATAGACAGTAAGAAGAGTCAGTCTTTTTGTACTTAAGTCGGCATTGTGCCATTTGTATTTAATTCCGATGCAATATCTGTGTTTCCTCGTCAATACGAAGGTCAGAGGGATACAGTAAACATGAAGTGAAGCATCGGAATCTATAACTAGTGTCATAGGAATGGTTCAAAATATAGACAGTTAGAAGAGTCAGTCTTCTTGTACTTAAGTCGGCATTGTGACTTTTGTATTTAATCCCGATGCAATATCTGTGTTTCTTCGTCAATAAGAAGGTCAGTGGGATACAGTAAACCTGAAGTGAAGCATCGGAATCATTAACTAGTGTCACAGAAATGGTTCAAAGCACAGACAGTTAGAAGAGCCAGTCTTCTTGTACTTGAGTCGGCATTGAGCATTTTGTATTTAATTCCGATGCAATTTCTGTGTTTCATCGTCAATAAGAAGGTCAGAGGGATACAGTAAACCTGAAGTGAAGCATCGGAATCTATAACTAGTGTCACAGAAATGGTTCCAAACATAGACAGTAAGAAGAGTCATTTTCTTGAACTTAAGTCGGCATTGTGCCTTTTGTATTTAATTCCGAAGCAATTTCTGTGTTTCATCGTCAACAAGAGGGTCACAGGGATACAGTAAACCTGAAGTGAAGCATCGGAATCTATAAGCAGTGTCACAGGAAAAGTTCAAAACATAGACAGTAAGAAGAGTCAGTTTTCTTCTACTTAGGTCGGCATTGTGTTTTTTGTATTTAATTCCGATGCAATTTCTGTGTTTCATCGTCAATAAAAAGGTCAGCTGGATACAGTAAACCTCAAGTGAAACATCGGTATCTATAACTAGTGTCACAGGAATGGTTCAAAACATAGACAGTAAGAAGAGCCAGTCTTCTTGTACTTGAGTCGGCATTAATCCGTTTGTATTTAATTCTAATGAAATTTATGTGTTTGAACGTCAATAAGAAGGTCAAGGGATACAGTAAACCTGAAGTGAAGCATCGGAATCTATAACTAGTGTCACAGGAGTGGTTCAAAACATAGACAGTAGGAAGAGTCATTCTTCTTGTACTTAAGTTGGCATTGTGCATTTTGTATTTAATTCCGATGCAATTTCTATGTTTCATCGTCAATAGGAAGGTCAGAGGGATTCAGTAAACCTGAAGGGAAGCATCGGAATCTTTAACTAGTGTCACAGGAATGGTTCAAACCATAGAAAGTAAGAAGTACGTAAGTCGGCATTGTGAGTTTTGCATTTAATTGAGATGCAATTTCTGTGTTTCATCGTCAAAACGAAGGTCTGAGGTATACAGTAAACCTGAAGTGAGGCATCGGAATCTATAACTAGTGTCACAGGAATGGTTCAAATCATAGACAGTAAGAAGAGTCAGTCTTTTTGTACTTAAGTCGGCATTGTGCCTTTTGTATTTAATTCCGATGAAATTTCTGTGTTTCATCATCAATACCAATGCCGGAGGGATACAGTTAACCTGAAGTGAAGCATCGGAATCTATAACTAGTGTCACAGGAATTTTTCAAAACATAGACAGTAAGAAGAGACAGTCTTCTTGTACTTACGTCGGCATTGTGCCTTTTGTGTTTAATTCCGATGCAATTTCTGTGTTTCATCGTCAATAAGAAGGTCAGAGGGATACAGTAAACCTGAAGTGAAGCATCGGAATCTATCACTAGTGTCACAGGAATGGTTCAAAACATAGACAGTAAGAAGAGTCAGTCTTCTTGTACTTAAGTCGGCATTGTGCCTTTTGTATTTATTTCCGATGCAATTTCGTCAATAAGAAGGTCAGAGGGATACAGTAAAATTGAAGTGAGGCATCGTAATCTATAACTAGTGTCACAGAAATGGTTCAAAACATAGACAGTAGTAAGAGTCAGTCTTCTTGTACTTGAGTCGACATTGGTCCTTTTGTATTTAATTCCGATGCAATTTCGGTGTTTCATCGTCAACACGACGGTAAGAGGGATACAGTAAACCTGAAGTGAAGCAACGGAATCTATAACTAGTGTCACAGAAATGGTTCAAACAGAGCCAGTAAGAAGAGTCATTTTTCTTGTACTTAAGTCGGCATTGTGCCCTTTGTATTTAATTCCGATGCATTTTTTGTTTTTCATCGACAATAAGAAGGTCAGAGGGATACAGTAAAATTGAAGTGAAGCATCGGAATCTATAACTAGTGTCACAGGAATGGTTCAAAACATAGACAGTAAGAAGAGTCAGTCTTCTTGTACTTAAGTCGGCATTGTGCCTTTTGTATTTAATTCCGATGCAATTTCTGTGTTTCATCGTCAAAAAGATGGTCAGCCTGATACAGTAAACCTGAAGTGAAGCATCGGAATCTATAACTAATGTCACAGGAAAGGTTCAAATATGGACAGGAAGTATAGCCAGTCTTTTTGTACTTGAGTGGGCATTGTGACTTTTGTATGTAATTCCGATGCAATTTCTGTGTTCCATCGTCAATAAGAAGGTCAGAGTGATACAGTAAAAGTGAAGTGAAGCATCGGAATCTGTAACTAGTGTCACAGGAATGGTTCAGAACATAGAAAGTAAGAAGAGTCAGTCTTCTTGTACTTGAGTCGGCATTGTGCCTTTTGTATTTAATTCCGATGCAATTTCCGTGTTTCATCGTCAATAAGGAGGTCCGAGGGATACAGTAATACTGAAGTGAAGCATCGGAATCTATAAATAGTGTCACAGGAATGGTTCAAAGCATAGACAGTAAGAAGAGTCAGTCATCTTGTACTTAAGTCGGCATTGTGCATTTTGTATTTAATTCCGATGCAATTTCTGTGTTTCAACGTCAGTAAGAAGGTCAGCTGGATACAGTAAACCTGAAGTGATGCATCAGAATCTATAACTAGTGTCACAGGAATCGTTAAAATCTAGATATTAAGAAGAGTCTGATTACTTGTACTTAAGTCGGCATTATGCTTTTTCTATTTAATTCCGTTGCAATTTCTGTGTTTCGTCGTCAATAAGACAGTCCAAGGGATACAGTAAACCTGAAGTGAAACATCGGAATCTGAAAACCAGTCTCACAGGAAAGGTTCAAAACATAGACAGTTAGAAGAGCCATTCTACTTGTACTTGAGTCGGCATTTAGCCTTTTGTATTTAATTCCGATGCAATTTCTCTGTTTCATCGTCAATACGACGGTCAGAGGGATACAGTAAAAATGAAGTGAAGCAACGGAATCTATAACTAGTGTCACAGGAATGATTCAAATCATAGACAGTAAGAAGAGTCAGTCTTCTTGTACTTGAGTCGGCATTGTGCCTTTTGTATTTAATTCCGATGCATTTTCTGTGTCTCATCGACAATAAGAAGGTCAGAATGATACATTAAACCTGAAGGGATGCATCGGTCCTCTATAACTAGTGTCACAGGAATTGTTCAAAACATAGATATTAAGAAGCGTTAGTTTTCTTGTACTTAAGTCGGCATTGTGCTTTTTCTATTTAATTCCGATGCAATATCTGTGTTACGTCGTCAATAAGAAGGTCCAACTGATAAAGTAAACCTGAAGTGAAGCATCGGAATCTAAACCGGTCCCACAGGAAAGGTTCAAAACATAGACAGTAAGAAGAGCCAGCCTTCTTAAACTTGAGTCGGCATTGTGCCTTTTGTATTTAAATCCGATGCAATTTCTGTGTTTCATCGTCAATAAGAAGGTCAGAGGGATACAGTAAACCTGAAGTGAAGCATCGGAATCTATCACTAGTGTCACAGGAATGGATCAAAACATAGACAGTAAGAAGAGTCAGTTTTCTTGTGCTTAAGTCGGCATTGTGCCTTTTGTATTTAATTCTGATTGCATTTTCTGTGTTTCATCGACATTAAGAAGGTCAGAGGTATACAGTAAAACTGAAGTGAAGCATCGGAATCTATAACTAGTGTCACAGGAATGGTTCAAAACACAGATATTAAGAAGAGTCTGTTATATTGTACTTATGTCGGCATTGTGCTTTTTCTATTTAATTCCGATGCAATTTCTGTGTTTCGTCGTCAATAAGAAGGTCCAAGGGATACAGTAAACCTGAAGTAAAGCATCCGAATCTATAACTAGTGTCACAGGAATGGTTCAAATCATAGACAGTGAGAAGAGTCAGTCTTGTAGTACTTAAGTCGGCATTGTGCCTTTTGTATATAATTCCGATGCATTTTCTGTGATTAATCGTCAATAAGAAGGTCAGAATGATACAGTAAACCTGAAGTGATGCATCGGAATCTATAACTAGTGTCACAGGAATGGTTCAAAACATAGACAGTAAGAAGAGTCAGACTTCTTGTACTTAAGTCGGAATTGTGCCTTTTGTATTTAATTCCGATGAAATTTCTGTGTTTCATCGTCAATAAGGAGGTCAGAGGGATTCAGTAAACCTGAAGGGAAGCATCGGAATCTTTAACTAGTGTCACAGGAATGGTTCAAACCATAGAAAGTAAGAAGTACGTAAGTCGGCATTGTGAGTTTTGCATTTAATTGAGATGCAATTTCTGTGTTTCATCGTCAAAACGAAGGTCTGAGGTATACAGTAAACCTGAAGTGAGGCATCGGAATCTATAACTAGTGTCACAGGAATGGTTCAAATCATAGACAGTAAGAAGAGTCAGTCTTTTTGTACTTAAGTCGGCATTGTGCCTTTTGTATTTAATTCCGATGAAATTTCTGTGTTTCATCATCAATACCAATGCCGGAGGGATACAGTAAACCTGAAGTGAAGCATCGGAATCTATAACTAGTGTCACAGGAATTTTTCAAAACATAGACGGTAAGAAGAGACAGTCTTCTTGTACTTACGTTGGCATTGTGCCTTTTGTGTTTAATTCCGATGCAATTTCTGTGTTTCATCGTCAATAAGAAGGTCAGAGGGATACAGTAAACCTGAAGTGAAGCATCGGAATCTATCACTAGTGTCACAGGAATGGTTCAAAACATAGACAGTAAGAAGAGTCAGTCTTCTTGTACTTAAGTCGGCATTGTGCCTTTTGTATTTATTTCCGATGCAATTTCGTCAATAAGAAGGTCAGAGGGATACAGTAAAATTGCAGTGAGGCATCGTAATCTATAACTAGTGTCACAGAAATGGTTCAAAACATAGACAGTAGTAAGAGTCAGTCTTCTTGTACTTGAGTCGACATTGGTCCTCTTGTATTTAATTCCGATGCAATTTCGGTGTTTCATCGTCAACACGACGGTAAGAGGGATACAGTAAACCTGAAGTGAAGCAACGGAATCTATAACTAGTGTCACAGAAATGGTTCAAACAGAGCCAGTAAGAAGAGTCATTTTTCTTGTACTTAAGTCGGCATTGTGCCCTTTGTATTTAATTCCGATGCATTTTTTGTGTTTCATCGACAATAAGAAGGTCAGAGGGATACAGTAAAATTGAAGTGAAGCATCGGAATCTATAACTAGTGTCACAGGAATGGTTCAAAACATAGACAGTAAGAAGAGTCAGTCTTCTTGTACTTAAGTCGGCATTGTGCCTTTTGTATTTAATTCCGATGCAATTTCTGTGTTTCATCGTCAAAAAGATGGTCAGCCTGATACAGTAAACCTGAAGTGAAGCATCGGAATCTATAACTACTGTCACAGGAAAGGTTCAAATATGGACAGGAAGTATAGCCAGTCTTCTTGTACTTGAGTGGGCATTGTGACTTTTGTATGTAATTCCGATGCAATTTCTGTGTTCCATCGTCAATAAGAAGGTCAGAGTGATACAGTAAAAGTGAAGTGAAGCATCGGAATCTATAACTAGTGTCACAGGAATGGTTCAGAACATAGAAAGTAAGAAGAGTCAGTCTTCTTGTACTTGAGTCGGCATTGTGCCTTTTGTATTTAATTCCGATGCAATTTCCGTGTTTCATCGTCAATAAGGAGGTCCGAGGGATACAGTAATACTGAAGTGAAGCATCGGAATCTATAAATGGTGTCACAGGAATGGTTCAAAGCATAGACAGTAAGAAAAGTCAGTCATCTTGTACTTAAGTCGGCATTGTGCATTTTGTATTTAATTCCGATGCAATTTCTGTGTTTCAACGTCAGTAAGAAGGTCAGCTGGATACAGTAAACCTGAAGTGATGCATCAGAATCTATAACTAGTGTCACAGGAATCGTTAAAATCTAGATATTAAAAAGAGTCTGATTACTTGTACTTAAGTCGGCATTATGCTTTTTCTATTTAATTCCGTTGCAATTTCTGTGTTTCGTCGTCAATAAGACAGTCCAAGGGATACAGTAAACCTGAAGTGAAACATCGGAATCTGAATCCAGTCTCACAGGAAAGGTTCAAAACATAGACAGTTAGAAGAGCCATTCTACTTGTGCTTGAGTCGGCATTTAGCCTTTTGTATTTAATTCCGATGCAATTTCTCTGTTTCATCGTCAATACGACGGTCAGAGGGATACAGTAAAAATGAAGTGAAGCAACGGAATCTATAACTAGTGTCACAGGAATGATTCAAATCATAGACAGTAAGAAGAGTCAGTCTTCTTGTACTTGAGTCGGCATTGTGCCTTTTGTATTTAATTCCGATGCATTTTCTGTGTCTCATCGACAATAAGAAGGTCAGAATGATACATTAAACCTGAAGGGATGCATCGGTCTCTATAACTAGTGTCACAGGAATTGTTCAAAACATAGATATTAAGAAGCGTTAGTTTTCTTGTACTTAAGTCGGCATTGTGCTTTTTCTATTTAATTCCGATGCAATTTCTGTGTTACGTCGTCAATAAGAAGGTCCAACTGATAAAGTAAACCTGAAGTGAAGCATCGGAATCTAAACCGGTCCCACAGGAAAGGTTCAAAACATAGACAGTAAGAAGAGCCAGCCTTCTTAAACTTGAGTCGGCATTGTGCCTTTTGTATTTAAATCCGATGCAATTTCTGTGTTTCATCGTCAATAAGAAGGTCAGAGGGATACAGTAAACCTGAAGTGAAGCATCGGAATCTATCACTAGTGTCACAGGAATGGATCAAAACATAGACAGTAAGAAGAGTCAGTTTTCTTGTGCTTAAGTCGGCATTGTGCCTTTTGTATTTAATTCTGATGCATTTTCTGTGTTTCATCGACATAAGAAGGTCAGAGGTATACAGTAAAACTGAAGTGAAGCATCGGAATCTATAACTAGTGTCACAGGAATGGTTCAAAACACAGATATTAAGAAGAGTCTGTTATCTTGTACTTATGTCGGCATTGTGCTTTTTCTATTTAATTCCGATGCAATTTCTGTGTTTCGTCGTCAATAAGAAGGTCCAAGGGATACAGTAAACCTGAAGTAAAGCATCCGAATCTATAACTAGTGTCACAGGAATGGTTCAAATCATAGACAGTGAGAAGAGTCAGTCTTGTAGTACTTAAGTCGGCATTGTGCCTTTTGTATATAATTCCGATGCATTTTCTGTGATTCATCGTCAATAAGAAGGTCAGAATGATACAGTAAACCTGAAGTGATGCATCGGAATTTATAACTAGTGTCACAGGAATGGTTCAAAACACAGATATTAAGAAGAGTCTGTTATCTTGTACTTATGTCGGCATTGTGCTTTTTCTATATAATTCCGATGCAATATCTGTGTTTCGTCGTCAATAAGAAGGTCCAAGGGATACAGTAAACCTGAAGTAAAGCATCCGAATCTATAACTAGTGTCACAGGAATGGTTCAAAACATAGACAGTGAGAAGAGTCAGTCTTGTAGTACTTAAGTACATGAAAACTGACTCTTCTTACTGTCTATGTTTTGAACTGTTCCTGTGACACTAGTTATAGATTCCGATGTTTCACTTCAGGTTTACTGTATCCCTCTGACCTTTTTATTGACGATAAGAAACAGAAATTGCATCGGAATTAAATACAAAAGGCACAATTCCGACTTAAGTACCAAAAGACTGACTCTTCTTACGCTCTATGCTTTGAACCATTCCTGTGACACTAGTTATGGATTCCGATGCTTCACTTCAGGTTTACTGTATCCCTCTGACCTTCTTATTGACGATGAAACACAGAAATTGCATCGGAATTAAATACAAAAGGCACAATGCCGAATTAAGTATAAGAAAACTGACTCTTCTTACTCTCTATGCTTTGAACCATTCCTGTTACACTAGTTATAGATTCCGATGCCTCACTTCAGGCTTACTGTATCCCTCTGACATTCTTATTGACGATGAAACACAGAAATCGCATCGGAATTAAATACAACAGGCACAATGCCGATTTAAGTACAAGAAAACTGACTCTTCTTAGTGTCTATGATTTGAACCATTCCTGTGACACTAGTTATAGATTCCGATGCTTCACTTCAGGTTTACTGTATCCCTCTGACCTTCTTATTGACGATGAAACACATAAATTGCATCTTAATTAAATACAAATGGCACAATGCCGACTTAAGTACAAGAAGACTGACTCTTCTTACTGTCTATGTTTTGAACCATTCCTGTGACACTAGTTATAGATTATGATGCTTCACTTCAAGTTTACTGTATCCCTCTGACCTTCTTATTGACGATCAAACACAGAAAATTGAAAGGAATTAAATACAAAATGCACAATGCCGACTCAAGTACAAGAAGACTGGCTCTTCTTACCGTCTATGTTAAGAACCATTGCTGTGACACTTTTTATAGATTCCGATGCTTCACTTCAGGTTTACTGTATCCCTCGGACCTCCTTATAGACGATGAAACACAGAAATTGCATCTTAAATAAATACACAGGCACGATGCCGACTTAAGTACAAAAAGACTGACTCTTCTCACTGCTCATGCTTTGAACCATTCCTGTGACACTAGTTATAGATTCCGTAGCTTCACTTCAGGTTTACGGTATCCCTCTGACCTTCTTGTTGACGATGAAACACAGAAAATGCATCGGAATTAAATACAAAAGGCACAATGCCGACTTAAGTACAAAAAAACTGGCTCTTCTTACTGTCTATGTTCTGAACTATTCCTGTGAGACCGGTTTTAGATTCCGATGCTTCACTTCAGTTTTACTGTATCCCTTGGACTTTCTTATTGACGCCGAATCACAGATATTGCATCGGAATTAAAAAGAAAAGGCACAATGCCGATTTAAGTACATGGAAACTGACTCTTCTTACTGTCTATGATTTGAACCATTCCTGTGACACTAGTTATAGATTCTGATGCTTCACTACAGGTTTACTGTATCCCTCTGTCAATCGTATTGACAATGAAACACAGAAATTGCATCGGATTTAAATACAATAGCACAATGCTGACTTAAGTACATGAAAACTTACTCTTCTTACTGTCTATGCTTTGAACTATTCCTGTGACACTTGTTATAGATTCCGATGTTTCACTTCAGGTTTACTGTATCCCTCTGACATTCTTATTGACGATGTAACACAGAAATTGCATCGGAATTAAATACAACAGGCACAATGCCGACTTAAGTACAAGAAAACTGACTCTTCTTAGTGTCTATGTTTTGAACCATTCCTGTGACACTAATTATAGATTCCGATGCTTCACTTCAGGTTTACTGTATCCTTCTGACCTTCTTATTGACGATCAAACACAGAAAATTGATCGGAATTAAATACAAAAGGCACAATGCTGACTCAAGTACAAGAAGACTGGCTCTTCTTACTGTCTATGTTTTGAACCAATCCTGTGACACTAATTATAGATTCCGATGCTTCACTTCAGGTTTACTGTATCCTTCTGACCTTCTTATTGACGATCAAACACAGAAAATTGATCGGAATTAATTACAAAAGGCACAATGCTGACTTAAGTACATGAAAACTGACTCTTCTTACTGTCTATGATTTGAACCATTCCTGTGACACTAGTTATAGATTCTGATGCTTCACTACAGGTTTACTGTATCCCTCTGTCAATCTTATTGACAATGAAACACAGAAATTGCATGGGAATTATATACAAATGGCACAATGCCGACTTAAGTACAGGAAAACTGACTCCTCTCACTGTCTATGTTTTGAACCAATCCTGTGACACTAGTTATAGATTCCGATGCTTCACTTCAGGTTTACTGTATGCCTCTGACCTTCTTATTGACGATGAAATACAGAAATTGCATCTTAATTAAATACAAGAGGCACAATGCCGACTTAAGTACAAGAAGACTGACTCTTCTTACTGTCTATGCTTTGAACCATTCCTGTGACACTCGTTATAGATTCCGATGCTTAACTTCAGGTTTACTGTATCCTTCTGACCTTCTTATTGACGATCAAACACAGAAAATTGATCGGAATTAAATACAAAAGGCACAATGCTGACCCAAGTACAAGAAGACTGGCTCTTCTTACTGTCTATGTTTTGAACCATTCCTGTGACACTAGTTATAGATCCCGATGCTTCACTTCAGGTTTAATGTATCCAGCCGACCTCCTTATTGACGATGAAACACAGAAATTACATCGGATTTGAATACAAAAGGCACAATGCCGACTTAAGTACAAGAAAACTGACTCTTCATACTGTCTATGTTTTGCACCATTCCTTTGACACATGTTATAGATTCCGATGCTTCACATCAGTTTTACTGTATCCCTCTGACCTTCTTATTGACGATGAAACACAGAAATTGCATCGGAATTAAATACAAAAGGCACAATGCCGACTTAAGTACAAGAAGATTGACTCTTCCTACTGTCTATGCTTTGAACTATTCCTGTGACACTAGTTTTAGATTCCGATGCTTCACTTCAGGTTTTATGTATCCCTCAGACCTCCTTATTGACGATGAAACACAGAAATTACATCTTAATTAAATACAAAAGGCACAATGCTGACTTAAGTACAAGAAGACTGACTCTTCTTACTGTCTATGTTTTGAACTATTCCTGTGACACTAGTTATAGATTCCGATGATTCACTTCTGGTTTACTGTATCCCTCTGACCTTCTTATTGACGAATGAACACAGAAAATTCATCGGAATTTAATACAAAAGGCACAATGCCGTCTTAAGTACAAGAAAACTGATTCTTCTTACTTTCTATGTCTTGAACCATTCCTGTTACACTAGTTACAGATTCCGATGCTACGCTTCAGGTTTACTGTATCCCTCTGACATTCTTATTGACGATGAAACACAGAAATTGCATCGGAATGAAATACAAAGGACACAATGCCGACTAAAGTACAAGAAGACTGACTCTTCTTTTTGTCTATGTTCTGCACCATTCCTTTGACACATGTCATAGATTCCGATGCTTCACTTCAGATTTACTGTATCCCTCTGACCTTCTTATTGACGATGAAGCTCAGAAATTGCATCGGAATTAAATACAAGAAGCACAATGCCGACTTAAGTACAAGAAGACTCACTCTTCCTAATGTCTATGCTTTGAACCATTCCTGTGACACTAGTTTTAGATTCCGATGCTTCACTTCAGGTTTACTGTATCCCTCAGACCTCCTTTTTGACGATGAAACACAGACATTGCATCTTAATTAAATACAAAAGGCACAATGCTGACTTAAGTACAAGAGGACTGACTATTCTTTCTGTCTATGCTTTGAACCATTCCTGTGACACTAGTTATAGATTCCGATGCTTCACTGCAGGTTTACTGTATCCCTCTGACCTTCTTATTGACGATGAAACACAGAAATTGCATCGGAATTAAATACAAAAGGCACAATGCCGACTTAAGTAGAAGAAGACTGGCTCTTCTTACTGTCTATGTTTTGAATCTTTCCTGTGACACTAGTTATTGTTTCCGGTGATTCACTTCAGGTTTACTGTATCCCTCTGATCTTCTTATTGAAGATGAAACACAGATATTGCATCGGAATTAAATACAAAAGGCACAATGCCGACTTAAGTACAAGAAAACTGACTCTTCTTACTTTCTAAGATTTGAAACATTCCTGTGACACTAGTTATAGATTCCGATGCTTCACTTCAGTTTTACTGTATCCCTCTGACATTCTTATTGACGATGAAATACAGAAATTGCATCGGAAATAAATACAAAAGGAACAATGCCGACTCAAGTACAAGAAGACTGGCTCTTCTTACTGTCTATGCTTTGAACCATTCCTGTGACACTAGTTATAGATTCCGATGCTTTACTTCAGGTTTACTGTATCCCCCTAACCTTCTTATTGACGATGAAACACAGAAATTGCATCGGAATTATATACAAAAGACACAATGCCGACTTAGGTACAAGAAAACTGACTCTTCTTACTGTCTATGTTTTGAACCATTCCTGTGACACTAGTTATAGATTCCGATGCTTCACTTCAGGTTTACTGTATCCCTCTGACCTTCTTATTGAAGATGAAACACAGAAATTGCATCTTAATTAAATACAAAAGGCACAATGCCGACTTAAGTACAAGAAGACTGACTCTTCTTACTGTCTATATTTTGAACCATTCCTGTGACACTAGTTATAGATTCCGAAGCTTCACTTTAAGATTACTGTATCCCTCTGACCTTCTTATCGACGATCAAACCCAGAAAATTTATCGGAATTAAATACAAAAGGCACAATGCCGACTCAAGTACAAGAAGACTGGCTCTTCTTACTGTCTATGTTTTGAACCATTCCTGTGACACTAATTATAGATTCCGATTCTTCACTTCTGGTTTAAAGTATCCAGCTGACCTCCTTATTGACGATGAAACACAGAAATTACATCGGAATGAAATACAAAAGGCACAATGCCGACTTAAGTACAAGAAGACTGACTCTTCTTTCTGTCTATGTTTTGCACCATTCCTTTGACACATGTCATACATTCCGATGCTTCACTTCAGATTTACTGTATCCCTCGGACCTTCTTATTGACGATGAAACTCAGTAATTGCATCGGAATTAAATACAAGAGGCACAATGCTGACTTAAGTAGAAGAAGACTGGCTCTTATTACTGTCTATGTTTTGAACCTTTCCTGTGACACTAGTTATAGATTCTGGTGCTTCACTTCAGGTTTACTGTATCCCTCTGATCTTCTTATTGAAGATGAAACACAGATATTGCATCGGAATTAAATACAAAAGGCACAATGCCGACTTAAGTACAAGAAAACTGACTCTTCTTACTTTCTAAGTTTTGAACCATTCCTGTGACACTAGTTTTAGATTCCGATGCTTCACTTCAGGTTTACTGTATCCCTCAGATCTCCTTATCAACGACGAAACACAGAAATTGCATCTTAATTAAATACAAAAGGCACAATGCTGACTTAAGTAAAAGAAGACTGACTCTTCTTACTGTCTATGTTTTGAGCCATTCCTGTGACACTAGTTATAGATTCCGATGCTTCACTTCAGGTTTACTGTATCCCTCTGACCTTCTTATTGACGATGAAACACAGAAATTTCATCGGAATTAAATACAAAAGGCACAATGCCGACTTAAGTAGAAGAAGACTGGCTCTTCTTACTGTCTATGTTTTGAACCTTTCCTGTGACACTAGTTATAGTTTCCGGTGATTCACTTCAGGTTTACTGTATCCCTCTGATCTTCTTATTGAAGATGAAACACAGATATTGCATATGGATTAAATACAAAAGGCACAATGCCGACTTAAGTACAAGAAAACTGACACTTCTTACTTTCTAAGATTTGAACCATTCCTGTGACACTAGTTATAGATTCCGATGCTTCACTTCAGTTTTACTGTATCCCTCTGACATTCTTATTGACGATGAAATACAGAAATTGCATCGGAAATAAATACAAAAGGAACAATGCCGACTCAAGTACAAGAAGACTGGCTCTTCTTACTGTCTGTGCTTTGAACCATTCCTGTGACACTAGTTAGAGATTCCGATGGTTTACTTCAGGTTTACTGTATCCCTCTAACCTCCTTATTGACGATGAAACACAGAAATTGCATCGGAATTATATACAAAAGGCACAATGCCGACTTAAGTACCAGAAAACTTACTCTTCTTACTGTCTATGTTTTGAACCATTCCTGTGACACTAGTTATAGATTCCGATGCTTCACTTCAGGTTTACTGTATCCCTCTGACCTTCTTATTGACGATGAAACACAGAAATTGCATCTTAATTAAATACAAAAGGCACAATGCCGACATAAGTACAAGAAGACTGACTCTTCTAACTGTCTATATTTTGAACCATTCCTGTGACACTAGTTATAGATTCAGATGCTTCACTTCAAGATTACTGTATCCCTCTGACCTTCTTAATGACTATCAAACCCAGAAAAATTAACGGAATTAAATACAAAAGGCACAATGCCGACTCAGTACAAGAAGACTGGCACTTCTTACTGTCTATGTTTTCAACCACTCCTGTGACACTAGTTGTAGATTCCGATGCTTCACTTCAGGTTTAAAGTATCCAGCTGACCTCCTTATTGACGATGAAACACAGAAATTGCATCGGAATTAAATACAAAAGGCACAATACCGACTTAAGTACAAGAAGACTGACTCTTCTTTCTGTCTATGTTTGCACCATTCCTTTGACACATGTCATAGATTCCGATGCTTCACTTCAGATTTACTGTATCCCTCGGACCTTCTTATTGACGATGAAACTCAGTAATTGCATCGGAATTAAAGACAAGAGGCACAATGCTGACTTAAGTAGAAGAAGACTGGCTCTTCTTACTATCTATGTTTTGAACCTTTCCTGTGACACTAGTTATAGATTCTGGTGCTTCACTTCAGGTTTACTGTATCCCTCTGATCTTCTTATTGAAGATGAAACACAGATATTGCATCGGAATTAATATACAAAAGGCACAATGCCGACTTAAGTACAAGAAAACTGACTCTTCTTACTTTCTAAGTTTTGAACCATTCCTGTGACACTAGTTATAGATTCCGATGCTTCACTTCGGTTTTACTGTATCCCTCTGACATTCTTATTGACGATGAAATACAGAATTTGCATCGGAAATAAATACAAAAGGAACAATGCCGACTCAAGTACAGGAAGACTGGCTCTTCTTACTGTCTATGCTTTGAACCATTCCTGTGACACAAGTTATAGATTCCGATGCTTTACTTCAGGTTTACTGTATTCCTCTAACCTTCTTATTGACGATGAAACACAGAAATTGCATCGGAATTATATACAAAAGGCACAATGCAGACTTAAGTACAAGAAAACTGACTCTTCTTACTGTCTATGTTTTGAACCATTCCTGTGACACTAGTTATAGATTCCGATGCTTCACTTCAGGTTTACTGTATCCCTCTGACCTTCTTATTGACGGTGAAACACAGATATTGCATCTTAATTAAATACAAAAGGCACAATGCCGACTTAAGTACAAGAAGACTGACTCTTCTTACTGTCTATGTTTTGAACCATTCCTGTGACAATAGTTATAGATTCCGATGCATCACTTCAAGTTTACTGTATCCCTCTGACCTTGTTATCGATTATCAAACACAGAATATATATCGGAATTAAATACAAAAGGCACAATGCCGACTCAAGTACAAGAAGACTGGCTCTTCTTACTGTCTATGTTTTGAATCATTCCTGTGACACTAGTTATAGATTCTGATGCTTCACTTCAGGTTTAATGTATCCAGCTGACCTCCTTATTGACGATGAAGCACAGAATCTGCATCGGAATTAAATACAAAAGGCACAATGCCGACTTAAGTACAAGAAAACTGACTCTTCTTACTGTCTATGTTTTGAACCGTTTCTGTGACACTAGTTATAGATTCCGATGCTTCACTTCAGGTTTAATGTATCCAGCTGACCTCCTTATTGACGATGAAACACAGAAATTGAATCGGATTTAAATACCAAAGGCTCAATGCCGACTTAAGTACAAGAAGACTGACTCTTCTTACTGTCTATGTTTTGCACCATTCCTTTGACACATCTTATAGATTCCGATGCCTCACTTCAGTTTTAGTGTTTCCCTCTGACCTTCTTATTGACGATGAGACACAGAAATTGCATCGGAATTAAATACAAAAGGCACAATGCTGACTTAAGTACAAGAAGACTGACTCTTCTTACTGTCTATGTTTTGAACCAATCCTGTGACACTAGTTTTAGATTCCGATGCTTCACTTCAGGTTTACTGTATCCCTCTGATCTTCTTATTGACGATGAAACACAGATATTGCACGGGATTAAATACAAAAGGCATAATGCCGACTTAAGTACAAGAAGACTGACTCTTCTTACTGTCTATGTTTTGAACTAGTCCTGTGACACTAGTTATAGATTCTGATGTTTCACCTCAGGTGTACTGTATCCCTTTGAACTTTTTATTGACGATGAAACACAGAAATTGCATCGGAATTAAATACAAAAGGAACAATGCCGACTTAAGTACAAGAAAACTGACTCTTCTTACTTTCCAAGATTTGAACCATTGCTGTGACACTAGTTATAGATTCCGATGCTTCACTTCAGGTTCACAGTATTCCTCTGACCATCTTATTGACGATGAAACACAGAAAATGCATCGGAATTAAATACAAAAGGCACAATGCCGACTTAAGTACAAGAAAGCTGACTCTTCTTACTGTCTATGTTTTGAACCGTTTCTGTGACACTAGTTATAGATTCCGATGCTTCACTTCAGGTTCAATGTAGCCAGCTGACCTCCTTATTGACGATGAAACACAGATATTGAATCGGATTTAAATACAAAAGGCACAATGCCGACTTAAGTACAAGAAAACTGACTCTTCTTACTGTCTATGTTTGTACCATTCCTGTGAGACTAGTTGTTGATTCCGATGCTACACTTCAGGTTTACTGTATCCCTCTGACCTCCTTATTGACGATGAGACACAGAATTAGCATCGGAATTAAATACAAATGGCACAATGCCGGCTTAAGTACAAGAAAAGTGACTCTTCTTTCTATGCTTTGAACCATCCCTGTGACACTTGTTATAGATTCCGATGCTTCCTTCAGGTTTACTGTTTCCCTCTCACCTTCTCATTGACGATAAAACACAGAAATTGCATCGGAATTAAATACAAAACGCACATGCCGAGTCAAGTACAAGATGACTGGCTCTTCATACTGTCTATGTTTTGAACCTTTCCTGTGAAACCGGTTTTGGATTCCGATGCTTCACTTCAGGTTTACTGTATCCCATCGACGTTCTTCTTGACGCCGAAACACAGAAATAGCATCGGAATTAAAAAGAAAAGGCACAATGCAGACTCAAGTACAAGAAAACTTACTCTTCTCACTGTCTATGTTTTGAACCATTCCTGTGACACTAGTTATGGATTCCGATGCTTCACTTCAGGTTTACTATATCCTTCTGACCTTCTTATTGACGATGAAACACATAATTGCATCGGAATTAAATACGAAAGCACAATGCCGACTTAAGTACAAGAGAACTGACTCTTCTTACTGTCTATGTTTTGAAACATTCCTGTGACACTAGTTATGGATTCCGATACTTCACTTCAAGTTTACTGTGTCCCTCTGACCGTCTTATTAACGATGAAACACAGAAGTTGCATCGGAAATAAATACAAAAGGCACAATGCCGACTTAAGTACAAGAAAACAGGCTCTTCTTACTGGTTATGTTTTGAACCATTCCTGTGACACTAGTTACATATTCCGATGCTTCACTTCAGGTATACTGTATCCCTGTGACCTTCTTATTGACGATAAAACACAGAAATTGCATCGGAATTAAATACAAAAGGCACAATGCCGACTTAAGTACAAGAAAACTGACTCTTCTTAGTGTCTATGTTTTGAAAAATTCTTTTGGCACTATTTATAGATTCCGATGTTTCACTTCAGTGTTATTGTATCCCTCTGACATTTTTAATGACGATGAAACACAGAAATTGCATCGGAATTAAATACAAAAGGCATAGTGCCGACTTAATTACAAACAGACTGGCTCTTATTACTGTCTATGTTTTGAACCTTTCCTGTGACACTAATTAAAGATTCCGATGCTTCACTTCAGGTTTACTCTATCCCTCTGATCTTCTTATTGACGATGAAACACAGATATTGCATCGGAATTATGTACAAAAGGCACAATGCCGACTTAAGTACAAGAAGACTGACTCTTCCTACTGTCTATGTTTTGAACTATTACTGTGACACTAGTTATAGATTCCGATGTTTCACTTCAGGTTTACTGTATCCCTCTGACCTTTTATTGACGATGAAACACCGGAATTGCATCGGAATTAAATACAAAATGCACAATGCCGACTTAAGTACCAAAAGACTGACTCTTCTGACTCTCTATGATTTGAACCATTCCTGTGACACTAGTTATGGATTCCGATGCTGCACTTCAGGTTTACTGTATCCCTCTGACCTTCTCATTGATGATGAAACACCGACATCGCATCGGAATTAAATACAAAAGGCACATTGCCGACTTAAGTACATGAAAACTGACTCTTCTTACTGTCTATGTTTTAAACCATTCCTGTGACACTAGTTATACATTCCGATGCTTCACTTCAGGTTTACTGTACCCCTCTGACCTTCTTATTGACGATGAAACACAGATATTGCATCGGAATTAAATACAAAAGGAATAATGCCGACTCAAGTACAAGAAGACTGGCTCTTCTTACTGTCTATGTTTTGAACCATTCCTGTGACACTAGTTATAGATTCCGATGCTTCACTTCAGGTTTACTGTATCCCTCTAACCTTCTTATTGTCGATGAAACACAGAAATTGCATCGGAATTATATACAAAAGGCACAATGTCGACTTAAGTACAAGAAAACTGACTCTTCTTACTGTCTATGATTTGAACCATTCCTGTGACACTAGTTATAGATTCCGTAGCTTCACTTCAGGTTTACGGTATCCCTCTGACCTTCTTGTTGACGATGAAACACAGAAAATGCATCGGAATTAAATACAAAAGGCACTATGCCAACTTAAGTACAAAAAAACTGGCTCTTCTTACTGTCTATGTTTTGAACTATTCCTGTGAGACCGGTTTTAGATTCCGATGCTTCACATCAGGTTTACTGTATCCCTTGGACTTTCTTATTGACGCCGAAACACAGATATTGCATCGGAATTAAAAAGAAAAGGCACAATGCCGACTTAAGTACATGGAAACTGACTCTTCTTACTGTCTATGATTTGAACCATTCCTGTGACACTAGTTATAGATTCTGATGCTTCACTTCAGGTTTACTGTATCCCTCTGTCCATCTTATTGACAATGAAACACAGAAATTGCATCGGATTTAAATACAAAAGCACAATGCTGACTTAAGTACATGAAAACTGACTCTTCTTACGGTCTATGTTTTGAACTATTCCTGTGACACTAGTTATAGATTCCGATGTTTCACTTCAGGTTTACTGTATCCCTCTGACCTTTTTATTGACGATAAGACACAGAAATTGCATCGGAATTAAATACAAAAGGCACAATTCCGACTTAAGTACCAAAAGACTGACTCTTCTTACTCTCTATGCTTTGAACCATTCCTGTGACTCTAGTTATGGATTCCGAAGCTTCACTTCAGGTTTACTGTATCCCTCTGACCTTCTTATTGACGATGAAACACAGAAATTGCATCGGAATTAAATACAAAAGGCACAATGCCGAATTAAGTATAAGAAAACTGACTCTGCTTACTGTCTATGCTTTGAACCATTCCTGTTACACTAGTTATAGGTTACGATGCCTCACTTCAGGTTTACTGTATCCCTCTGACATTCTTATTGACGATGAAACACAGAAATTGCATCGGAATTAAATACAACAGGCACAATGCCGACTTAAGTACAAGAAAACTGACTCTTCTTAGTGTCTATGCTTTGAACAATTCCTGTGACACTAGTTATAGATTCCGATGCTTCACTTCTGGTTTACTGTATCCCTCTGACCTTCTTATTGACGATGAAATACAGAAATTGCATCTTAATTAAATACAAGAGGCACAATGCCGACTTAAGTACAATAAGACTGACTCTTCTTACTGCCTATGTTTTGAACCATTCCTGTGACACTCGTTATAGATTCCAATGCTTCACTTCAGGTTAACTGTATCCTTCTGACCTTCTTATTGACGATCAAACACAGAAAATTGATCGGAATTAAATACAAAAGGCACAATGCCGACTCAAGTACAAGAAGACTGGCTCTTCTTACTGTCTATGCTTTGAACCATTCCTGTGACACTAGTTATAGATCCCGATGCTTCACTTCAGGTTTAATGTATCCAGCTGACCTCCTTATTGACGATGAAACACAGAAATTGCATCGGATTTGAATACAAAAGGCACAATGCCGACTTAAGTACAAGAAAACTGACTTTTCTTACTCTCTATGTTTTGCACCATTCCTTTGACACATGTTATAGATTCCGATGCTTCACTTCAGTTTTACTGTATCCCTCTGACCTTCTGACTGACGATGAAACACAGAAATTGCATCGGAATTAAATACAAAAGGCACAATGCCGACTTAAGTACAAGAAGATTGACTCTTCCTACTGTCTATGCTTTGAACCATTCCTGTGACACTATATTTAGATTCCGATGCTTCACTTAAGGTTTTATGTATCCCTGAGACCTCCTTATTGACGATGAAACACAGAAATTACATCTTAATTAAATACAAAAGGCACAATGCTGACTTAAGTACAAGAAGACTGACTCTTCTTACTGTCTATGTTTTGAACCATTCCTGTGACACTAGATATAGATTCCGATGCTTCACTTCTGGTTTTCTGTATCCCTCTGACCTTCTTATTGACGAAGGAACACAGAAAATTCATCGGAATTAAATACAAAAGGCACAATGCCGACTTAAGTGGAAGAAGACTGGCTCTTCTTACTGTCTATGTTTTGAACCTTTCCTGTGACACTAGTTATAGATTCCGATGATTCACTTCAGGTTTACTGTATCCCTCTGACCTTCTTATTGAAGATGAAACACAGACATTGCATCGGAATTAAATACAAAAGGCACAATGCCGTCTTAAGTACAAGAAAACTGACTCTTCTTACTTTCTAAGTTTTGAACCATTCCTGTGACACTAGTTATAGATTCCGATGCGTCTCTTCGGTTTTACTGTATCCCTCTGACATACTTATTGACGATGAAATACAGAAATTGCATCGGAAATAAATACAAAAAGAACAATGCCGACTCAAGTACAAGAAGACTGGCTCTTCTTACTGTCTATGCTTTGAACCATTCCTGTGGCACTAGTTATAGATTCCGATGCTTTACTTCATGTTTACTGTATCCCTCTGACCTTCTTATTGACGATGAAACACAGAAATTGCATCTTAATTAAATATAAAAGGCACAATTCCGACTTCAGTACAAGAAGACTGACTCTTCTTACTTTCTATGTTTTGAACCATTCCTGTGACACTAGTTATAGATTCCGATGCTTCACTTCAAGTTTACTGTATCCCTCTGACCTTCTTATCGACGATCAAACACAGAAAATTTATCGGAATTAAATACAAAAGGCACAATGCCGACTCAAGCAGAAGAAGACTGGCTCTTCTTACTGTCTATGTTATGAACCATTCCTGTGACACTAGTTATAGATTTCGATGCTTCACTTCAGGTTTAATGTATCCAGCTGACCTCCTTATTGACGATGGAGCACAGAAATTCCATCGGAATTAAATACAAAAGGCACAATGCCGACTTAAGTACAAGAATACTGACTCTTCTTACTGTCTATGTTTTGAACCATTCCTGTGACACTAGTTATAGATTCCGATGCTTCACTTCTGGTTTACTGTATCCCTCTGACCTTCTTATTGACAAAGGAACACAGAAAATTCATCGGAATTAAATACAAAAGGCACAATGCCGACTTAAGTACAAGAAGACTGACTCTTCCCACTGTCTATGCATTGAACCATTCCTGTGACACTAGTTTTAGATTCCGATGCTTCACTTCAGTTTTACTGTATCCCTCAGACCCCCTTTTTGACGATGAAACACAGAAATTGCATCGGAATTAAATACAAAAGGCACAATGCCGACTTAAGTACAAGAAGATTGACTCTTCCTACTGTCTATGCTTTGAACCATTCCTGTGACACTAGTTTTAGTTTCCGATGCTTCACTTCAGGTTTTATGTATCCCTGAGACCTCCTTATAGACGATGAAACACAGAAATTACATCTTAATTAAATACAAAAGGCACAATGCTGACTTAAGTACAAGAAGACTGACTCTTCTTACTGTCTATGTTTTGAACCATTCCTGTGACACTAGTTATAGATTCCGATGCTTCACTTCTGGTTTACTGTATCCCTCTGACCTTCTTATTGACGAAGGAACACAGAAAATTCATCGGAATTAAATACAAAAGGCACAATGCCGACTTAAGTGGAAGAAGACTGGCTCTTCTTACTGTCTATGTTTTGAACCTTTCCTGTGACACTAGTTATAGATTCCGATGATTCACTTCAGGTTTACTGTATCACTCTGACCTTCTTATTGAAGATGAAACACAGATATTGCATCGGAATTAAATACAAAAGGCACAATGCCGACTTAAGTACAAGAAAACTGACTCTTCTTACTTTCTAAGTTTTGAACCATTCCTGTGACACTTGTTATAGATTCCGATGCGTCTCTTCGGTTTTACTGTATCCCTCTGACATTCTTATTGACGATGAAATACAGAAATTGCATCGGAAATAAATACAAAAGGAACAATGCCGACTCAAGTACAAGAAGACTGGCTCTTCTTACTGTCTATGCTTTGAACCATTCCTGTGACACTAGTTATAGATTCCGATGCTTTACTTCAGGTTTACTGTATCCCTCTGACCTTCTTATTGACGATGAAACACAGAAATTGCATCTTAATTAAATACAAAAGGCACAATTCCGTCTTCAGTACAAGAAGACTGACTCTTCTTACTTTCTATGTTTTGAACCATTCCTGTGACACTAGTTATAGATTCCGATGCTTCACTTCAAGTTTACTGTATCCCTCTGACCTTCTTATCGACGATCAAACACAGAAAATTTATCGGAATTAAATACAAAAGGCACAATGCCGGCTCAAGCACAAGAAGACTGGCTCTTCTTACTGTCTATGTTATGAACCATTCCTGTGACACTAGTTATAGATTTCGATGCTTCACTTTAGGTTTAATGTATCCAGCTGACCTCCTTATTGACGATGGAGCACAGAAATTCCATCGGAATTAAATACAAAAGGCACAATGCCGACTTAAGTACAAGAATACTGACTCTTCTTACTGTCTATGATTTGAACCATTCCTGTGACACTAGTTATAGATTCCGATGCTTCACTTCTGGTTTACTGTATCCCTCTGACCTTCTTATTGACAAAGGAACACAGAAAATTCATCGGAATTAAATACAAAAGGCACAATGCCGACTTAAGTACAAGAAGACTGACTCTTCCTACTGACTATGCATTGAACCATTCCTGTGACACTAGTTTTAGATTCCGATGCTTCACTTCAGGTTTACTGTATCCCTCAGACCTCCTTTTTGACGATGAAACACAGAAATTGCATCTTAATTAAATACAAAAGGCACAATGCTGACTTAAGTACAAGAGGACTGACTATTCTTACTGTCTATGCTTTGAACCATTCCTGTGACACTAGTTATAGAATACGATGCTTCACTTCAGGTTTACTGTATCCCTCTGACCTTCTTATTGATGATGAAACACAGAAATTGCATCGTAATTAAATACAAAATGCACAATGCCGACTTAAGTAGAAGAAGACTGGCTCTTCTTACTGTCTATGTTTTGAACCTTTCTTGTGACACTAGTTATAGATTCTGATGCTTCACTTCGGTTTTACTGTATCCCTCTGACATTCTTATTGACGATGAAATACAGAATTTGCATCGGAAATAAATACAAAAGGAACAATGCCGACTCAAGTACAGGAAGACTGGCTCTTCTTACTGTCTATGCTTTGAACCATTCCTGGGACACTAGTTATAGATTCCGATGCTTTACTTCAGGTTTACTGTATCCCTCTAACCTTCTTATTGACGATGAAACACAGAAATTGCATCGGAATTATATACAAAAGGCACAATGCCGACTTAAGTACAAGAAAACTGACTCTTCTTACTGTCTATGTTTTGAACCATTCCTGTGACACTAGTTATAGATTCCGATGCTTCACTTCAGGTTTACTGTATCCCTCTGACCTTCTTATTGACGGTGAAACACAGATATTGCATCTTAAATAAATACAAAAGGCACAATGCCGACTTAAGTACAAGATGACTGACTCTTCTTACTGTCTATGTTTTGAACCATTCCTGTGACAATAGTTATAGATTCCGATGCTTCACTTCAAGTTTACTGTATCCCTCTGACCTTGTTATCGACGATCAAACACAGAAAATATATCGGAATTAAATACAAAAGGCACAATGCCGACTCAAGTACAAGAAGACTGGCTCTTCTTACTGTCTATGTTTTGAATCATTCCTGTGACACTAGTGTTAGATTCTAATGCTTCACTTCAGGTTTAATGTATCCAGCTGACCTCCTTATTGACGATGAAGCACAGAAACTGCATCGGAATTAAATACAAAAGGCACAATGCCGACTTAAGTACAAGAAAACTGACTCTTCTTACTGTCTATGTTTTGAACCGTTTCTGTGACACTAGTTATAGATTCCGATGCTTCACTTCAGGTTTAATGTATCCAGCTGACCTCCTTATTGACGATGAAACACAGAAATTGAATCGAATTTAAATACAAAAGGCTCAATGCCGACTTAAGTACAAGAAGACTGACTCTTCTTACTGTCTATGTTTTGCACCATTCCTTTGACACATCTTATAGATTCCGATGCCTCACTTCAGTTTTAGTGTTTCCCTCTGACCTTCTTATTGACGATGAGACACAGAAATTGCATCGGAATTAAATACAAAAGGCACAATGCTGACTTAAGTACAAGAAGACTGACTCTTCTTACTGTCTATGTTTTGAACCAATCCTGTGACACTAGTTTTAGATTCCGATGCTTCACTTCAGGTTTACTGTATCCCTCAGACCTCCTTATCGACGACGAAACACAGAAATTGCATCTTAATTAAATACAAAAGGCACAAGGCTGACTTAAGTACAAGAAGACTGACTCTTCTTACTGTCTATGCTTTGAGCCATTCCTGTGACACTAGTTATAGATTCCGATGCTTCACTTCAGGTTTAATGTATCCAGCTGACCTCCTTATTGACGATGAAACACAGAAATTGCATCGGAATTAAATGCAAAAGGCACAATGCCGACTTAAGTACAAGAAGACTGGCTCTTCTTACTGTCTATGTTTTGAATCTTTCCTGTGACACTAGTTATAGATTCCGATGCTTCACTTCAGGTTTACTGTATCCCTCTGATCTTCTTATTGACGATGAAACACAGATATTGCACGGGATTAAATACAAAAGGCATAATGCCGACTTAAGTACAAGAAGACTGACTCTTCTTACTGTCTATGTTTTGAACTAGTCCTGTGACACTAGTTATAGATTATGATGTTTCACCTCAGGTGTACTGTATCCCTTTGAACTTTTAATTGACGATGAAACACAGAAATTGCATCGGAATTAAATACAAAAGGCACAATGCCGACTTAAGTACAAGAAAACTGACTCTTCTTACTCTCCAAGATTTGAACCATTCCTGTGACACTAGTTATAGATTCCGATGCTTCACTTCAGGTTCACTGTATTCCTCTGACCTTCTTATTGACGATGAAACACAGAAAATGCATCGGAATTAAATACAAAAGGCACAATGCCGACTTAAGTACAAGAAAGCTGACTCTTCTTACTGTCTATGTTTTGAACCGTTTCTGTGACACTAGTTATAGATTCCGATGCTTCACTTCAGGTTTAATGTATGCAGCTGACCTCCTTATTGACGATGAAACACAGAAATTGAATCGGATTTAAATACAAAAGGCACAATGCCGACTTAAGTACAAGAAAACTGACTCTTCTTACTGTCTATATTTGTACCATTCCTGTGAGACTAGTTGTTGATTCCGATGCTACACTTCAGGTTTACTGTATCCCTCTGACCTCCTTATTGACGATGAAACACAGAATTAGCATCGGAATTAAATACAAATGGCACAATGCCGGCTTAAGTACAAGAAAAGTGACTCTTCTTTCTATGCTTTGAACCATCCCTGTGACACTTGTTATAGATTCCGATGCTTCCCTTCAGGTTTACTGTTTCCCTCTCACCTTCTCATTGACGATAAAACACAGAAATTGCATCGGAATTAAATACAAAACGCACATGCCGAGTCAAGTACAAGATGACTGGCTCTTCTTACTGTCTATGTTTTGAACCTTTCCTGTGAGACCGGTTTTAGATTCCGATGCTTCACTTCAGGTTTACTGTCTCCCATCGACGTTCTTCTTGACGCCGAAACACAGAAATAGCATCGGAATTAAAAAGAAAAGGCACAATGCAGACTCAAGTACAAGAAAACTGACTCTTCTCACTGTCTATGTTTTGAACCATTCCTGTGACACTAGTTATGGATTCCGATGCTTCACTTCAGGTTTACTATATCCTTCTGACCTTCTTATTGACGATGAAACACATAATTGCATCGGAATTAAATACGAATGCACAATGCCGACTTAAGTACAAGAGAACTGACTCTTCTTACTGTCTATGTTTGAAACATTCCTGTGACACTAGTTATGGATTCCGATACTTCACTTCAAGTTTACTGTGTCCCTCTGACCGTCTTATTAACGATGAAACACAGAAGTTGCATCGGAAATAAATACAAAAGGCACAATGCCGACTTAAGTACAAGAGAACTGGCTCTTCTTACTGGTTATGTTTTGAACCATTCCTGTGACACTAGTTACATATTCCGATGCTTCACTTCAGGTATACTGTATCCCTGTGACCTTCTTATTGACGATAAAACACAGAAATTGCATCGGAATTAAATACAAAAGGCACAATGCCGACTTAAGTACAAGAAAACTGACTCTTCTTAGTGTCTATGTTTTGAAAAATTCTTTTGGCACTAGTTATAGATTCCGATGTTTCACTTCAGTGTTATTGTATCCCTCTGACATTCTTAATGACGATGAAACACAGAAATTGCATCGGAATTAAATGCAAAGGGCATAGTGCCGACTTAATTACAAAAAGATTGGCTCTTATTACTGTCTATGTTTTGAACCTTTCCTGTGACACTAATTAAAGATCCCGATGCTTCACTTCAGGTTTACTGTATCCCTCTGATCTTCTTATTGACGATGAAACACAGATATTGCGTCGGAATTATGTACAAAAGGCACAATGCCGACTTAAGTACAAGAAGACTGACTCTTCCTACTGTCTATGTTTTGAACTATTACTGTGACACTAGTTATAGATTCCGATGTTTCACTTCAGGTTTACTGTATCCCTCTGACCTTTTATTGACGATGAAACACCGGAATTGCATCGGAATTAAATACAAAATGCACAATGCCGACTTAAGTACAAGAAAACTGACTCTTCTTACTGTCTATGTTTTAAACCATTCCTGTGACACTAGTTATAGATTCCGATGCATCACTTCAGGTTTACTGTACCCCTCTGACCTTCTTATTGACGATGAAACACAGATATTGCATCGGAATTAAATACAAAAGGAATAATGCCGACTCAAGTACAAGAAGAATGGCTCTTCTTACTGTCTACGTTTTGAACCATTCCTGTGACACTAGTTATAGATTCCGATGCTTCACTTCAGGATTACTGTATCCCTCTAACCTTCTTATTGTCGATGAAACACAGAAATTGCATCGGAATTATATACAAAAGGCACAATGTCGACTTAAGTACAAGAAAACTGACTCTTCTTACTGTCTATGATTTGAACCATTCCTGTGACACTAGTTATAGATTCCGTAGCTTCACTTCAGGTTTACGGTATCCCTCTGACCTTCTTGTTGATGATGAAACACAGAAAATGCATCGGAATTAAATACAAAAGGCACTATGCCGACTTAAGTACAAAAAAACTGGCTCTTCTTACTGTCTATGTTTTGAACTATTCCTGTGAGACCGGTTTTGGATTCCGATGCTTCACATCAGGTTTACTGTATCCCTTGGACTTTCTTATTGACGCCGAAACACATATATTGCATCGGAATTAAAAAGAAAAGGCACAATGCCGACTTAAGTACATTTAAACTGACTCTTCTTACGGTCTATGTTTTGAACTATTCCTGTGACACTAGTTATAGATTCCGATGTTTCACTTCAGGTTTACTGTATCCCTCTGACCTTTTTATTGACGATAAGAGACAGAAATTGCATCTGAATTAAATACAAAAGGCACAATTCCGACTTAAGTACCAAAAGACTGACTCTTCTTACTCTCTATGCTTTGAACCATTCCTGTGACTCTAGTTATGGATTCCGAAGCTTCACTTCAGGTTTACTGTATCCCTCTGACCTTCTTATTGACGATGAAACACAGAAATTGCATCGGAATTAAATACAAAAGGCACAATGCCGAATTAAGTATAAGAAAAGTGACTCTTCTTACTGTCTATGCTTTGAACCATTCCTGTTACACTAGTTATAGATTACGATGCCTCACTTCAGGTTTACTGTATCCCTCTGACATTCTTATTGACGATGAAACACAGAAATTGCATCGGAATTAAATACAACAGGCACAATGCCGACTTAAGTACAAGAAAACTTACTCTTCTTAGTGTCTATGTTTTGAACCATTCCTGTGACACTAGTTATAGATTCCGATGCTTCACTTCTGGTTTACTGTATCCCTCTGACCTTCTTATTGACGATGAAATACAGAAATTGCATCTTAATTAAATACAAGAGGCACAATGCCGACTTAAGTACAATAAGACTGACTCTTCTTACTGCCTATGTTTTGAACCATTCCTGTGACACTCGCTATAGATTCCGATGCTTCACTTCAGGTTAACTGTATCCTTCTGACCTTCTTATTGACGATCAAACACAGAAAATTGATCGGAATTAAATACAAAAGGCACAATGCTGACTCAAGTACAAGAAGACTGGCTCTTCTTACTGTCTATGCTTTGAACCATTCCTGTGACACTAGTTATAGATCCCGATGCTTCACTTCAGGTTTAATGTATCCAGCTGACCTCCTTATTGACGATGAAACACAGAAATTGCATCGGATTTGAATACAAAAGGCACAATGCCGACTTAAGTACAAGAAAACTGACTTTTCTTACTGTCTATGTTTTGCACCATTCCTTTGACACATGTTATAGATTCCGATGCTTCACTTCAGTTTTACTGTATCCCTCTGACCTTCTGATTGACGATGAAACACAGAAATTGCATCGGAATTAAATACAAAAGGCACAATGCCGACTTAAGTACAAGAAGATTGACTCTTCCTACTGTCTATGCTTTGAACCATTCCTGTGACACTAGTTTTAGATTCCGATGCTTCACTTCAGGTTTTATGTATCCCTGAGACCTCCTTATTGACGATGAAACGCAGAAATTACATCTTAATTAAATACAAAAGGCACAATGCTGACTTAAGTACAAGAAGACTGACTCTTCTTACTGTCTATGTTTTGAACCATTCCTGTGACACTAGATATAGATTCCGATGCTTCACTTCTGGTTTACTGTATCCCTCTGACCTTCTTATTGACGAAGGAACACAGAAAATTCATCGGAATTAAATACAAAAGGCACAATGCCGACTTAAGTGGAAGAAGACTGGCTCTTCTTACTGTCTATGTTTTGAACCATTCCTGTGACACTAGTTATAGATTCCGATGATTCACTTCAGGTTTACTGTATCCCTCTGACCTTCTTATTGAAGATGAAACACAGATATGGCATCGGAATTAAATACAAAAGCACAATGCCGACTTAAGTACAAGAAAACTGACTCTTCTTACTTTCTAAGTTTTGAACCATTCCCGTGACACTAGTTATAGATTCCGATGCGTCTCTTCGGTTTTACTGTATCCCTCTGACATTCTTATTGACGATGAAATACAGAAATTGCATCGGAAATAAATACAAAAAGAACAATGCCGACTCAAGTACAAGAAGACTGGCTCTTCTTACTGTCTATGCTTTGAACCATTCCTGTGACACTAGTTATAGATTCCGATGCTTTACTTCAGGTTCACTGTATCCCTCTGACCTTCTTATTGACGATGAAACACAGAAATTGCATCTTAATTAAATACAAAAGGCACAATTCCGACTTCAGTACAAGAAGACTGACTCTTCTTACTTTCTATGTTTTGAACCATTCCTGTGACACTAGTTTTAGATTCCGATGCTTCACTTCAGGTTTACTGTATCCCTCAGACCTCCTTTTTGACGATGAAACACAGAAATTGCATCGGAATTAAATACAAAAGGCACAATGCCGACTTAAGTACAAGAAGATTGACTCTTCCTACTGTCTATGCTTTGAACCATTCCTGTGACACTAGTTTTAGATTCCGATGCTTCACTTCAGGTTTTATGTATCCCTGAGACCTCCTTATTGACGATGAAACACAGAAATTACATCTTAATTAAATACAAAAGGCACAATGCTGACTTTAGTACAAGAGGACTGACTATTCTTACTGTCTATGCTTTGAACCATTCCTGTGACACTAGTTATAGAATACGATGCTTCACGTCAGGTTTACTGTATCCCTCTGACCTTCTTATTGATGATGAAACACAGAAATTGCATCGGAATTAAATACAAAATGCACAATGCCGACTTAAGTAGAAGAAGACTGGCTCTTCTTACTGTCTATGTTTTGAACCTTCCTGTGACACTAGTTATAGATTCCGGTGCTTCACTTCAGGTTTACTCTATCCCTCTGATCTTCTTATTGAAGATGAAACACAGATATAGCATCGGAATTAAATACAAAAGGCACAATGCCGACTTAAGTAAAAGAAAACTGACTCTTCTTACTTTCTAAGTTTTGAACCATTCCTGTGACACTAGTTTTAGATTCCGATGCTTTACTTCAGGTTTACTGTATCCCTCTAACCTTCTTATTGACGATGAAACACAGAAATTGCATCGGAATTATATACAAAAGGCACAATGCCGACATAAGTACAAGGAAACTGCCTCTTCTTACTGTCTATGCTTTGAACCATTCCTATGGCACTAGTTATAGATTCCGATGCTTCACTTCAGGTTTACTGTATACCTCTGACCTTCTTACTGACGGTGAAACACAGAAATTGCATCTTAATTAAATACAAAATTCACAATGCCGACTTAAGTACAAGAAGACTGACTCTTCTTACTGTCTATGTTTTGAACCATTCCTGTGACACTAGTTATAGATTCCGATGCTTCACTTCAAGTTTACTGTATCCCTCTGACCTTCTTATCGATGATCAAACACAGAAAATTTATCGGAATTAAATACAAAAGGCACAATGCCGACTCAAGAACAAGAAGACTGGCTCTTCTTACTGTCTATGTTTTGAACCATTCCTGTGACACTAGTTATAGATTCCGATGCTTCACTTCAGGTTTAATGTATCCAGCTGACCTCCTTATTGACGATGAAGCACAGAAATAGCATCGGAATTAAATACCAAATGCACAATGCCGACTTAAGTACAAGAATACTGACTCTTCTTACTGTCTATGTTTTGCACCATTCCTTTGACACATGTTATAGATTCCGATGCTTCACTTCAGTTTTACTGGATCCCTCTGACCTTCTTATTGACGATGAAACACAGAAATTGCATCGGAATTAAATACTAAAGGCACAATGCCGACTTAAGTACAAGAAGACTGACTCTTCCTACTTTCTACGTTTTGCACCATTCCTGTGACACTAGTTTTAGATTCCGATGCTTCACTTCAGGTTTACTGTATCCCTCAGACCTCCTTATTGACGATGAAACACAGAAATTGCATCTTAATTAAATACAAAAGGCACAATGCTGTCTTAAGTACAAGAAGACTGACTCTTCTTACTGTCTATGTTTTGAAAAATTCCTGTGACACTAGTTATAGATTCCGATGCTTCACTTCAGGTTTACTGTATCCCTCTGACATTCTTATTGACGATGAAACATAGAAATTGCATCGGAATTAAATACAAAAAGAGCAATGCCGACTCAAGTACAAGATGACTGGCTCCTCTTGTTGTTTATGTTTTGAACCATTCCTGTGACACGAATTATAGATTCCGATGCTTCACTTCAGGTTTACTGTATCCCTCTGACCTTCTTATTGACGATGAAACACAGAAATTGCATCGGAATTATATACAAATGGCACAATGCCGACTTAAGTACAAGAAGACTGACTCTTCTTACTGTCTATGTTTGAACCATTCCTGTGACACTAGTTATACATGCCGATGCTTCACTTCAGTTTTACTGTATCCCTCTGACCTTCTTATTGACGATGAACCACAGAAATTGCATCGGAATTAAATACAAAAGGCACAATGCCGACTCAGGTACAAGCAGTCTTGCTCTTCTTACTGTCTATGTTTTGAACCTTTCCTGTGAGACCGGTTTTAGATTGCGATGCTTCACTTCAGGTTTACTGTATCCCTTGGACCTTCTTATTGACGACGAAACACAGAAATTGCATCGGTATTAAATAGAAAAGGCACAATGCCTACTTAAATACAAGAAAACAGACTCTTTCTATATCTCTATGCTTTCAACCATTCCTGTGACACTAGTTATAGATTCCGATGCTTGACTTCAGGTTTACTGTATCCAGCTGACCTTCTTATTGACGATGAAACACAGAAATTGCATCGGAATTAAATACAAAAGGCACAATGCCGACTTAAGTACAAGAGGACTGACTCTTCCTACTGTCTATGTTTTGAACCATTCCTGTGACACTAGTTATAGATTCCGATGCTTCACTTCAGGTTTACTGTATCCCTCTGACATTCTTATTGACGATGAAACACAGAAATTGCATCGGAATTAAATACAAAGGAGCAAAGCCGACTCAAGTACAAAATGACTGGCTCTTCTTATTGTCTATGTTTTGAACCATTCCTGTGACACTAGTTATAGATTCCGATGCTTCACTTCAGGTTTACTGTATCCCTCTGACCTTCTTATTGACGATGAAACACAGAAATTGCATCGGAATTATATACAAAAGGCACAATGCCGGCTTAAGTACAAGAAGACTGGCTCTTCTTACTGTCTATGTTTTGAACCATTCCTGTGACACTAGTTATACATTCCGATGCTTCACTTTAGGTTTACTGTATCCAGCTGACCTTCTTACTGACGATGAAACACAGAAATTGCATCGAAATTAAATACAAAAGGCAAAATGCCGACTTAAGTACAAGAAGACTGACTCTTCTTACTGTCTATGTTTTGAACCATTCCTGTGACACTAGTTATAGTTTCCGATGCTTCACTTCAGGTTTACTGTATCCCTCTGACATTCTTATTGACGATGAAACACAGAAATTGCATCGGAATTAAAAACAAAGGAGCAAAGCCGACTCAAGTACAAGATGACTGGCTCTTCTTATTGTCTATGTTTTGAACCATTCCTGTGACACTAGTTATAGATTCCGATGCTTCACTTCAGGTTTACTGTATCCCTCTGACCTTCTTATTGACGATGATACACAGAAATTGCATCGAAATTAAATACAAAGGCACATTGCCGACTTAAGTACAAGAAGACTGACCCTTCCTACATCCAATGTTTTGAACCATTCGTGTGAAACTAGTTTTAGATTCCGAAGCTTCACTTCAGGTTTACTGTATCCCTCGGACCTCCTTACTGACGATGAAACACAGAAATTGCATCTTAATTAAATACACAGTTTAACGAAATCGGTCGTAATGAATGGGATTGATTTGAAATTTCGTTAAAGAAGAATAATAAAATTTATCTGTTGTTTTTATGTTATTTTTCTTTCGTGCGAACTTTGTTGTAGAACCACTCTCTTATTTTTGTGTGGTAATAAAAAATTTTTACTTACTTAATTATTACGTACATTTAAAGAAAAAATAATATTTACGTGAACTCATATGAACTGGTTAAGAATATTAGGTTGAGAATTGGGTCCTTTAAATCATTCGGCCTTGGCATACACTTGCCTGATGCAGTGGATTTTTTGTTAAATATTTTTACTGAAATTTATCCCGGCACTAGTCATAGAACACAAGATTACCTCTATTAGCTGAAAATGTTTTTATTATTGCCAAGCCGACATTTATCACTGATCAAACCTACTTCATTACACATTTAAGATATTTTGAAAGAACCAAACTGTTTAAATTTCAATGTTAACTAACATTAGCTATCCGCCTACGAATGCACAAACGTATAATTAATTCAAATTTTTATCAGCCACAGGATCACTGAAAAAGAAGAACAATTTCTTAATTCACCATTGATTTTTATGCATCTGTTCCCGATTTACGGGTTTGCTATTGTTGGTCGCGGCACAGCCCAGCAACACCGCTAAAAAATGCTGAAAAATTCTTAAAGAAATTTTATAGATGACGTGGGCAAGCTAATTTACATAAATAATTCACACTTTTGATAAACTCTAATATATTTAGATCAAACAACAATACAACTCACATTAATTCGTAATGCATCGTCTAATGGCGGCTAAGTCCAGACAGAGACAAAAGAAGTCTACCCATTCGTAAAAAAACTCTTTCACAGTGTCCTACCGCAATGACTTCTGAACAGAGAAGACCAAAGAATACATAATGCATTGTGCTTAAATAGTATTGCTAACTATTAACATTTCTTTGCAAATTGACGATATTATTCTCTTCTGGCAACATATCTCTGCTATCGCAAATACTGACACATTTTACAATCACATAATAAATACAGAAAAAATTCCTACCCTAAATACAGACAAATATTACAACAAAAAATATAAGGAGAATAACAAATGTCTTTTACACCACATTCAGTAATATTTTTGTTCAATAATTACGATATATACAACTTGCCCAGAGCGGTGTATATGGTACAAATAAACTCTTTTTTTTTTTTAATAACGTGAGTTTGCCAGAGAACGTTACATTGCCCCCTGGCAGCATTTGGCAAAGAGTTTTTACACTTTGACACAATGGTGCCAGTAACGTTCTTTACACTTGTATATTTTACGGAATGGCTCTTTTATTTAGTCCCAGGGTTATATAAGTTCATGGCTCCCCCATTTGGGCGTAGGCAAACAGGAAACCTGGGCAAAACTGTGCCGGAGCCCAGCCATCCCAGTTGGTTCATGGTCATTTGAATTAAATGCAGTTATTCATTTGAATTAAATTCAGTTCGTCACAAACGGTTACACAATTACACAATATCACAGTCACATACAGTTCGACTGAAGTTTTTTTGTGTGTGATACTATTATTCGTGTGATACACTACAATGTCACTTGTCCGACGTAGTAAATGTTCAGTGTTTATCGAAATGAAGTCATTGACATGTTATTCAGTTTATGTGAACATAAAAAAAAATCAATAATGCTGTATTTGGTGAGCGGTGCGGAGTGATTGTTGAGCGGCGCTCGGCGCGGCGCGCTGACTCCGTGTAGGTCACCGCCCCCGGCGTTGACAGCTACGGCGCGGAGGGGCGTGGCTGTCTGTCTGGTCTGCTACGGGCTGCTGCGGCCGCTGCATAGCTGAAGTAGCCGGATGCGCGTTGGATATCCGCTCGCCCGTGCGACGTTTTCTTGCAGTGCTCCAGGAAACATGCAACAAGTTCAGAAACAGTGTACTATCCTTATAGGCATTTTTCCTGCTGTGGGAAAGAACGCACACAGTTAGTGGCAGTTATTACTCAGTAGGCCTTCACTAGTCTGGTTTGCACAATATTTCGTTGTCACCGTAACACGTTTTATGGGCACACAATATTTTTCACCATGTCATGACTTGTCATTAGTCACACGCAAGTTTTCACCTTAGGACAAAATGTATCTTCGTAGTCAATGCGCTTTCCTAGCGTCCCTTGACACACAAAGAGTTAAAGTTTGACACTAGCTTGATCCACCGTCCGTTATCGGTTCACTGTTCGTGTCGTGCTAGTTCCTTGTCCAGTTGCACACACGGCGATGATACAGTTTTTTATCACTTATACACAACTATTCCGTGACGTATTGCTGCAGGTTTAACAGTCACTGTCTGTCTCTGCCGCACAATACTGCACTTTTGTTTAAGTTCCTTTATTTTTATTTACAATGTCCGCTGTGCAATCTTTTTTTTTTTTTTTTTTTTTTTTTTTTTTTTTTTTTTTTGTAATAGCACATTCGTAACTCTTTACCAAGGTGTGATATTTGCGTACATGGTAACAAAATATTAAAATTTGGTATTAGTTTGCCCAAAAGTCATCTATATTCGTGTTCGAGTAGATTTTATTTGTGCATTCCAGCCGGATTCAGGCATATTGTTCAATAACTCCTTTGAACTCATGTCACACTTTACTATCAACGTCCTACGTAACTACAGTGTAGTCTCTGTAGGCAAAAATTGACTTGGACTGTATCTGGCTAGCTCTTTTTTACTGTTTGAATCTGCACATGCTTCAATTGAAGCTTCTTTGTGCGTAACTTTGCATTACATAAATTTGCAACAAGTTTGCCTTCCGTGGTGCCCTCGGGTCACTACTGGGTGCATTATTTTCTCTAATAACATTGGTTAGATAATAAAGTTCTCAGGGCCTCATATTATTGATATTAGTATGAAGGCTTTCACGACCGGATTAAATATCTTCTGGTAAACCTTGCGGGATGTAAGGTCGTGGTCCACGAAACTCTTCAGCTCCTAACGTTTCGTCCAGTGCTTCGCTGGACATCTTCAGAGGGGTGTTTCTCCTCCGGTGGGTCTTGCCGGAGGAGAAACACCCCTCTGAAGATGTCCAGCGAAGCACTGGACGAAACGTTAGGAGCTGAAGAGTTTCGTGGACCACGACCTTACATCCCGCAAGGTTTACCAGAAGATATTACTGATATTATTCTGGGTTCGAATCTGTCAATCTGACAGCTACACATATATACATACATACACATAATAGAGAAGATTGTGCCAAGAAATATTTCAAATTTGGGCACATAGAAAATTATGTAGTACACTAACTAATCATTACTAAAATGTTCTTTTTGATTGAACTCTGTCACAGCTTAACACTACAAATAATTGCACTAATCAGATTATCTGTGCAAACATTTAGAGCATGTTCTAGATAACACAAATTAAAAGAGTACATAACACAAATATCCATACACATGAGAAAGTCAATCATATTCTTATAACTAAACACTTCTACACTAGTACATTATCTCTAAAGATCACACATCATTAATGTTCATTATTTACAAAAGAATGGTGTCCAGATAGGACTATTAGTCTTTTACTGTAGGAATGCTTTTACATCCTTACGCGGATACAGTCCCCGTACTCTCCCTGAGTGGGGATCTGCTAAGAGATAGCTACACTCATGTGGCACACTTACTACTCTAAAAGGTCCATTGTACACCAATTGCCAGTTGCTATTCTGTTTCAAGGATGCCGAGGACTTAGGATGATTGCGTAAGAGTACCAAGTCCCCAACACTAAATTTTTGGTTATTCGTCACATGTCGATTATATTTTTCTTTCCTTTTCTGAGCGCACCTGGTAAGGTTGCACCCTGCTTTTCTTATCTTCTCTTCCTTAGGCTCAGGAATGACTGGGACCTTAGGCAAAGGTGCCAGCCACTCATTCAAAACTCTATTATTATTCATTATAATCTCGTTTGGTGGATACCCCGTAGAAGCATGCGGGGTTGCGTTGTGAACTTCTACAAACTTAGGTATCAGATCTGGCCATCTTGTGTGTTTATACGCAATGTATAACCTGAAAAATTTATTTAACTCTCCAAATGTTCTCTCTACTAAACTTGCTTGTGGGTGAAAACGGGAAATTAGTATATGCTTTATATCTTGTTCATGTAAATAGTTGTTCCAGGTATGGCCTGTAAAATAGGAAGCATTATCCGATATTATCGCTTCAGGCTTACCCACTTGTGTAAAATATTCCTTCCCTAACCATTTAACTATTCCACGAGCAGTGGCTGATTTAAGGCAGTATTTTTTTAAATATTTAGAGAAAAGGTCATACACCGCTAAAATGTACTTCAATCCACCCCTGGCTCGTGGGTAGGGTCCTGCTATGTCTATAGATACTAACTGAAGTGGTCGATGAGGCACTATAGGATGCAGTTCAAACCTTGTGGACTTATTTTGAAACTTAGCTTTTTGGCACAGAGGACAAGTCCTGATAATGGTGCGAGTCTGCTGGCTTATCCCCTTAAAATAACAGAATTTGGACAAAATCCTTATTGTCTTGCCTATCCCAGCGTGACCCCATGCTAAATGCGTGTGCCACACTACAGCTGGGATAGCCTGTTGTGGTATACACACGACTCCATGGTCATTTGACACACCTGTTTTATAATACAGAATATTATCTACTATTTAGAAATTCTGAACACTTTTAAGATTGGTTCCTTCTTTAATTTTACTAATGATATCTCGCCAAATCGGATCAGTTTCCTGCAATATGGACATATTTTTACACATATGTAAAAAGTCCCTCCTATGTACATTATCTTGTACTAATAGTATTCGATATTCCTCCGATTGTCCCAAAATATTTGACATTGAGGATTGCCCTAGTGGAAGCCTCGACAAGGCGTCTGCTACAACATTATCTTGTCCTTTAAGGTACATGATTTTAATTTTATATTCCTGTAATGCTAACCTCCATCTTAGCAAGCGGGTATGGTATAATTTGCAAGTCATTAAATAGCTCAAAGCCTGGTGGTCACTGAATACTTTGACTTCTTTACCATAGATGTAATAGTTAAATTTCTTTACCGCCCAAACCACTGCAAGAGCCTCTAATTCGGTAGCGGAATATGCTCTCTCGCAGCTGTTTAGTGTGCGGCTGGCAAATCCGATTACATTGATTGTTGTGGGGTCGTTGCTCCTGTCCCACTGAAATAAACACGCGCCCAGACCGTATGAACACGAATCTGTCGCTATACAAAAATCTTTTCTCATGTCTGGGTGTCGCAGTATGTTGGCGTTCACCAAGGCATTTTTGATAGCGTCAAATGCGCGTTGACATTCTTCTGTCCACACCCAGTGCGCATTTTTACGCAACAGGCTGAATAAAGATTCGTTATTCATTAATTGGTTTGGAACAAACCGTCTAAAAAAAGATGCTAGACCTATAAATGCTTTGAGCTGTTTCTTAGTTCTCGGGCTAGGAAACCCACGAATTACATCAAGTTTTTTGCTGTCAGGCTTGATGCCTTGTGGTGTTATTATGTGACCTAGAAATTTAATCTGATTACGTCCAAATTTGGATTTATCAAGATTCGCTGTTACTCCCGCTTGCTTAAACCTTTCTAAGACTTTACTCAGTAGTTCTACGTGCTCCTCCCAGGTGGCTGTGGCAATCACTAGATCGTCTACATACACTATTACCATTTGCAGCAAATCCGGACCTAAAACCACGTCGAGGGCTGTTATAAAAACTCCTGCACTTACATTTAGGCCGAAAGGTAGTACCCTAAATTGGTAGCTCCTTCCCCCAAATATAAATGCAGTATATTTCCTCAACTCGGGTGTGAGCAGGATTTGCCAGAAAGAACTTCTCATATCAATAGATGTCAAATATTGCACTCCATGAAATTTTTGAATTTGCTCATCAAGATTTTCCGGATGAGTCCTAACAGGTACAATAATTTCATTTATGTCTCTCGCATCTAGTACTAACCGTACCTGTCCGTCTGCTTTTGCTACCGCCACCAAAGGACTACTATAAGGGGACAAAGACGGTTCTATTATTCCCCACTCGATCAGTTTTCTTATTTCTTTAGCTACTATTTCCTTCTTGGACCAAGGAATGGAGTATGAGGCTCGACAGTAAGTTTTGTGAGGCTTTACCTCGATATTGTACAGATATCCCTTAACAATTCCTGGTCGTTCTGAAAATACATCTGCATAATTAGATAATAACTGTACCAAATCCTGCTGTTGCATAGAGTTCAAATTTTCGGACTGTGATACTTTGTTCACAAGTGCGTCCACATTTGCTTTTAATTGATCATCTTGTACGTCAGGATAATAGAGATTCTGACCTAGACAATGATTGTCTAAATGTAGTATCCACTGATTCCTACACCTTATGTTAATAGCGTTACAATTAGGTACAGGTACCTCTTCAGATCTGAGCATGGACAATTCTATTCTCCTACCAGCATTCATCAAGCTTAATTTTCCCCGAGAAAGGTCGATTATTGCGTCCCTTTCTCTTAAAAAATCTACCCCCAAAATGCAGGCTACCTTTAAACCCTTTACTACCAGGAATGAGCACGCTATGGCTTCATCCCCTACATACATCTCTACCCGCACTTGGAGTTTAATTATTTGTCGCTGTGCACTTATGGCTCCAGTGACTTTACAATTATTCACGGGAAAAGTCAGCATACGCCTTTCCTTCCCCAGTACTTTGAATAAGTCCATACTCATAACACTGACAGTAGCACCTGTATCTACCACCGCTTGCACATCAATATTGTTAATTTTGATCTCTATTATCGCTTGTACTTTGTCTTTGTGCTCTTTTATGCACGTGGATGATTCAGTTATTAATTCATCTCCCATCTGTACCCCGTCATTATACCTAAGGATACAGATTTTGTTCGGTGTTTTGTTCTGTGTCGGGCTGCTCTCACTCCAAACCTCAGCCGACGATGGAGAGCGTATCTCGGCTACATCTAGTTTGTTGAATTATTGCTAGTGGATGGGCGTGGCTGCTCTGTGTCGCTGACCTCCACTATGTGCACGTTGTGTTGCGTCGGCCGCCACGGTTGCGCAATTGGCGCATTTTGTGGTGGCGGTCGGTTATTGTCATATCTATCACTGTTTTGCCGGTCCGGACTGGGCCTCTGGTTCTGCGGCCAAGTTCGGTTTGCATCATTATAAGTATTAGTGTTGCTCGGCCCCCTGGCATTTTTCCATCTATTATTGCTTGGTGGGCCTGTCTCATACCGGTCATCGAACCTCCTTTTCCGGTCATTATTCACCGGCGGACTATTGCCGTTCCGGTCTCTACCTCTATTTCCGTTTTGTGCATACTCTCCTATTATTACCTCCGCCGTTTCCATTACTTGGTGGAGGCGTGTTATTTCTACCATTTCTATAACCATTTCCGTTACTTCTAGCCTGTTCAGAGGCTGCCTTAACGTCCTCCTGAATCAGGTCAATTGAGTCCAGAACAGACAAGAAATGTTCCATATCATTTTCAGGCACGTGTATAAGTTTTTCCTTTACATGTATAGGCAAGTGTGATTTCAAAAGCCTGATCAAATCCCGGGATGAAATCTGTTCGTCCCAGTAACGGGTCTTATTAATGTACTTCTCGAAATATTTTCGCAAATTGCCTAGTCGTGGAGAATACGGCTCTGGATTATATACCTCCTTCCGTAATCTCTCCTGGATACATGTTGACCAATATTTGGCCAAGAATGCTTTTTCAAATTGCTCATATGTATCACAACTGTCAGCTGCTTCGGTTGCCCATAATGCAGCATCTCCTTGTATGTAAGACATAACGAACTGTATTTTCTGGGTATGACTCCAAACGCTAGGCAAAATGTTTCTAAATCCCTTGATAAACACTACAGGGTGAACAGATTTCTTCTCCGTTGTAAAGATCTGAAACTGTCGGTTCCTAATCAAGCTTTCTTCAATCACTACTTTGGAATGACATTTATTTGTTTCGCTTACATTGGTTGCCTGTTCTGTCTCGCAGTCGCAATTTTTTACTGCAGTATTTATATGCCTATCATTGTTGGACCTGGCTGGCGTGACATACGCCCGTGCCTCGTCATGCCGCAAGCTAAGCTCCATCTCGGCAAGACGACGGTCCACACTCCGCTGCCACAGCGGAATGTCTTTGTGCACTATCCTTTTTAGATCTTGCACATCCGCACTTGATCCCACATCTCTGGCCTCAATTGCGGCGTGCACTTTCAGATCTATTTCGTTTATGACTTCATTTTCTACTTTGTGCACTTGTTCGATCACTTTGTTCTCAATTACTTGAGTTGTGTCAATTTCTAGTTGTTCGACCCTATTAGTCAGGACACTGATTTCCTCTACTATATTGGCGTTAGCCACTTGAACACTATCTACTCTTTCGCTTAATTCTTGCACCGTTTTGGGTATGGTTTCATATTTTTGTTTCAAACTAACAATCTCACTTTGCATAACTTCTAAAGTTTGCATCAACTGCAAGTCCCTCTCATGCAGGCGTCGGTCACGCTCTGCTTGTTTAGCGTCACGTTCTCTATCGCGCTCTGCTTGTTTGGCAAATTCAGCTACCAATCTCTGGTCACGCTCTGCTTGTTCAGCATCACGTTCTATATCGCGTTCTGCTTGCATACATGCAAATTCAGCTACCAATCTCTGGTCACGCTCTGCTTGCACACGTACAAATTTAGCTTGGAAATTGAGCATGCGCTCGAACATAACTCTTAATGATTGCACTTCTGACACCTCACCACTCTCTGGTCCGTGTCCAGTGCTTGCGGATGGCACAGTATTTCCGCTATCAACTGAATCACTGGGTGGCAATGACAACATTTCTTGTCCTTCTGCCCCCAGATTCTCACATTGTACTTCCTGAACTACGTCACTAACATTACTTTGTGTCCCACTTTCCAACTCGGTATCACTACTTACTGACTGTTGCTCATTATCCATGTTGATATCTTTCTGACTACGCAATCTAACCATAGTAAACAAAAGAAATAAAATCTGAACTAAATATCCTAACACTCAGGTTTCACTGACATAATCACACAAGAAATGGACATTAACTAATACACACTTACTATATACTACAATGACTAACTACCTAAATGTCCTGTTATTTTAAAACAATTTACTAACAACAAGCACACCACTAATGATCCGAGAACACTGCACTGAGGCTACTTTACTACCCACAGGACAACTACACTGTAGCTTTACCTTTTGGTGATCTATCTTGGGTGCAGCTGCCCCTGATATTGTGGTAGGTAATTAATTTCTTGAAATATTGAGCTCTCTTCTTCAGCTGGCCTCTGGGTACATAGTGTTCTCATGCAAAAAATCATACACAGGTATTACCACAGAATATTGGTTATGCAATACATACAATACATAGAAAAATTATTAAATGTTCTGCAACAATGTTCGACTATATTAATTCCCTACTTATTTCACGGGTATTTAGTGGCCACTGCATATTCGAGCCCCACGTTGGGCGCCAATTTAACGAAATCGGTCGTAATGAATGGGATTGATTTGAAATTTCGTTAAAGAAGAATAATAAAATTTATCTGTTGTTTTTAAGTTAATTTTCTTTCGTGCGAACTTTGTTGTAGAACCACTCTCTTATTTTCGTGTGGTAATAAAAAATTTTTACTTACTTAATTATTACGTACATTTAAAGAAAAAATAATATTTACGTGAACTCATATGAACTGGTTAAGAATATTAGGTTGAGAATTGGGTCCTTTAAATCATTCGGCCTTGGCATACACTTGCCTGATGCAGTGGATTTTTTGTTAAATATTTTTACTGAATTTTATCCCGGCACTAGCCATAGAACACAAGATTACCTCTATTAGCAGAAAATGTTTTAATTATTGCCAAGCCGACATTTATCACTGATCAAACCTACTTCATTACACATTTAAGATATTTTGAAAGAACCAAACTGTTTAAATTTCAATGTTAACTAACATTAGCTATCCGCCTACGAATGCACAAACGTATAATTAATTCAAATTTTTATCAGCCACAGGATCACTGAAAAAGAAGAACAATTTCTTAATTCACCATTGATTTTTATGCATCTGTTCCCGATTTACGGGTTTGCTATTGTTGGTCGCGGCACAGCCCAGCAACACCGCTAAAAATGCTGAAAAATTCTTAAAGAAATTTTATAGATGACGTGGGCAAGCTAATTTACATAAATAATTCACACTTTTGATAAACTGTAATATATTTAGATCAAACAACAATACAACTCACATTAATTCGTAACGCATCGTCTAATGGCGGCTAAGTCCAGACAGATACAAAAGAAGTCTACCCATTGGTAAAAAAACTCTTCCACAGTGTCCTACCGCAATGACTTCTGAACAGAGAAGACCAAAGAATACATAATGCATTGTGCTTAAATAGTATTGCTAACTATTAACATTTCCTTGCAAATTGACGATATTATTCTCTTCTGGCAACATATCTCTGCTATCGCAAATACTGACACATTTTACAATCACATAATAAATACAGAAAAAATTCCTATCCTAAATACAGACAAATATTACAACAAAAAATATAGGGAGAATAACAAATGTCTTTTACACCACATTCAGTAATATTTTTGATCAATAATTACGATATATACAACTTGCCCAGAGCGGCGTATATGGTACAAATAAACTCTTTTTTTTTTAATAACGTGAGTTTGCCAGGGAACGTTACAACAGGCACAAGCCGACTTAAGTACAAGAAGTCTGACTCTTCTTACTGTCTATGTTTTGAACCATTCCTGGGACACTAGTTATGGATTCCGATGCTTCACTTCAGGTTTACTGTATCCAGTTGACCTTCTTATTGACGATGAAACGCAGAAATTGCATTGGAATTAAATAGAATAGTCACAATGCCGACTGAAGTACAAGAAGACTGACCCTTCTACCTGTCTATGTTTGGAACCATTCCTGTGACACTAGTTATAGATTCCGACGCTTCACTTCAGTTTTACGGTATCCCTCTGACCTTTCTTATTGACGATGAGAGACATAAATTACATCGGAATTAAAACAAACGGCATCATGCCGGCTCAAGTACAAGAAGTCTGGATCTTCTTACTGTCTATGTTTTGAACCTTTCCTGTGAGACCGGTTTTAGATTCCGATGCTTCACTTCAGGTTTACTGTATCCCTTGGACCTTCTTATTGCCGACGCAACACAGAAATTGAATCGGAATTAAATAGAAAAGGCACAATGCCGACTCAAGTACTAGAAGACTGACTCTTCATACTGTCTATGTTTTGAACCATTCCTGTGACACTAGTTATAGATTCCGATGCTTCACTTCAGGTTTACTGAATCCAGTTGACCTTCCTTTTGACGATGAAACACAGAAATTGCATCGGAATTAAATAGAAAAGTCACAATGCCGACTGAAGTACAAGAAGACTGACCCTTCTTACTGTCTATGTTTTGAACCATTCCTGTGACACTAGTTATAGATTTCGATGCTTCACTTCAGTTCTACGGTATCCCTCTGACCTTTCTTATTGACGATGAGACACAGAAATTACATCGGAATTAAAAACAAACGGCATCATGCCGGCTCAAGTACAAGAAGTCTGGATCTTCTTACTGTCTATGTTTTGAACCTTTCCTGTGAGACCAGTTTTAGATTCCGATGCTTCACTTCAGATTTACTGTATCCCATGTACCTTCTTAGTGACGACGAAACACAGAAATTCCATCGGAATTAAATACAAAAAGGCACAATGCCGACATAAGTGGAAGAAAACTGACTCTTCTTCCTGTCTATGTTTTGAACCATTTCTGTGACACTAGTTATAGATTCCGATTCTTCACTTCAGGTTTACTGTATCCAGCTGACCTTCTTAATGACGATGAAACACAGAAATTGCATCGGAATATAATACAAAAGGCACAATGCCGACTCAAGTACAAGAAGTCTGGCTCTTCTTACTGCCCATGTTTTGAACCCTACCTGTGAGACCGGCTTTAGATTGCGATGCTTCACTTCAGGTTTACTGTATCCCCTGGACCTTCTTATTGACGACGAAACACAGAAATTGCATCGGAATTGAATAGAAAAGGCACAATGCCTACTTAAGGATAAGAAAACAGACTCTTCTTATATATCTATGCTTTCAACCATTCCTGTGACACTAGTTATGAATTCCGATACTTCACTTCAGGTTTGCTGTATCCAGCTGACCTTCTTATTGACGATGAAACACAGAAATTGCATCGGAATTAAATACAAGAGGCACAATGCCGACTTAAGTACAAGAAGACTGACTCTTCTAACGGTCTATGTTTTGAACCATTCTTGAGACACTAGTTTTAGATTACGATGCTTCACTTCAGGTTTACTTTATCCCTCTGACCGTCGTATTGACGATGAAACACAGAAATTGCATCGGAATTAAGTACAAAACGCACAATGCTGACTTGAGTACAAGCAGACTGGCTCTTCTTCCTGTCTATGTTTTGAACCTTACCTGTGACACTAGTTATAGGTTCCAATGCTTCACTTCTGGTTTACTGTATCAAGCAGACCTTCTTATTAACGATGAAACTCAGAAATTGCATCGGAATTAAATACAAAAGACACAATGCCGACTTAAGTACAAGAAGACTGACTCTTCTTACTGTCTGTGCTTTGACCCATTCCTGTGACACTAGTTATAGATTCCGATGCTTCACTTCAGTTTTACTGTATCCCTCTGACCTTCGTATTGACGATGACACACAGAAATTGCATCGGAATTAAATACAAAAGGCACAAAGCCAACTCAAGTACTAGAAGACTGACTCTTCTTACTGTCTATGTTTTAAACCATTCCTGTGACACAAGTTATAAATTCTGATGCTTCACTTCAGTTTTACTGTATCCCACTGACCTTCTTATTGACGATGAAACACAGAAATTGCATCGGAATTAAATACAAAGGCACATTGCCGACTTAAGTACAAGAACACTGACCCTTCCTACAGCTAATGTTTTGAACCATTCCTGTGACACTAGTTTTAGATTCCGAAGCTTCACTTCAGGTATATTGTATCCCTCGGACCTAGTTACTGACGATGAAAGACAGAAATTGCATCTTAATTAAATACACCGGCACAAGCCGACTTAAGTACAAGAAGTCTGACTCTTCTTACTGTCTATATTTTGAACCATTCCTGGGACACTAGTTATAGATTCCGATGCTTCACTTAAGGTTTACTGTATCCAGTTGACCTTCTTATTAACGCTGAAACACAGAAATTGCATCGGAATTAAATTTAAAAGTCACAATGCCGACTGAAATACAAGAAGACTGACCTTTCTTACTGTCTATGTTTTGAACCATTCCTGTGACACTAGTTATAGATTCCGATGCTTCATTTCAGTTTTACTGTATCCCACTGACCTTTTTATTGACGATGAACACAGAAATTGCATCGGAATTAAATACAAAGGCATATTGCCGACTTAAGTACAAGAAGACTGACCCTTCCTACAGCTAATGTTTAGACCATTCCTGTGACACTAGTTTTAGATTCCGAAGCTACACTTCAGGTTTATTGTATCCCTCGGACCTCCTTACTGACGAAGAAAGACAGAAATTGCATCTTAATTAAATACACAGGCACAAGCCGACATGAGTACAAGAAGTCTCACTCTTCTTACTGTCTATGATTTGAACCATTCTTGTGACGGTAGTTATAGATTCCGATGCTTCACCTCAGGTTTACTGTATCCCTCTGACCGTCGTAGTGACGATGGAACACAGAAATTGCATCGGAATTAAATGCAAAAGCCACAATGCTGACTCGAGTACAAGAAGACTGGCTCTTCTTCCTGTCTATGTTTTAAACCATTCCTGTGACACTAGTTATAGATTCCGATGCCTCACTTCAGGTTTACTGTATCCAGCTGACCTTCTTATTGACGATGAAATTCAGAAATTGCATCGGAAATAAATGCAAAAGGCACAATGCTGACTCGAGTACAAGAAGACTGGCTCTTCTTACTGTCTATGATTTGAAACTTTCCTGTGAGACCGGTTTTAGATTCCGATGCTTCACTTCAGGTTTACTGTATACCTTGGACCTTCTTATTGACGACGAAAAACACAGAAACTGCATCGGAAATAAATAGAAAAGGCACATTGCCGACTTAAGTACAAGAAAAAAGACTCTTCTTAATATCTACGTTTTGAACCATTCCTGTGACACTAGTTATAGATTCCGATGCATCACTTTAGGATTACTGTATCCCGCTGACCTTCTTATTGACGATGAAACACAGAAAATGCATCGGAATTAAATACAAAACGCACAATGCCGACTTAAGTATAAGAAAACTGACTCTTCTTACTGTCTATGCTTTGAACCATCCCTGTGACACTAGTTATAGATTCCGATGCTTCACTTCAGGTTTATTGTATCCCTCTGACCTTCTTTTCGACGATGAAACACAGAATTTGCATCGGAATTTAATACAAAAGGCACAATGCCGATTCAAGTACAAGAAGACTGGCTCTTCTTACGGTCTATATTTTGAACCTTTTCTGTAAGAACACTTTTAGATTCCGATGCTCAACTTCAGGTTTACTGTATCCATTGGACATTCTTATTGACGACGATACACAGAATATGCATTGGAATTAAATAGAAAAGGCACAATGCCGACTTAAGAACAAGAAAACTGACTCTTCTTAGTGTCTATGTTTGAAACTTTCCTGTGATACCGGTTTTAGATTCCGATGCTTCACATCAGGTTTACTGTATCCCTTGGACCTTCTTATTGACGACGAAACACAGAATTTGAATCGGAATTAAATAGAAAAGGCACAATGCCGACTTAAGTACAAGAAAACTGACTCTTCTACCTGTCTATGTTTTGAACCATTCCTGTGACACTAGTTATACATTCCGATGCTTCACTTCAGGTTTACTGTATCCCTCTGACCGTCTTATTGACGATGAACCACAGAAATTCCATCGGAATTAAATACAAAAGACACAATGCCGACTCAGGTACAAGAAGTCTGGCTCTTCTTACTGTCTATGTTTTGAACCTTTCCTGTGAGACCGGTTTTAGATTGCGATGCTTCACTTCAGGTTTACTGTATTCCTTGGACCTTCTTATAGACGACGAAACACAGATATTGCATCGGTATTAAATATAAATGGCACAATGCCTACTTAAGTACAAGAAAACAGACTCTTATTAATATCTGTGCTTTCAACCTATCCTGTGACACTAGTTATAGATTCCGATGCTTCACTTCAGTTTTACTGTATCCCTCTGACCTTGTATTGACGATGACACACAGAAATTGCATCGGAATTAAATACAAAAGGCACAAAGCCAACTCAAGTACTAGAAGACTGACTCTTCTTACGAACTATGTTTGAACCATTCCTGTGACACCAGTTATAGATTCCGATGCTTCACTTCAGGTTTACTGTATCCCTCTGACCGTCGTATTGACGATGAAACACAGAAATTGCATCTGAATTAAATACAAAAGGCACAATGCCGAATCAAGTACAAGAAGACTGGCTCTTCTTACTGTCTATGTTTTGAAACATTCCTGTGAGAGATTCCGATGCTTCACTTCAGGTTTACTGTATCTCTTGGACCTTCTTATTGACGACGAAAATCACAGAAATTGCATCGGAAATAAATAGAAAAGGCACATTGCCGACTTAAGTACAAGAAAACAGACTCTTCTTAATTTCTACGATTTGAACCATTCCTGTGACACTAGTTATAGATTCCGATGCATCACTTCAGGTTTACTGTATCCCACTGACCTTCTTATTGACGATGAAACACAGAAAATGCATCGGAATTAAATACAAAACGCACAATGCCGACTTAAGTATAAGAAAACTGACTCTTCGTACTGTCTATGCTTTGAACCATCTCTGTGACACTAGTTATAGATTCCGATGCTTCACTTCAGGTTTATTGTATCCCTCTGACCTTCTTTTTGACGATGAAACACAGAAATTGCTTCGGAATTTAATACAAAAGGCACAATGCCGATTCAAGTACAAGAAGACTGGCTCTTCTTTCTGTCTATAATTTGAACCTTTCCTGTAAGACCACTTTTAGATTCCGATGCTTGACTTCAGGTTTACTGTATCCATTGGACCTTCTTACTGACGACGATACACAGAATATGCATTGGAATTAAATAGAAAAGGCACAATGCCGACTTAAGAACAAGAAAACTCACTCTTCTTAGTGTCTATGTTTTGAACCTTTCCTGTGATACCGGATTTAGTTTCCGATGCTTCCCTTCAGGTTTACTGTATCCCTTGGATCTTCTTATTGACGACAAAACACAGAAATTGAATCGGAATTAAAAAGAAAAGGCACAATGCCGACATAAGTACAAGAGAACTGACTCTTCTTCCTGTCTATGTTTTGAACCATTACTGTGACACTAGTTATGTATTCCGGTGCATTACTTCAGGTTTACTGTATCCCTGTGACCTTCTTATTGGCGATATAACTCAGAAATTGCATCGGAATTAGATACACAAGGCACAATGCCGACTTAAGTATAACAAATCTGACTCTTCTTATTGTCTATGCTTTAAACCATTCCTGTGACACTAGTTATAGATTCCGATGCTTCACTTCAGGTTTACTGTATCCCTTGGACCTTCTTATTGACGACGAAACACAGATATTGCATGAGAATTAAATACAAAAGGCACAATGCCGACTTAAGTACAAGAAAACTGACTCCTCTACCTGTCTATGTTTTGAACCATTCCTGTGACACTAGTTATAGATTCCGATGCTTCACGTCAGTTTTACTGTATTCCTCTGACCTTCTTATTGACGATGAAACACAGAAATTGAATCGGAATTAAAAAGAAAACGCACAATGCCGACATAAGTACAAGAGAACTGACTCTTCTTCCTGTCTATGTCTTGAACCATTTCTGTGACACTAGTTATAGATTCCGATGCTTCATTCCGGTTTACTGTATCTCTCTGACCGTCGTATTGACGATGAAACACAGAAATTGCATCGGAATTATATACAAAAGGCACAATGCTGACTCGAGTATAAGAAGACTGGCTCCTCTTCCTGTCTATGATTTGAACCATTCCTGTGACACTAGTTATAGATTCCGATGCCTCACTTCAGGTTTACTGTATCCAGCTGACCTTCTTATTGACGATGAAATTCAGAAATTGCATCGGAATTAAATACAAAAGGCACAATGCCGACTTAAGTACAAGAAGACTGACTCTTTTTACTGTCTATGTTTTGAAACTTTCCTGTGACACCGGTTTTAGATTCCGATGCTTCACTTCAGGTTTACTGTATCCCTTGGACCTTCTTATTGACGACGAAAAACACAGAAATTGCATCGGAAATAAATAGAAAAGGCACATAGCCGACTTAAGTACAAGAAAACAGACTCTTCTTAATATCTACATTTTGAACCACTCCTGTGACACTAGTTATAGATTCCGATGCATCACTTCAGGTTTACTGTATCCCGCTGACCTTCTTATTGACGATGAAACACAGAAAATGCATCGGAATTAAATACAAAACGCACAATGCCGACTTAAGTATAAGAAAACTGACTCTTCTTACTGTCTATGCTTTGAACTATCCCTGTGACACTAGTTATAGATTCCGATGCTTCACTTCAGGTTTATTGTATCCCTCTGACCTTCTTTTTGACGATGAAACACAGAAATTGCATCGGAATATAATACAAAAGGCACAATGACGAGTTAAGTCCAAGAAGACTGGCTCTTCTTACGGTCTATATTTTGAACCTTTCCTGTAAGACCACTTTTAGATTCCGATGCTTGACTTCCGGTTTACTGTATCCATTGGACCTTCTTATTGACGACGATACACAGAATATGCATTGGAATGAAATAGAAAAGGCACAATGCCGACTTAATAACAAGAAAACTGACTCTTCTTAGTGTCTATGTTTTGAACCTTTCCTGTGATAGCGGTTTTAGATTCCGATGCTTCACTTCAGGTTTACTGTATCCCTTGGACCTTCTTATTGCCGACGCAATACAGAAATTGTATCGGAATTAAATAGAAAAGGCACAATGCCGACATAAGTACAAGAAGACTGACTCTTCTTACTGTCTATGATTTGAACCATTCCTGTGACACTAGTTATAGATTCCGATGCTTCACTTCAATTTTACTGTATCCCTCTGACCTTCTAATTGACGATGAAACACAGAATTTGCATCGGAATTAAATACAAAAGGCACAATGCTCACCCAAGTACTAGAAGACTGACTCTTCTTACTGTCTATGTTTTGAACCATTCCTGTGACACTAGTTATAGATTCCGATGCTTCACTTCAGGTTTACTGTATCCCTCTGACCGTCTTATTAACGACGAACCACATAAATTCCATCGGAATTAAATACAAAAGTCTCAATGCCGACTCAGGTACAAGAAGTCTGGCTCTTCTTACTGTCTATGTTTTGAACCATTCCTGTGAGACCGGTTTTAGATTGCGATGCTTCACTTCAGGTTCACTGTATCCTTGGACCTTCTTATTGACGACGAAACACAGAAATTGCATCGGAATTAAGTAGAAAAGGCACAATGCCTACTTAAGGATAAGAAAACAGACTCTTCTTATATATCCATGCATGCATCGGAGATAAATACAAAACGCACAACGCCGACTTAAGTATAAGAAAACTGACTCTTCTTACTGTCTATGCTTTGAACCATCCCTGTGACACTAGTTATTGATTCCGATGCTTCACTTCAGGATCATTGTATCCCTCTGACCTTCTTTTTGACGCCGAAACACAGAAATTGCATCGGAATTTAATACAAAAGGCACAATGCCCCTTCAAGTACAAGAAGACTGGCTCTTCTTACGGTCTATATTTTGAACCTTTTCTGTAAGACCACTTTTAGATTGCGATGCTCGACTTCAGGTTTACTGTATCCATTGGACCTTCTTATTGACGACGATACACAGATTATGCATTGGAATTAAATAGAAAAGGCACAATGCCGACTTAAGAACCAGAAAACTGACTCTTCTTAGTGTCTATGTTTTGAAACTTTCCTGTGATACCGGTTTTAGATTCCGATGCTTCACATCTGGTTTACTGTATCCCTTGGACCTTCTTATTGACGACGAAACACCGAATTTGATTCGGAATTAAATAGAAAAGGCACAATGCCGACATAAGTACAAGAGAACTGAGTCTTCTTCCTGTCTATGTTTTGAACCATTACTGAGACACTAGTTATGGATTCCGATGCTTCACTTCAGGTTTACTGTATCCCTTGGACCTTCTTATTGACGACGAAACACAGATTTTGCATGAGAATAAAATACAAAAGGCACAATGCCGACTTAAGTACAAGAAAACTGACTCTTGTACCTGTCTATGTTTTAAACCATTCCTGTGACACTAGTTATACATTCCGATGCTTCACTTCAGGTTTACTGTATCCCTCTGACCTTCTTATTGACGATGAAACACAGATTTTGCATCGGAATTAAATACAAAAGGCACAATGCCGACCCAAGTACTAGAATACTGACTCTTCTCACTGTCTATGTTTTGAACCATTCTTGAGACACTAGTTATAGATTCCGATGCTTCACTTCAGTTTTACTGTATGCCTCTGACCTTCGTATTGACGTTGACATACAGAAATTGCATCGGAATTAAATACAAAAGGCAGAAAGCCAACTCAAGTACTAGAAGACTGACTCTTCTTACGGTCTATGTTTTGAACCATTCCTGTGGCACCAGTTATAGATTCCGATGCTTCACTTCAGGTTTACTGTATCCCTCTGACCGTCGTATTGACGATGAAACACAGAAATTGCATCGGAATTAAATACAAAACGCACAATGCCGACATAAGTGCAAGTTAACTGACTCTTCTTCCTGTCTATGTTTTGAGCCATTACTGTGACACTAGTTATGGATTCCGATGCATTACTTCAGGTTTACCGTATCCCTGTGACCTTCTTATTGGCGATGAAACTCAGAAATTGCATCGGAATTAGATACACAACGCACAATGCCGACTTAAGTACAAGAATACTGACTCTTCCTACTGTCTATGTTTTGACCATTCCTGTGACACTAGTTATAAATTCCGATGCTTCACTTCAGGTTTACTGTATCCCTCTGACCGTCTTATTGACGATGAACCACAGAAATTCCATCGGAATTAAATACAAAAGGCACAATGCCGACTCAGGTACAAGAAATCTGGTTCTTCTTACTGTCTACGTTTTGAACCTTTCCTGTGAGACCGGTTTTAGATTGCGATGCTTCACTTCAGGTTTACTGTATCCCTTGGACCTTCTTATTGACGACGAAACACTGAAATCGCATCGGAATTAAATAGAAAAGGCACAATGCCAAATTAAGTACAAGAAAACAGACTCTTCTTAATATCTATGCTTTCAACCATTCCTGTGAAACTAGTTATAGATTCCGATGCTTCACTTCAGGTTTACTGTATCCAGCTGACCTTCTTATTGACGATGAAACACAGAAATTGCATCGGAATTAAATACAAAAGGCACAATGCCGACTTAAGTACAAGAAAACTGACTCTTCTTACTGTCTATGATTTGAACCATTCCTGTGACATTAGTTATAGATTCTGATGCTTCACTTCAGGTTTACTGTATCCAGCTGACCTTCCTATTGACGATGAAACACAGAAATTGCATCGTAATTAAATACAAAAGGCACAATGCCGACTTAAGTACAAGAAAACTGACTCTTCTTTCTGTCTATGATTTGAACCATTCCTGTGACAGTAGTTATATATTCCGATGCTTCACTTCTGGTTTACTGTATCCAGCTGACCTTCTTATTAACGATGAAACTCAAAAATTGCATCGGAATTAAATACAAAAAGCACAATGCCGACTTAAGTACAAGAAGACTGACTCTTCTTACTGTCTGTGTTTTGACCCATTCCTGTGACACTAGTTATAGATTCCGATGCTTCACTTCAGTTTTACTGTATCCCGCTCACCTTCGTATTGACGATGACACACAGAAATTGCATCGGAATGAAATACAAAAGGCACAAAGCTAACTCAAGTACTAGAAGACTGACTCTTCTAACGGTCTATGTTTTGAACCATTCCTGTGACACCAGTTATAGATTCCGATGCTTCACTTCAGGTTTACTGTATCCCTCTGACCGTCATATTGACGATGAAACACAGAATTTGCATCGGAATTAAATACAAAACGCACAATGCCGAATCATGAACAAGATGACTGGCTCTTCTTACCGTCTATGTTTTGAGTTTTTCCTTTGAGACCGGTTTTAGATTCCGATGCTTCACTTCAGGTTTACTGGATCCCTTGGACCTTCTTATTGACCACGAAAAACACAGATATTGCATCGAAAATAAATTGAAAAGGCACAATGCCGACTTAAGTACAAGAAAACAGACTCTTCTCAATATCTACGTTTTGAACCATTCCTGTGACGCTAGTTATAGATTCCGTTGCATCACCTCAGGTTTAATGTATCCCTCTGACCTTCTTATTGACGATGAAACACAGAAAATGCATCGGAATTAAATACAAAACGCACAATGCCGACTTAAGTATAAGAAAACTGACTCTTCTTACTGTCTATGCTTTGAACCATCCCTGTGACACTAGTTATAGATTCCGATGCTTCACTTCAAGTTTATTGTATCCCTCTGACCTTCTTATTGACGATGAAACACAGAAATTGATTCGGAATTAAATAGAAAAGGCACAATGCCGACTTAAGTACAAGAAAACTGACTGTTCTTACTTTCTATGCTTTGAACCATTACTGTGACTCTAGTTATGGATTCCGATGCATCACTTCAGGTTTACTGTATTCCTCTGACCACCTTATTGGCGATGAAACTCAGAAATTGCATCGGGATTAAATACAAAAGGCACAATGCCGACTTAAGTATAAGAAATCTGACTCTTCTTATTCTCTATGCTTTAAGCCATTCCTGTGACACTAGTTATGGATTCCGATGGTTCACTTCAGGTTTACTGTATCCCTTGGACCTTCTTATTGACGACGAAACACAGATTTTGCATGAGAATTAAATACAAAAGGCACAATGCCGACTTAAGTACAAGAAAACTGACTCTTCTTACTGTCTATGTTTTGAACAATTCCTGTGACACTAGTATTAAATTCCGATGCTTCACTTCAGGTTTACTGTATCCAGCTGACCTTCTTATTGACGATGAAACACGGAAATTGCATCAGAATTAAATACAAAAGCACAATGCCGACTTAAGTACAAGAAGACTGACTCTTCCTACTCTCTATGTTTTGAACCATTCCTGTGACACTATTTATAGATTCCGATGCTTCAATTCAGGTTTACTGTATCCCTCTGACCGTCTTATTGACGATGAACCACAGAAATTCCAACGTAATTAAATACAAAAGGCACAATGCCGACTCAGGTACAAGAAGTCTGGCTCTTCTTACTGTCTATGTTTTGAACCTTTCCTGTGAGACCAGTTTTAGATTGCGATGCTTCACTTCAGGTTTACTGTATCCCTTGGACCTTCTTATGGACGACGAAACACAGAAATTGCATCGGAATTAAATAGAAAAGGCACAATGCCTACTTAAGTACAAGAAAACTGACTCTTCTTAATATCTGTGCTTTCAACGATTCCTGTGACACTAGTTATAGACTCCGATGCTTCACTTCACGTTTACTGTATCCAGCTGACCTTCTTATTGACGATGAAGCCCAGAAATTGCATCGGAATTAAATACAAAAGGCACAATGCCGACTCAGGTACAAGAAGTCTGGCTCTTCTTACTGTCTATGTTTTGAACCTTTCCTGTGAGACCGGTTTTGGATTGTGATGCTTCACTTCAGGTTTACTGTATCCCTCTGACCGTTGTATTGACGCTGAAACACTGAAATTGCATCGGAGTTAAATACAAAAGGCACGATGCCGAATCAAGTACAAGAAGACTGGCTCTTCTTACTGTCTATGATTTGAAACTTTCCTGTGAGACCGGTTTTAGATTGCGATGCTTCACTTCAGGTTTACTGTATCCCTTGGACCTTCTTATTGACGACGAAAAACACAGAAATTGCATCGGAAATAAATAGAAAAGGCACATTGCCGACTTAAGTGCAACAAAAACAGACTCTTCTTAATATCTACGATTTGAACCATTCCTGTGACACTAGTTATAGATTCCGATGCATCACTCCAGGTTTACTGTATCCCGCTGACCTTCTTATTGACGATGAAACACAGAAAATGCATCGGAATTAAATACAAAACGCACAATGCCGACTTAAGTATAAGAAAGCAGACTCTTCTTACTGTCTATGCTTTGAACCATCCCTGTGACACTAGTTATAGATTCCGATGCTTCACTTCAGGTTTATTGTATCCCTCTGACCTTCTTTTTGACGATGAAACACAGAAATTGCATCGGAATTTAATACAAAAGGCACAATGCCGATTTAAATACAAGAAGACTGGCTCTTCTTACGGTCTATATTTTGAACCTTTTCTGTAAGACCAATTTTAGATTCCGATGCAAGACTTCAGGTTTACTGTATCCATTGGACCTTCTTATTGACGACGATACACAGAATATGCATTGGAATTAAATAGAAAAGGCACAATGCCGACTTAAGAACAAGAAAACTGACTCTTCTTAGTGTCTATGTTTTGAAACTTTCCTGTGATACCGGTTTTAGATTCCGATGCTTCACATCAGGTTTACTGTATCCCTTGGACCTTCTTATTGACTATGAAACACAGAAATTGCATCGGAATTAAATACAAAACGCACAATGCCGACATAAGTACAAGTGAACTGACTCTTCTTCCTGTCTATGTTTTGAACCATTACTGTGTCACTAGTTATGGATTCCGATGCATTACTTCAGGTTTACTGTATCCCTGTGACCTTCTCATTGGCGATGAAACTCAGAAATTGCATCGGAATTAGATACACAACGCACAATGCCGACTTAAGTATAAGAAAACTGACTCTTCTTACTGTCTATGCTTTGAACCATCCCTGTGACACTAGTTATAGATTCCGATGCTTCACTTCAAGTTTATTGTATCCCTCTGAACTTCTTATTGACGATGAAACACAGAAATTGATTCGGAATTAAATAGAAAAGGCACAATGCCGAATCATGAACAAGATGACTGGCTCTTCTTACCGTCTATGTTTTGAGTTTTTCCTTTGAGACCGGTTTTAGATTCCGATGCTTCACTTCAGGTTTACTGGATCCCTTGGACCTTCTTATTGACCACGAAAAACACAGATATTGCATCGAAAATAAATTGAAAAGGCACAATGCCGACTTAAGTACAAGAAAACAGACTCTTCTCAATATCTACGTTTTGAACCATTCCTGTGACGCTAGTTATAGATTCCGTTGCATCACTTCAGGTTTAATGTATCCCTCTGACCTTCTTATTGACGATGAAACACAGAAAATGCATCGGAATTAAATACAAAACGCACAATGCCGACTTAAGTATAAGAAAACTGACTCTTCTTACTGTCTATGCTTTGAACCATCCCTGTGACACTAGTTATAGATTCCGATGCTTCACTTCAAGTTTATTGTATCCCTCTGACCTTCTTATTGACGATGAAACACAGAAATTGATTCGGAATTAAATAGAAAAGGCACAATGCCGACTTAAGTACAAGAAAACTGACTGTTCTTACTTTCTATGCTTTGAACCATTACTGTGACTCTAGTTATGGATTCCGATGCATCACTTCAGGTTTACTGTATTCCTCTGACCACCTTATTGGCGATGAAACTCAGAAATTGCATCGGGATTAAATACAAAAGGCACAATGCCGACTTAAGTATAAGAAATCTGACTCTTCTTATTGTCTATGCTTTAAGCCATTCCTGTGACACTAGTTATGGATTCCGATGGTTCACTTCAGGTTTACTGTATCCCTTGGACCTTCTTATTGACGACGAAACACAGATTTTGCATGAGAATTAAATACAAAAGGCACAATGCCGACTTAAGTACAAGAAAACTGACTCTTCTTACTGTCTATGTTTTGAACAATTCCTGTGACACTAGTATTAAATTCCGATGCTTCACTTCAGGTTTACTGTATCCAGCTGACCTTCTTATTGACGATGAAACACGGAAATTGCATCAGAATTAAATACAAAAGCACAATGCCGACTTAAGTACAAGAAGACTGACTCTTCCTACTCTCTATGTTTTGAACCATTCCTGTGACACTATTTATAGATTCCGATGCTTCAATTCAGGTTTACTGTATCCCTCTGACCGTCTTATTGACGATGAACCACAGAAATTCCAACGTAATTAAATACAAAAGGCACAATGCCGACTCAGGTACAAGAAGTCTGGCTCTTCTTACTGTCTATGTTTTGAACCTTTCCTGTGAGACCAGTTTTAGATTGCGATGCTTCACTTCAGGTTTACTGTATCCCTTGGACCTTCTTATGGACGACGAAACACAGAAATTGCATCGGAATTAAATAGAAAAGGCACAATGCCTACTTAAGTACAAGAAAACAGACTCTTCTTAATATCTGTGCTTTCAACGATTCCTGTGACACTAGTTATAGACTCCGATGCTTCACTTCACGTTTACTGTATCCAGCTGACCTTCTTATTGACGATGAAGCCCAGAAATTGCATCGGAATTAAATACAAAAGGCACAATGCCGACTCAGGTACAAGAAGTCTGGCTCTTCTTACTGTCTATGTTTTGAACCTTTCCTGTGAGACCGGTTTTGGATTGTGATGCTTCACTTCAGGTTTACTGTATCCCTCTGACCGTTGTATTGACGCTGAAACACTGAAATTGCATCGGAGTTAAATACAAAAGGCACGATGCCGAATCAAGTACAAGAAGACTGGCTCTTCTTACTGTCTATGATTTGAAACTTTCCTGTGAGACCGGTTTTAGATTGCGATGCTTCACTTCAGGTTTACTGTATCCCTTGGACCTTCTTATTGACGACGAAAAACACAGAAATTGCATCGGAAATAAATAGAAAAGGCACATTGCCGACTTAAGTGCAACAAAAACAGACTCTTCTTAATATCTACGATTTGAACCATTCCTGTGACACTAGTTATAGATTCCGATGCATCACTCCAGGTTTACTGTATCCCGCTGACCTTCTTATTGACGATGAAACACAGAAAATGCATCGGAATTAAATACAAAACGCACAATGCCGACTTAAGTATAAGAAAGCAGACTCTTCTTACTGTCTATGCTTTGAACCATCCCTGTGACACTAGTTATAGATTCCGATGCTTCACTTCAGGTTTATTGTATCCCTCTGACCTTCTTTTTGACGATGAAACACAGAAATTGCATCGGAATTTAATACAAAAGGCACAATGCCGATTTAAATACAAGAAGACTGGCTCTTCTTACGGTCTATATATTGAACCTTTTCTGTAAGACCAATTTTAGATTCCGATGCAAGACTTCAGGTTTACTGTATCCATTGGACCTTCTTATTGACGACGATACACAGAATATGCATTGGAATTAAATAGAAAAGGCACAATGCCGACTTAAGAACAAGAAAACTGACTCTTCTTAGTGTCTATGTTTTGAAACATTCCTGTGATACCGGTTTTAGATTCCGATGCTTCACATCAGGTTTACTGTATCCCTTGGACCTTCTTATTGACGATGAAACACAGAAATTGCATCGGAATTAAATACAAAACGCACAATGCCGACATAAGTACAAGTGAACTGACTCTTCTTCCTGTCTATGTTTTGAACCATTACTGTGTCACTAGTTATGGATTCCGATGCATTACTTCAGGTTTACTGTATCCCTGTGACCTTCTCATTGGCGATGAAACTCAGAAATTGCATCGGAATTAGATACACAACGCACAATGCCGACTTAAGTATAAGAAAACTGACTCTTCTTACTGTCTATGCTTTAAACCATCCCTGTGACACTAGTTATAGATTCCGATGCTTCACTTCAAGTTTATTGTATCCCTCTGAACTTCTTATTGACGATGAAACACAGAAATTGATTCGGAATTAAATAGAAAAGGCACAATGCCGACTTAAGCACAAGAAAACTGACTCTTCTTACTGTCTATGCTTTGAACCATTACTGTGACACTAGTTATGGATTCCGATGCATCACTTCAGGTTTACTGTATTCCTCTGACCACCTTATTGGCGATGAAACTCAGAAATTGCATCGGGATTAAATACAAAAGGCACAATGCCGACTTAAGTATAAGAAATCTGACTCTTCTTATTGTCTATGCTTTAAGCCATTCCTGTGACACTAGTTATGGATTCCGATGGTTCACTTCAGGTTTACTGTATCCCTTGGACCTTCTTATTGATGACGAAACACAGATTTTGCATGAGAATTAAATACAAAATGCACAATGCCGAATTATGTACAAGAAAACTGACCCTTCTTACTGTCTATGTTTTGAACAATTCCTGTGACACTAGTTATAAATTCCGATGTTTCACTTCAGGTTTACTGTATCCAGCTGACCTTCTTATTGACGATGAAACACAGAAATTGCATCAGAATTAAATACGAAAGCACAATGCCGACTTAAGTACAAGAAGACTGACTCTTCCTACTGTCTATGTTTTGAACCATTCCTGTGACACTAGTTATAGATTCCGATGCATCACTTCAGGTTTACTGTATCCCGCTGACCTTCTTATTGACGATGAAACACAGAAAATGCATCGGAATTAAATACAAAACGCACAATGCCGACTTAAGTATAAGAAAACAGACTCTTCTTACTGTCTATGCTTTGAACCATCCCTGTGACACTAGTTATAGATTCCGATGCTTCACTTCAGGTTTATTGTATCCCTCTGACCTTCTTTTTGACGATGAAACACAGAAATTGCATCGGAATTTAATACAAAAGGCACAATGCCGATTCAAGTACAAGAAGACTGGCTCTTCTTACGGTCTATATTTTGAACCTTTTCTGTAAGACCACTTTTAGATTCCGATGCTCGACTTCAGGTTTACTGTATCCATTGGACCTTCTTATTGACGACGATACACAGAATATGCATTGGAATTAAATAGAAAAGGCACAATGCCGACTTAAGATCAAGAAAACTGACTCTTCTTAGTGTCTATGTTTTGAAACTTTCCTGTGATACCGGTTTTAGATTCCGATGCTTCACATCAGGTTTACTGTATCCCTTGGACCTTCTTATTGACGATGAAACACAGAAATTGCATCGGAAATAAATACAAGACGCACAATGCCGACATAAGAACAAGTGAACTGACTCTTCTTCCTGTCTATGTTTTGAACCATTACTGTGACACTAGTTATGGATTCCGATGCATTACATCAGGTTTACTGTATCCCTGTGACCATCTTATTGGCGATGAAACTCAGAAATTGCATCGGAATTAGATACACAACGCACAATGCCGACTTAAGTATAAGAAATCTGACTCTTCTTGTTGTCTATGCTTTAAACCATTCCTGCGACACTAGTTATAGATTCCGATGCTTCACTTCAGGTTTACTGTATCCCTTGGACCTTCTTATTGACGACGAAACACAGAAATTGCATCGGAATTAAATAGAAAAGGCACAATGCCAACTTAAGTACAAGAAAACAGATTCTTCTTAATATCTATGCTTTCAACCATTCCTGTGAAACAAGTTATAGATTCCGATGCTTCACTTCAGGTTTACTGTATCCAGCTGACCTTCTTATTGACGATGAAACACAGAAATTGCATCGGAATTAAATACAAAAGGCACAATGCCGACTTAAGTATAAGGAAACTGACTCTTCTTACTGTCTATGATTTGAACCATTCCTGTGACACTAGTTATAGATTCTGATGCTTCACTTCAGGTTTACTGTATCCAGCTGACCTTCTTATTGACGATGAAACACAGAAATTGCATCGTAATTAAATACAAAAGGCACAATGCCGACTTAAGTACAAGAAAACTGACTCTTCTTTCTGTCTATGATTTGAACCATTCCTGTGACAGTAGTTATAGATTTCGATGCTTCACTTCAGGTTTACTGTATCCAGCTGACCTTCTTATTAACGATGAAACTCAAAAATTGCATCGGAATTAAATACAAAAAGCACAATGCCGACTTAAGTACAAGAAGACTGACTCTTCTTACTGTCTGTGTTTTGACCCATTCCTGTGACACTAGTTATAGATTCCGATGCTTCACTTCAGTTTTACTGTATCCCTCTGACCTTCGTATTGACGATGACACACAGAAATTGCATCGGAATGAAATACAAAAGGCACAAAGCTAACTCAAGTACTAGAAGACTGACTCTTCTAACGGTCTATGTTTTGAACCATTCCTGTGACACCAGTTATAGATTCCGATGCTTCACTTCAGGTTTACTGTATCCCTCTGACCGTCATATTGAAGATGAAACACAGAATTTGCATCGGAATTAAATACAAAACGCACAATGCCGAATCATGAACAAGAAGACTGGCTCTTCCTACTGTCTATGTTTTGAATTTTTCCTTTGAGACCGGTTTTAGATTCCGATGCTTCACTTCAGGTTTACTGGATCCCTTGGACCTTCTTATTGACCACGAAAAACACAGATATTGCATCGGAAATAAATTGAAAAGGCACAATGCCGACTTAAGTACAAGAAAACAGACTCTTCTCAATATCTACGTTTTGAACCATTCCTGTGACGCTAGTTATAGATTCCGATGCATCACTTCAGGTTTACTGTATCCCTCTGACCTTCTTATTGACGATGAAACACAGAAAATGCATCGGAATTAAATACAAAACGCACAATGCCGACTTAAGTATAAGAAAACTGACTCTTCCAACTGTCTATGCTTTGAACCATCCCTGTGACACTAGTTATAGATTCCGATGCTTCACTTCAAGTTTATTGTATCCCTCTGAACTTCTTATTGACGATGAAACACAGAAATTGATTCGGAATTAAATAGAAAAGGCACAATGCCGACTTAAGTACAAGAAAACTGACTCTTCTTACTGTCTATGCTTTGAACCATTACTGTGACACTAGTTATGGATTCCGATGCATCACTTCAGGTTTACTGTATTCCTCTGACCACCGTATTGGCGATGAAACTCAGAAATTGCATCGGTATTAAATACAAAAGGCACAATGCCGACTTAAGTATAAGAAATCTGAATCTTCTTATTGTCTATGCTTTAAGCCATTCCTGTGACACTAGCTATGGATTCCGATGGTTCACCTCTGGATTACTGTATCCCTTGGACCTTCTTATTGAAGACGAAACACAGATTTAGCATGAGAATTAAATACAAAAGGCACAATGCCGACTTAAGTACAAGAAAACTGACTCTTCTTACTGTCTATGTTTTGAACAATTCCTGTGACATTAGTTATAAATTCCGATGCTTCACTTCAGGTTTACTGTATCCAGCTGACCTTCTTATTGACGATGAAACACAGAAATTGCATCAGAATTAAATACAAAAGCACAATGCCGACTTAAGTACAAGAAGACTGACTCTTCCTACTGTCTATGTTTTGAACCATTCCTGTGACACTAGTTATAGATTCCGATGCTTCACTTCAGGTTTACTGTATGCCCATGACCGTCTTATTGACGATGAACCACAGAAATTCCAACGTAATTAAATACAAAAGGCACAATGCCGACTCAGGTACAAGAAGTCTGGCTCTTCTTACTGTCTATGTTTTGAACCTTTCCTGTGAGACCGGTTTTAGATTGCGATGCTTCACTTCAGGTTTTCTGTATCCCTTGGACCTTCTTATTGACGACGAAACACAGAAATTGCATTGGAATTAAATAGAAAAGGCACAAAGCCTACTTAAGTTCAAGAAAACAGACTCTTCTTAATATCTGTGCTTTCAACGATTCCTGTGACACTAGTTATAGACTCCGATTCTTCACTTCAGGTTTACTGTATCCAGCTGACCTTCTTATTGTCGATGAAGCACGGAAATTGCATCGGAATTAAATACAAAAGGCACAATGCCGACTCAGGTACAAGAAGTCTGGCTCTTCTTACTGTCTATGTTTTGAACCTTTCCTGTGAGACCGGTTTTGGATTGTGATGCTTCACTTCAGGTTTACTGTATCCCTCTGACCGTCGTATTGACGCTGAAACACAGAAATTGCATCGGAGTAAAATACAAGAGGCACAATGCCGAATCAAGTACAATACGACTGGCTCTTCTTACTGTCTATGATTTGAAACTTTCCTGTGAGACCGGTTTTAGATTCCGATGCTTCACTTCAGGTTTACTGTATCCCTTCGACCTTCTTATTGACGACGAAAAACACTGAAATTGCATCGGAAATAAATAGAAAAGGCACATTGCCGACTTAAGTACAAGAAAACAGACTCTTCTTAATATCTACGTTTTGAACCATTCCTGTGACACTAGTTATAGATTCCGATGCATCACTTCAGGTTTACTGTATCCCACGGACCTTCTTATTGACGATGAAACACAGAAAATGCATCGGAATTAAATACAAAACGCACAATGCCGACTTAAGTATAAGAAAACAGACTCTTCTTAACGTCTATGCTTTGAACCATCCCTGTGACACTAGTTATAGATTCCGATGCTTCACTTCAGGTTTATTGTATCCCTCTGACCTTCTTTTTGACGATGAAACACAGAAATTGCATCGGAATTTAATACAAAAGGCACAATGCCGATTCAAGTACAAGAAGACTGGCTCTTCTTACGGTCTATATTTTGAACCTTTTCTGTAAGACCACATTTAGATTCCGATGCTCGACTTCAGGTTTACTGTATCCATTGGACCTTCGTATTGACGACGATACACAGAATATGCATTGCAATTAAATAGAAAAGGCACAATGCCGACTTAAGAACAAGAAAACTGACTCTTCTTAGTGTCTATGTTTTGAAACTTTCCTGTGATACCGGTTTTAGATTCAGATGCTTCACATCAGGTTTACTGTATCCCTTGGACCTTCTTATTGACGATGAAACACAGAAATTGCATCGGAAATAAATACAAGACGCACAATGCCGACATAAGTACAAGTGAACTGACTCTTCTTCCTGTCTATGTTTTGAACCATTACTGTGACACTAGTTATGGATTCCGATGCATTACTTCAGGTTTACTGTATCCCTGTGACCTTCTTATTGGCGATGAAACTCTGAAATTGCATCGGAATTAGATACACAACGCACAATGCCGACTTAAGTATAAGAAACCTGACTCTTCTTATTGTCTATGCTTTAAACCATTCCTCTGACACTAGTTACAGATTCCGATGCTTCACTTCAGGTTTACTGTATCCCTTGGACCTTCTTATTGACGACGAAACACAGAAATTGCATCGGAATTAAATAGAAAAGGCACAATGCCAACTTAAGTACAAAAAAACAGACTCTTCTTAATATCTATGCTTTCAACCATTCCTGTGAAACTAGTTATAGATTCCGATGCTTTACTTCAGGTTTACTGTATCCAGCTGACCTTCTTATTGACGATGAAACACAGAAATTGCATCGGAATTAAATACAAAAGGCACAATGCCGACTTAAGTACAAGAAAACTGACTCTTCTTACTGTCTATTATTTGAACCATTCCTGTGACACTAGTTATAGATTCTGATGCTTCACTTCAGGTTTACTGTATCCAGCTGACCTTCTTATTGACGATGAAACACAGAAATTGCATCGTAATTAAATACAAAAGGCACAATGCCGACTTAAGTGCAAGAAAACTGACTCTTCTTTCTGTCTATGATTTGAACCATTCCTGTGACAGTAGTTATAGATTCCGATGCTTCACTTCAGGTTTACTGTATCCAGCTGACCTTCTTATTAACGATGAAACTCAAAAATTGCATCGGAATTAAATACAAAAAGCACAATGCCGACTTAAGTACAAGAAGACTGACTCTTCTTACTGTCTGTGTTTTGACCCATTCCTGTGACACTAGTTATAGATTCCGATGCTTCACTTCAGTTTTACTGTATATCTCTGACCTTCGTATTGACGATGACACACAGAAATTGCATCGGAATGAAATACAAAAGGCACAAAGCTAACTCAAGTACTAGAAGACTGACTCTTCTAACGGTCTATGCTTTGAACCATTCCTGTGACACCAGTTATAGATTCCGATGCTTCACTTCAGGTTTACTGTATCCCTCTGACCGTCATATTGACGATGAAACACAGAATTCGCATCGGAATTAAATACAAAACGCACAATGCCGAATCATGAGCAAGAAGACTGGCTCTTCTTACTGTCTATGTTTTGAATTTTTCCTTTGAGACCGGATTTAGATTCCGATGCTTCACTTCAGGCTTACTGGATCCCTTGGACCTTCTTATTGACCACGAAAAACACAGATATTGCATCGAAAATAAATTGAAAATGCACAATGCCGACTTAAGTACAAGAAAACAGACTCTTCTCAATATCTACGTTTTGAACCATTCCTGTGACGCTAGTTATAGATTCCGATGCATCACTTCAGGTTTACTGTATCCCTCTGACCTTCTTATTGACGATGAAACACAGAAAATGCATCGGAATTAAATACAAAACGCACAATGCCGACTTAAGTATAAGAAAACTGACTCTTCTTACTGTCTATGCTTTGAACCATCCCTGTGACACTAGTTATAGATTCCGATGCTTCACTTCAAGTTTATTGTATCCCTCTGAACTTCTTATTGACGATGAAACACAGAAATTGATTCGGAATTAAATAGAAAAGGCACAATGCCGACTTAAGTACAAGAAAACTGACTCTTCTTACTGTCTATGCTTTGAACCATTACTGTGACACTAGTTATGGATTCCGATGCATCACTTCAGGTTTACTGTATTCCTCTGACCACCTTATTGGCGATGAAACTCAGAAATTGCATCGGGATTAAATACAAAAGGCACAATGCAGACTTAAGTATAAGAAATCTGACTCTTCTTATTGTCTATGCTTTAAGCCATTCCTGTGACACTAGTTATGGATTCCGATGGTTCACTTCAGGTTTACTGTATCCCTTGGACCTTCTTATTGACGACGAAACACAGATTTTGCATGAGAATTAAATACAAAAGGCACAATGCCGACTTAAGTACAAGAAAACTGACTCTTCTTACTGTCTATGTTTTGAACAATTCCTGTGACACTAGTTATAAATTCCGATGCTTCACTTCAGGTTTACTGTATCCAGCTGACCTTCTTATTGACGATGAAACACAGAAATTGCATCAGAATTAAATACAAAAGCACAATGCCGACTTAAGTACAAGAAGACTGACTCTTCCTACTGTCTATGTTTTGAACCATTCCTGTGACACTAGTTATAGATTTCGATGCTTCACTTCAGGTTTACTGTATCCCTCTGACCGTCTTATTGACGATGAACCACAGAAATTCCAACGTAATTAAATACAAAAGGCACAATGCCGACTCAGGTACAAGAAATCTGGCTCTTCTTACTGTCTATGTTTTGAACCTTTCCTGTGAGACCGGTTTTAGATTGCGATGCTTCACTTCAGGTTTTCTGTATCCCTTGGACCTTCTTATTGACGACGAAACACAGAAATTGCATCGGAATTAAATAGAAAAGGCACAAAGCCTACTTAAGTACAAGAAATCAGACTCTTCTTAATATCTACGTTTTGAACCATTCCTGTGACACTAGTTATAAATTCCGATGCTTCACTTCAGGTTTACTGTATCCAGCTGACCTTCTTATTGACGATGAAACACAGAAATTGCATCAGAATTAAATACAAAAGCACAATGCCGACTTAAGTACAAGAAGACTGACTCTTCCTACTGTCTATGTTTTGAACCATTCCTGTGACACTAGTTATAGATTTCGATGCTTCACTTCAGGTTTACTGTATCCCTCTGACCGTCTTATTGACGATGAACCACAGAAATTCCAACGTAATTAAATACAAAAGGCACAATGCCGACTCAGGTACAAGAAATCTGGCTCTTCTTACTGTCTATGTTTTGAACCTTTCCTGTGAGACCGGTTTTAGATTGCGATGCTTCACTTCAGGTTTTCTGTATCCCTTGGACCTTCTTATTGACGACGAAACACAGAAATTGCATCGGAATTAAATAGAAAAGGCACAAAGCCTACTTAAGTACAAGAAATCAGACTCTTCTTACTGTCTATGCTTTGAACCATCCCTGTGACACTAGTTATAGATTCCGATGCTTCACTTCAGGTTTATTGTATCCCTCTGACCTTCTTTTTGACGATGAAACACAGAAATTGCATCGGAATTTAATACAAAAGGCACAATGCCGATTCAAGTACAAGAAGACTGGCTCTTCTTACGGTCTATATTTTGAACCTTTTCTGTAAGACCAATTTTAGATTCCGATGCTCGACTTCAGGTTTACTGTATCCATTGGATATTCTTATTGACGACGATACACAGAATATGCATTGGAATTAAATAGAAAAGGCACAATGCCGACTTAAGAACAAGAAAACTGACTCTTCTTAGTGTCTATGTTTTGAAACTATCCTGTGATACCGGTTTTAGATTGCGATGCTACACTTCAGGTTTACTGTATCCCTGGGACCTTCTTAATGACGACGAAACACAGAAATTGCATCGGAATTAAATAGAAAAGGCACAATGCCAACTTAAGTACAAGAAAACAGACTCTTCTTAATATCTATGCTTTCAACCATTCCTGTGAAACTAGTTATACATTCCGATGCTTTACTTCAGGTTTACTGTATCCAGCTGACCTTCTTATCGACGATGAAACACAGAAATTGCATCGGAATTAAATACAAAAGGCACAATGCCGACTTAAGTACAAGAAAACTGACTCTTCTTACTGTCTATTATTTGAACCATTCCTGTGACACTAGTTATAGATTCTGATGCTTCACTTCAGGTTTACTGTATCCAGCTGACCTTCTTATTGACGATGAAACACAGAAATTGCATCGTAATTAAATACAAAAGGCACAATGCCGACTTAAGTGCAAGAAAACTGACTCTTCTTCCTGTCTATGATTTGAACCATTCCTGTGACAGTAGTTATAGTTTCCGATGCTTCACTTCAGGTTTACTGTATCCAGCTGACCTTCTTATTAACGATGAAACTCAAAAATTGCATCGGAATTAAATACAAAAAGCACAATGCCGACTTAAGTACAAGAAGACTGACTCTTCTTACTGTCTGTGTTTTGACCCATTCCTGTGACACTAGTTATAGATTCCGATGCTTCACTTCAGGTTTACTGTATGCCCATGACCGTCTTATTGACGATGAACCACAGAAATTCCAACGTAATTAAATACAAAAGGCACAATGCCGACTCAGGTACAAGAAGTCTGGCTCTTCTTACTGTCTATGTTTTGAACCTTTCCTGTGAGACCGGTTTTAGATTGCGATGCTTCACTTCAGGTTTTCTGTATCCCTTGGACCTTCTTATTGACGACGAAACACAGAAATTGCATTGGAATTAAATAGAAAAGGCACAAAGCCTACTTAAGTTCAAGAAAACAGACTCTTCTTAATATCTGTGCTTTCAACGATTCCTGTGACACTAGTTATAGACTCCGATTCTTCACTTCAGGTTTACTGTATCCAGCTGACCTTCTTATTGTCGATGAAGCACAGAAATTGCATCGGAATTAAATACAAAAGGCACAATGCCGACTCAGGTACAAGAAGTCTGGCTCTTCTTACTGTCTATGTTTTGAACCTTTCCTGTGAGACCGGTTTTGGATTGTGATGCTTCACTTCAGGTTTACTGTATCCCTCTGACCGTCGTATTGACGCTGAAACACAGAAATTGCATCGGAGTAAAATACAAAAGGCACAATGCCGAATCAAGTACAATATGACTGGCTCTTCTTACTGTCTATGATTTGAAACTTTCCTGTGAGACCGGTTTTAGATTCCGATGCTTCACTTCAGGTTTACTGTATCCCTTCGACCTTCTTATTGACGACGAAAAACACAGAAATTGCATCGGAAATAAATAGAAAAGGCACATTGCCGACTTAAGTACAAGAAAACAGACTCTTCTTAATATCTACGTTTTTAACCATTCCTGTGACACTAGTTATAGATTTCGATGCATCACTTCAGGTTTACTGTATCCCACGGACCTTCTTATTGACGATGAAACACAGAAAATGCATCGGAATTAAATACAAAACGCACAATGCCGACTTAAGTATAAGAAAACTGACTCTTCCAACTGTCTATGCTTTGAACCATCCCTGTGACACTAGTTATAGATTCCGATGCTTCACTTCAAGTTTATTGTATCCCTCTGAACTTCTTATTGACGATGAAACACAGAAATTGATTCGGAATTAAATAGAAAAGGCACAATGCCGACTTAAGTACAAGAAAACTGACTCTTCTTACTGTCTATGCTTTGAACCATTACTGTGACACTAGTTATGGATTCCGATGCATCACTTCAGGTTTACTGTATTCCTCTGACCACCTTATTGGCGATGAAACTCAGAAATTGCATCGGTATTAAATACAAAAGGCACAATGCCGACTTAAGTATAAGAAATCTGAATCTTCTTATTGTCTATGCTTTAAGCCATTCCTGTGACACTAGTTATGGATTCCGATGGTTCACTTCAGGATTACTGTATCCCTTGGACCTTCTTATTGAAGACGAAACACAGATTTTGCATGAGAATTAAATACAAAAGGCACAATGCCGACTTAAGTACAAGAAAACTGACTCTTCTTACTGTCTATGTTTTGAACAATTCCTGTGACATTAGTTATAAATTCCGATGCTTCACTTCAGGTTTACTGTATCCAGCTGACCTTCTTATTGACGATGAGACACAGAAATTGCATCAGAATTAAATACAAAAGCACAATGCCGACTTAAGTACAAGAAGACTGACTCTTCCTACTGTCTATGTTTTGAACCATTCCTGTGACACTAGTTATAGATTCCGATGCTTCACTTCAGGTTTACTGTATGCCCATGACCGTCTTATTGACGATGAACCACAGAAATTCCAACGTAATTAAATACAAAAGGCACAATGCCGACTCAGGTACAAGAAGTCTGGCTCTTCTTACTGTCTATGTTTTGAACCTTTCCTGTGAGACCGGTTTTAGATTGCGATGCTTCACTTCAGGTTTTCTGTATCCCTTGGACCTTCTTATTGACGACGAAACACAGAAATTGCATTGGAATTAAATAGAAAAGGCACAAAGCCTACTTAAGTTCAAGAAAACAGACTCTTCTTAATATCTGTGCTTTCAACGATTCCTGTGACACTAGTTATAGACTCCGATTCTTCACTTCAGGTTTACTGTATCCAGCTGACCTTCTTATTGTCGATGAAGCACAGAAATTGCATCGGAATTAAATACAAAAGGCACAATGCCGACTCAGGTACAAGAAGTCTGGCTCTTCTTACTGTCTATGTTTTGAACCTTTCCTGTGAGACCGGTTTTGGATTGTGATGCTTCACTTCAGGTTTACTGTATCCCTCTGACCGTCGTATTGACGCTGAAACACAGAAATTGCATCGGAGTAAAATACAAAAGGCACAATGCCGAATCAAGTACAATATGACTGGCTCTTCTTACTGTCTATGATTTGAAACTTTCCTGTGAGACCGGTTTTAGATTCCGATGCTTCACTTCAGGTTTACTGTATCCCTTCGACCTTCTTATTGACGACGAAAAACACAGAAATTGCATCGGAAATAAATAGAAAAGGCACATTGCCGACTTAAGTACAAGAAAACAGACTCTTCTTAATATCTACGTTTTTAACCATTCCTGTGACACTAGTTATAGATTCCGATGCATCACTTCAGGTTTACTGTATCCCACGGACCTTCTTATTGACGATGAAACACAGAAAATGCATCGGAATTAAATACAAAACGCACAATGCCGACTTAAGTATAAGAAAACAGACTCTTCTTAATATCTATGCTTTCAACCATTCCTGTGAAACTAGTTATAGATTCCGATGCTTTACTTCAGGTTTACTGTATCCAGCTGACCTTCTTATTGACGATGAAACACAGAAATTGCATCGGAATTAAATACAAAAGGCACAATGCCGACTTAAGTACAAGAAAACTGACTCTTCTTACTGTCTATTATTTGAACCATTCCTGTGACACTAGTTATAGATTCTGATGCTTCACTTCAGGTTTACTGTATCCAGCTGACCTTCTTATTGACGATTAAACACAGAAATTGCATCGTAATTAAATACAAAAGGCACAATGCCGACTTAAGTGCAAGAAAACTGACTCTTCTTTCTGTCTATGATTTGAACCATTCCTGTGACAGTAGTTATAGATTCCGATGCTTCACTTCAGGTTTACTGTATCCAGCTGACCTTCTTATTAACGATGAAACTCAAAAATTGCATCGGAATTAAATACAAAAAGCACAATGCCGACTTAAGTACAAGAAGACTGACTCTTCTTACTGTCTGTGTTTTGACCCATTCCTGTGACACTAGTTATAGATTCCGATGCTTCACTTCAGTTTTACTGTATATCTCTGACCTTCGTATTGACGATGACACACAGAAATTGCATCGGAATGAAATACAAAAGGCACAAAGCTAACTCAAGTACTAGAAGACTGACTCTTCTAACGGTCTATGTTTTGAACCATTCCTGTGACACCAGTTATAGATTCCGATGCTTCACTTCAGGTTTACTGTATCCCTCTGACCGTCATATTGACGATGAAACACAGAATTCGCATCGGAATTAAATACAAAACGCACAATGCCGAATCATGAACAAGAAGACTGGCTCTTCTTACTGTCTATGTTTTGAATTTTTCCTTTGAGACCGGATTTAGATTCCGATGCTTCACTTCAGGCTTACTGGATCCCTTGGACCTTCTTATTGACCACGAAAAACACAGATATTGCATCGAAAATAAATTGAAAATGCACAATGCCGACTTAAGTACAAGAAAACAGACTCTTCTCAATATCTACGTTTTGAACCATTCCTGTGACGCTAGTTATAGATTCCGATGCATCACTTCAGGTTTACTGTATCCCTCTGACCTTCTTATTGACGATGAAACACAGAAAATGCATCGGAATTAAATACAAAACGCACAATGCCGACTTAAGTATAAGAAAACTGACTCTTCTTACTGTCTATGTTTTGAACCATCCCTGTGACACTAGTTATAGATTCCGATGCTTCACTTCAAGTTTATTGTATCCCTCTGAACTTCTTATTGAGAATGAAACACAGAAATTGATTCGGAATTAAATAGAAAAGGCACAATGCCGACTTAAGTACAAGAAAACTGACTCTTCTTACTGTCTATGCTTTGAACCATTACTGTGACACTAGTTATGGATTCCGATGCATCACTTCAGGTTTACTGTATTCCTCTGACCACCTTATTGGCGATGAAACTCAGAAATTGCATCGGGATTAAATACAAAAGGCACGATGCCGACTTAAGTATAAGAAATCTGACTCTTCTTATTGTCTATGCTATAAGCCATTCCTGTGACACTAGTTATGGATTCCGATGGTTCACTTCAGGTTTACTGTATCCCTTGGACCTTCTTATTGACGACGAAACACAGATTTTGCATGAGAATTAAATACAAAAGGCACAATGCCGACTTAAGTACAAGAAAACTGACTCTTCTTACTGTCTATGTTTTGAACAATTCCTGTGACACTAGTTATAAATTCCGATGCTTCACTTCAGGTTTACTGTATCCAGCTGACCTTCTTATTGACGATGAAACACAGAAATTGCATCAGAATTAAATACAAAAGCACAATGCCGACTTAAGTACAAGAAGACTGACTCTTCCTACTGTCTATGTTTTGAACCATTCCTGTGACACTAGTTATAGATTTCGATGCTTCACTTCAGGTTTACTGTATCCCTCTGACCGTCTTATTGACGATGAACCACAGAAATTCCAACGTAATTAAATACAAAAGGCACAATGCCGACTCAGGTACAACAAGTCTGGCTCTTCTTACTGTCTATGTTTTGAACCTTTCCTGTGAGACCGGTTTTAGATTGCGATGCTTCACTTCAGGTTTTCTGTATCCCTTGGACCTTCTTATTGACGACGAAACACAGAAATTGCATCGGAATTAAATAGAAAAGGCACAAAGCCTACTTAAGTACAAGAAATCAGACTCTTCTTAATATCTACGTTTTGAACCATACCTGTGACACTAGTTATAGATTCCGATGCATCACTTCAGGTTTACTGTATCCCGCTGACCTTCTTATTGACGATGTAACACAGAAAATGCATCGGAATTAAATACAAAACGCACAACGCCGACTTAAGTATAAGAAAACAGACTCTTCTTACTGTCTATGCTTTGAACCATCCCTGTGACACTAGTTATAGATTCCGATGCTTCACTTCAGGTTTATTGTATCCCTCTGACCTTCTTTTTGACGATGAAACACAGAAATTGCATCGGAATTTAATACAAAAGGCACAATGCCGATTCAAGTACAAGAAGACTGGCTCTTCTTACGGTCTATATTTTGAACCTTTTCTGTAAGACCAATTTTAGATTCCGATGCTCGACTTCAGGTTTACTGTATCCATTGGATATTCTTATTGACGACGACACACAGAATATGCATTGGAATTAAATAGAAAAGGCACAATGCCGACTTAAGAACAAGAAAACTGACTCTTCTTAGTGTCTATGTTTTGAAACTATCCTGTGATACCGGTTTTAGATTCCGATGCTTCACATCAGGTTTACTGTATCCCTTGGACCTTCTTATTGACGATGAAACACAGAAATTGCATCGGAATTAAATATAAAACCCACAATGTCGACATAAGTACAAGTGAACTGACTCTTCTTCCTGTCTATGCTTTGAACCATTACTGTGACACTAGTTATGGATTCCGATGCATTACTTCAGGTTTACTGTATCCCTGTGACCTTCTTATTGACGACGAAACACAGAAATTGCCTCGGAATTAAATACAAAAGCACAATGCCGACTTAAGTACAAGAATACTGACTCTTCCTACTGGCTATGTTTTGACCATTCCTGTGACACTAGTTATAGATTCCGATGCTTCACTTCTGGTTTACTGTATCCCTCTGACCGTCTTATTGACGATGAACCACAGAAATTCCATCGGAATTGTATACAAAAGGCACAATGCCGACTCAGGTACAAGAAGTCTGGTTCTTCTTACTGTCTATGTTTTGAACCTTTCCTGTGAGACCGGTTTTAGATAGCGATGCTACACTTCAGGTTTACTGTATCCCTGGGACCTTCTTAATGACGACGAAACACAGAAATTGCATCGGAATTAAATAGAAAAGGCACAATGCCAACTTAAGTACAAGAAAACAGACTCTTCTTAATATGTATGCTTTCAACCATTCCTGTGAAACTAGTTATACATTCCGATGCTTTACTTCAGGTTTACTGTATCCAGCTGACCTTCTTATTGACGATGAAACACAGAAATTGCATCGGAATTAAATACAAAAGGCACAATGCCGACTTATGTACAAGAAAACTGACTCTTCTTACTGTCTATTATTTGAACCATTCCTGTGACACTAGTTATAGATTCTGATGCTTCACTTCAGGTTTACTGTATCCAGCTGACCTTCTTGTTGACGATGAAACACAGAAATTGCATCGTAATTAAATACAAATGGCACAATGCCGACTTAAGTGCAAGAAAACTGACTCTTCTTCCTGTCTATGATTTGAACCATTCCTGTGACAGTAGTTATAGTTTCCGATGCTTCCCTTCAGGTTTACTGTATCCAGCTGACCTTCTTATTAACGATGAAACTCAAAAATTGCATCGGAATTAAATACAAAAAGCACAATGCCGACTTAAGTACAAGAAGACTGACTCTTCTTACTGTCTGTGTTTTGACCCATTCCTGTGACACTAGTTATAGATTCCGATGCTTCACTTCAGTTTTACTGTATACCTCTGACCTTCGTATTGACGATGACACACAGAAATTGCATCGGAATGAAATACAAAAGGCACAAAGCTAACTCAAGTACTAGAAGACTGACTCTTCTAACGGTCTATGTTTTGAACCATTCCTGTGACACCAGTTATAGATTCCGATGCTTCACTTCAGGTTTACTGTATCCCTCTGACCGTCATATTGACGATGAAACACAGAATTCGCATCGGAATTAAATACAAAACGCACAATGCCGAATCATGAACAAGAAGACTGGCTCTTCTTACTGTCTATGTTTTGAATTTTTCCTTTGAGACCGGTTTTAGATTCCGATGCTTCACTTCAGGCTTACTGGATCCCTTGGACCTTCTTATTGACCACGAAAAACACAGATATTGCATCGGAAATAAATTGAAAAGGCACAATGCCGACTTAAGTACAAGAAAACAGACTCTTCTCAATATCTACGTTTTGAACCATTCCTGTGACGCTAGTTATAGATTCCGATGCATCACTTCAGGTTTACTGTATCCCTCTGACCTTCTTATTGACGATGAAACACAGAAAATGCATAGGAATTAAATACAAAACGCACAATGCCGACTTAAGTATAAGAAAACTGACTCTTCTTACTGTCTATGCTTTGAACCATCCCTGTGACACTAGTTATAGATTCCGATGCTTCACTTCAAGTTTATTGTATCCCTCTGAACTTCTTATTGACGATGAAACACAGAAATTGATTCGGAATTAAATAGAAAAGGCACAATGCCGACTTAAGTATAAGAAATCTGACTCTTCTTATTTTCTATGCTTTAAGCCATTCCTGTGACACTAGTTATGGATTCCGATGGTTCACTTCAGGATTACTGTATCCCTTGGACCTTCTTATTGAAGACGAAACACAGATTTTGCATGAGAATTAAATACAAAAGGCACAATGCCGACTTAAGTACAAGAAAACTGACTCTTCTTACTGTCTATGTTTTGAACAATTCCTGTGACACTAGTTATAAATTCCGATGCTTCACTTCAGGTTTACTGTATCCAGCTGACCTTCTTATTGACGATGAAACACAGAAATTGCATCAGAATTAAATACAAAAGCACAATGCCGACTTAAGTACAAGAAGACTGACTCTTCCTACTGTCTATGTTTTGAACCATTCCTGTGACACTAGTTATAGATTCCGATGCTTCACTTCAGGTTTGCTGGATCCCTCTGACCGTCTTATTGACGATGAACCACAGAAATTCCAACGTAATTAAATACAAAAGGCACAATGCCGACTCAGGTACAAGAAGTCTGGCTCCTCTTACTGTCTATGTTTTGAACTTTTCCTGTGAGACCGGTTTTAGATTGCGATGCTTCACTTCAGGTTTTCTGTATCCCTTGGACCTTCTTATTGACGACGAAACACAGAAATTGCATCGGAATTAAATAGAAAAGGCAGAAAGCCTACTTAAGTACATGAAAACAGACTCTTCTTAATATCTGTGCTTTCAACGATTCCTGTGACACTAGTTATAGACTCCGATTCTTCACTTGAGGTTTACTGTATCCAGCTGACCTTCTTATTGACGATGAAGCACAGAAATTGCATCGGAATTAAATACAAAAGGCACAATGCCGACTCAGGTACAAGAAGTCTGTCTCTTCTTACTGTCTATGTTTTGAACCTTTCCTGTGAGGCCGGTTTTGGATTGTGATGCTTCACTTCAGGTTTACTGTATCCCTCTGACCGTCGTATTGACGCTGAAACACAGAAATTGCATCGGAGTAAAATACAAAAGGCACAATGCCGAATCAAGTACAAGAAGACTGGCTCTTCTTACTGTCTATGATTTGAAACTTTCCTGTGAGACCGGTTTTAGATTCCGATGCTTCACTTCAGGTTTACTGTATCCCTTGGACCTTCTTATTGACGACGAAAAACACAGAAATTGCATCGGAAATAAATAGAAAAGGCACATTGCCGACTTAAGTACAAGAAAACAGACTCTTCTTAATATCTACGTTTTGAACCATTCCTGTGACACTAGTTATAGATTCCGATGCATCACTTCAGGTTTACTGTATCCCGCTGACCTTCTTATTGACGATGAAACACAGAAAATGCATCGGAATTGAATACAAAACGCACAATGCCGACTTAAGTATAAGAAAACAGACTCTTCTTACTGTCTATGCTTTGAACCATCCCTGTGACACTAGTTATAGATTCCGATGCTTCACTTCAGGTTTATTGTATCCCTCTGACCTTCTTTTTGACGATGAAACACAGAAATGGCATGGGAATTTAATACAAAAGGCACAATGCCGATTCAAGTACAAGAAGACTGGCTCTTCTTACGGTCTATATTTTGAACCTTTTCTGTAAGACCACTTTTAGATTCCGATGCTCGACTTCAGGTTTACTGTATCCATTGGACCTTCTTATTGACGACGATACACAGAATATGCATTGGAATTAAATAGAAAAGGCTCAATGCCGACTTAAGAACAAGAAAACTGACTCTTCTTAGTGTCTATGTTTTGAAACTATCCTGTGATACCGGTTTTAGATTCCGATGCTTCACATCAGGTTTACTGTATCCCTTGGACCTTCTTATTGACGATGAAACACAGAAATTGCATCGGAATTAAATACAAAACGCACAATGCCGACATAAGTACAAGTGAACTGACTCTTCTTCCTGTCTATGCTTTGAACCATTACTGTGACACTAGTTATGGATTCCGATGCATTACTTCAGGTTTACTGTATCCCTGTGACCGTCTTATTGGCGATGAAACTCAGAAATTGCATCGGAATTTGATACACAACGCACAATGCCGACTTAAGTATAAGAAATCTGACTCTTCTTATTGTCTATGCTTTAAACCATTCCTGTGACACTAGTTATATATTCCGATGCTTCACTTCAGGTTTACTGTATCCCTTGGACCTTCTTATTGACGACGAAACACAGATATTGCATGAGAATTAAATACAAAAGACACAATGCCGACTTAAGTACAAGAAAACTGACTCTTCTACCTGTCTATGTTTTGAACCATTCCTGTGACCCTAGTTATAGATTCCGATGCTTCACTTCAGGTTTACTGTATCCAGCTGACCTTCTTATTGACGATGAAACACAGAAATTGCCTCGGAAATAAATACAAAAGCACAATGCCGACTTAAGTACAAGAATACTGCCTCTTCCTACTGGCTATGTTTTGACCATTCCTGTGACACTAGTTACAGATTCCGATGCTTCACTTCTGGTTTACTGTATCCCTATGACCGTCTTATTGACGATGAAACACAGAAATTGCATCGGAAATAAATAGAAAAGGCTCAATGCCGACTTAAGAACAAGAAAACTGACTCTTCTTAGTGTCTATGTTTTGAAACTATCCTGTGATACCGGTTTTAGATTCCGATGCTTCACATCAGGTTTACTGTATCCCTTGGACCTTCTTATTGACGATGAAACACAGAAATTGCATCGGAATTAAATAGAAAAGGCACAATGCCAACTTAAGTACAAGAAAACAGACTCTTCTTTATATCTATGCTTTCAACCATTCCTGTGAAACTAGTTATAGATTCCGATGCTTTACTTCAGGTTTACTGTATCCAGCTGACCTTCTTATTGACGATGAAACACAGAAATTGCATCGGAATTAAATACAAAAGGCACAATGCCGACTTAAGTACAAGAAAACTGACTCTTCTTACTGTCTATGATTTGAACCATTCCTGTGACACTAGTTATAGATTCTGATGCTTCACTTCAGGTTTACTGTATCCAGCTGACCTTTTTATTGACGATGAAACACAGAAATTGCATCGTAATTAAATACAAAAGGCACAATGCCGACTTAAGTGCAAGAAAACTGACTCTTCTTTCTGTCTATGATTTGAACCATTCCTGTGACAGTAGTTATAGATTCCGATGCTTCACTTCAGGTTTACTGTATCCAGCTGACCTTCTTATTAACGATGAAACTCAAAAATTGCATCGGAATTAAATACAAAAAGCACAATGCCGACTTAAGTACAAGAAGACTGACTCTTCTTACTGTCTGTGTTTTGACCCATTCCTGTGACAGTAGTTATAGATTCCGCCGCTTCACTTCAGTTTTACTGTATCCCTCTGACCTTCGTAATGACGATGACACACAGAAATTGCATCGGAATGAATAACAAAAGGCACAAAGCTAACTCAAGTACTAGAAGACTGACTCTTCTAACGGTCTATGTTTTGAACCATTCCTGTGACACCAGTTATAGATTCCGATGCTTCACTTCAGGTTTACTGTATCCCTCTGACCGTCATATTGACGATGAAACACAGAATTCGCATCGGAATTAAATACAAAACGCACAATGCCGAATCATGAACAAGAAGACTGGCTCATCTTACTGTCTATGTTTTGAATTTTTCCTTTGAGACCGGTTTTAGATTCCGATGCTTCACTTCAGGTTTACTGGATCCCTTGGACCTTCTTATTGACCACGAAAAACACAGATATTGCATTGGAAATAAATTGAAAAGGCACAATGCCGACTTAAGTACAAGAAACCACACTATTCTCAATATCTACGTTTTGAACCATTCCTGTGACGCTAGTTATAGATTCCGATGCATCACTTCAGGTTTACTGTATCCCTCTGACCTTCTTATTGACGATGAAACACAGAAAATGCATCGGAATTAAATACAAAACGCACAATGCCGACTTAAGTATAAGAAAACTGACTCTTCTTACTGTCTATGCTTTGAACCTTCCCTGTGACACTAGTTATAGATTCCGATGCCTCACTTCAAATTAATTGTATCCCTCTGACCTTCTTATTGACGATGAAACACAGAAATTGATTCGGAATTAAATAGAAAAGGCACAATGCCGACTTAAGTACAAGAAAACTGACTCATCTTTCTGTCTATGTTTTGAACCATTACTGTGACACTAGTTATGGCTTCCGATGCATCACTTCAGGTTTACTGTATTCCTCTGACCACCTTATTGGCGATGAAACTCAGAAATTGCATCGGGATTAAATACAAAAGGCACAATGCCGACTTAAGTATAAGAAATCTGACTCTTCTTATTGTCTATGCTTTAAGCCATTCCTGTGACACTAGTTATGGATTCCGATGGTTCACTTCAGGTTTACTGTATCCCTTGGACCTTCTTATTGACGACGAAACACAGATTTTGCATGAGAATTAAATACAAAAGGCACAATGCCGACTTAAGTACAAGAAAACTGACTCTTCTTACTGTCTATGTTTTGAACAATTCCTGTGACACTAGTTATAAATTCCGATGCTTCACTTCAGGTTTACTGTATCCAGCTGACCTTCTTATTGACGATGAAACACAGAAATTGCATCAGAATTAAATACAAAAGCACAATGCCGACCTAAGTACAAGAAGACTGACTCTTCCTACTGTCTATGTTTTGAACCATTCCTGTGACACTAGTTATAGATTCCGATGCTTCACTTCAGGTTTACTGTATCCCTCTGACCATCTTATTGACGATGAACCACAGAAATTCCAACGTAATTAAATACGAAAGGCACAATGCCGACTCAGGTACAAGAAGTCTGGCTCTTCTTTCTGTCTATGTTTTGAACCTTTCCTGTGAGACCGGTTTTAGATTGCGATGCTTCACTTCAGGTTTACTGTATCCCTTGGACCTTCTTATTGACGACGAAACACAGAAATTGCATCGGAATTAAATAGAAAAGGCACAATGCCAACTTTAGTACAAGAAAACAGACTCTTCTTAATATCTATATATTGAACCATTCCTGTGACACTAGTTATAGATTCCGATGCATCACTTCAGGTTTACTGTATCCCGCTGACCTTCTTATTGACGATGAAACACAGAACATGCATCGGAATTAAATACAAAACGCACAATGCCGGCTTAAGTATAAGAAAACAGACTCTTCTTACTGTCTATGCTTTGAACCATCCCTGTGACACTAGTTATAGATTCCGATGATCCACTTCAGGTTTATTGTATCCCTCTGACCTTCTTTTTGACGATGAAACACAGAAATTGCATCGGAATTTAATACAAAACGCACAATGCCGATTCAAGTACAAGAAGACTGGCTCTTCTTACTGTCTATATTTTGAACATTTTCTGTAAGACCACTTTTAGATTCCGATGCTCGGCTTCAGGTTTACTGTATCCATTGGACCTTCTTATTGACGACGATACACAGAATATGCAATGGAATTAAATAGAAAAGGCACAATGCCGACTTAAGAACAAGAAAACTGACTCTTCTTGGTGTCTATGTTTTGAAACTTTCCTTTGATACCGGTTTTAGATTCCGATGCTTCACATCAGGTTTACTGTATTCCTTGGACCTTCTTATTGACGACGAAACACAGATTTTGCATGAGAATTAAATACAAAAGGTACAATGCCGACTTAAGTACAAGAAAACTGACTCTTCTACCTGTCTATGTTTTGAACCATTCCTGTGACACTAGTTATAGATTCCGATGCTTCACTTCAGGTTTACTCTATCCAGCTGACCTTCTTATTGACAAAGAAACACAGAAATTGCATCAGAATTAAATACAAATGCACAATGCCGACTTAAGTACAAGAAGACTGACTCTTCCTACTGTCTATGTTTTGAACCATTCCTGTGACACTAATTCTACATTCCGATGCTTCACTTCAGGTTTACTGAATCCCTCTGACCGTCTTATTGACGATAAACCACAGAAATTCCATCGGAATTAAATACAAAAGGCACAATGCCGACTCAGGTACAAGAAGTCTGGCTCTTCATACTGTCTATGCTTTGAATCTTTCCTGTGAGACCGGTTTTAGATTGCGATGCTTCACTTCAGGTTTACTGTATCCAGCTGACCTTCTTATTGACGGTGAAACACAGAAATTGCATCGGAATTAAATACAAAAGGCACAATGCCGACTTAAATACAAGAAAACTGACTCTTCTTACTGTCTATGATTTGAACCATTCCTGTGACACTAGTTATAGATTCCGATGCTTCACTTCAGTTTTACTGTATCCCTCTAACCTTCTTATTGACGATGAAACACAGATTTTGCATCGGAATTACATACAAAAGGCACAATGCCGACCCAATACTAGAAGACTGACTCTTCTTACTGTCTATGTTTTGAACCATTCTTGAGACACTAGTTATAGATTCCGATGCTTCACTTCAGTTTTACTGTATCCCTCTGACCTTCGTATTGACGATGACACACAGAAATTGCATCGGAATTAAATACAAAAGGCACAAAGCCAACTCAAGTACTAGAAGACTGACTCTTCTTACGGTCTATGTTTTGAACCATTCCTGTGGCACCAGTTATAGATTCCGATGCTTCACTTCAGGTTTACTGTATCCCTCTGACCGTCGTATTGACGATGAAAGACAGAAATTGCATCGGAATTAAATACAAAACGCACAATGCCGAAATAAGTACAAGTGAACTGACTCTTCTTCCTGTCTATGTTTTGAACCATTACTGTGACACTAGTTATGGATTCCGATGCATTACTTCAGGTTTACTGTATCCCTGTGACCTTCTTGTTGGCGATGAAACTCAGAAATTGCATCGGAATTAGATACACAAAGAACAATGCCGACTTAAGTATAAGAAATCTGACTCTTCTTGTTGTCTATGCTTTAAACCATTCCTGTGACACTAGTTATAGATTCCGATGCTTCACTTCAGGTTTACTGTATCCCTAGGACCTTCTTATTGACGACGAAACACAGATATTGCATGAGAGTTAAATACAAAAGGCACAATGCCGACTTAAATACAAGAAAACTGACTCTTCTACCTGTCTATGTTTTGAACCATTCCTGTGACACTAGTTATAGATTCCGATGCTTCACTTCAGGTTTACTGTATCCAGCTGACCTTCTTATTGACGATGAAACACAGAAATTGCGTCGGAATTAAATACAAAAAGCACAATGCCGACTTAAGTACAAGAATACTGACTCTTCCTACTGTCTATGTTTTGACCATTCCTGTGACACTAGTTATAGATTCCGAAGCTTCACTTCAGGTTTACTGTATACCTCTGAACGTCTTATTGACGATGAACCACAGAAATTCCATCGGAATTAAATACAAAAGGCACAATGCCGACTCAGGTACAAGAAGTCTGGTTCTTCTTACTTTCTATGTTTTGAACCTTTCCTGTGAGACCGGTTTTAGATTGCGATGCTTCACTTCAGGTTTACTGTATCCAGCTGACCTTCTTATTGACGATGAAACACAGAAATTGCATCGGAATTAAATACAAAAGGCACAATGCCGACTTAAATACAAGAAAACTGACTCTTCTTACTGTCTATGATTTGAACCATTCCTGTGACACTAGTTATAGATTCCGATGCTTCACTTCAGTTTTACTGTATCCCTCTGACCTTCGTATTGACGATGACACACAGAAATTGCATCGGAATTAAATACAAAAGGCACAAAGCCAACTCAAGTACTAGAAGACTGACTCTTCTTACGGTCTATGTTTTGAACCATTCCTGTGGCACCAGTTATAGATTCCGATGCTTCACTTCAGGTTTATTGTATCCCTCTGACCTTCTTTTTGACGATGAAACACAGAAATTGCATCGGAATTTAAAACAAAAGGCACAATGCCGATTCAAGTACAAGAAGACTGGCTCTTCTTACGGTCTATATTTTGAACCTTTTCTGTAAGACCAATTTTAGATTCCGATGCTCGACTTCAGGTTTACTGTATCCATTGGATATTCTTATTGACGACGATACACAGAATATGCATTGGAATTAAATAGAAAAGGCACAATGCCGACTTAAGAACAAGAAAACTGACTCTTCTTAGTGTCTATGTTTTGAAACTATCCTGTGATACCGGTTTTAGATTCCGATGCTTCACATCAGGTTTACTGTATCCCTTGGACCTTCTTATTGACGATGAAACACAGAAATTGCATCGGAATTAAATATAAAACCCACAATGTCGACATAAGTACAAGTGAACTGACTCTTCTTCCTGTCTATGCTTTGAACCATTACTGTGACACTAGTTATGGATTCCGATGCATTACTTCAGGTTTACTGTATCCCTGTGACCTTCTTATTGACGACGAAACACAGAAATTGCCTCGGAATTAAATACAAAAGCACAATGCCGACTTATGTACAAGAATACTGACTCTTCCTACTGGCTATGTTTTGACCATTCCTGTGACACTAGTTATAGATTCCGATGCTTCACTTCTGGTTTACTGTATCCCTCTGACCGTCTTATTGACGATGAACCACAGAAATTCCATCGGAATTGTATACAAAAGGCACAATGCCGACTCAGGTACAAGAAGTCTGGTTCTTCTTACTGTCTATGTTTTGAACCTTTCCTGTGAGACCGGTTTTAGATAGCGATGCTACACTTCAGGTTTACTGTATCCCTGGGACCTTCTTAATGACGACGAAACACAGAAATTGCATCGGAATTAAATAGAAAAGGCACAATGCCAACTTAAGTACAAGAAAACAGACTCTTCTTAATATGTATGCTTTCAACCATTCCTGTGAAACTAGTTATACATTCCGATGCTTTACTTCAGGTTTACTGTATCCAGCTGACCTTCTTATTGACGATGAAACACAGAAATTGCATCGGAATTAAATACAAAAGGCACAATGCCGACTTATGTACAAGAAAACTGACTCTTCTTACTGTCTATTATTTGAACCATTCCTGTGACACTAGTTATAGATTCTGATGCTTCACTTCAGGTTTACTGTATCCAGCTGACCTTCTTGTTGACGATGAAACACAGAAATTGCATCGTAATTAAATACAAATGGCACAATGCCGACTTAAGTGCAAGAAAACTGACTCTTCTTCCTGTCTATGATTTGAACCATTCCTGTGACAGTAGTTATAGTTTCCGATGCTTCCCTTCAGGTTTACTGTATCCAGCTGACCTTCTTATTAACGATGAAACTCAAAAATTGCATCGGAATTAAATACAAAAAGCACAATGCCGACTTAAGTACAAGAAGACTGACTCTTCTTACTGTCTGTGTTTTGACCCATTCCTGTGACACTAGTTATAGATTCCGATGCTTCACTTCAGTTTTACTGTATACCTCTGACCTTCGTATTGACGATGACACACAGAAATTGCATCGGAATGAAATACAAAAGGCACAAAGCTAACTCAAGTACTAGAAGACTGACTCTTCTAACGGTCTATGTTTTGAACCATTCCTGTGACACCAGTTATAGATTCCGATGCTTCACTTCAGGTTTACTGTATCCCTCTGACCGTCATATTGACGATGAAACACAGAATTCGCATCGGAATTAAATACAAAACGCACAATGCCGAATCATGAACAAGAAGACTGGCTCTTCTTACTGTCTATGTTTTGAATTTTTCCTTTGAGACCGGTTTTAGATTCCGATGCTTCACTTCAGGCTTACTGGATCCCTTGGACCTTCTTATTGACCACGAAAAACACAGATATTGCATCGGAAATAAATTGAAAAGGCACAATGCCGACTTAAGTACAAGAAAACAGACTCTTCTCAATATCTACGTTTTGAACCATTCCTGTGACGCTAGTTATAGATTCCGATACATCACTTCAGGTTTACTGTATCCCTCTGACCTTCTTATTGACGATGAAACACAGAAAATGCATAGGAATTAAATACAAAACGCACAATGCCGACTTAAGTATAAGAAAACTGACTCTTCTTACTGTCTATGCTTTGAACCATCCCTGTGACACTAGTTATAGATTCCGATGCTTCACTTCAAGTTTATTGTATCCCTCTGAACTTCTTATTGACGATGAAACACAGAAATTGATTCGGAATTAAATAGAAAAGGCACAATGCCGACTTAAGTACAAGAAAACTGACTCTTCTTACTGTCTATGCTTTGAACCATTACTGTGACACTAGTTATGGATTCCGATGCATCACTTCAGGTTTACTGTATTCCTCTGACCACCTTATTGGCGATGAAACTCAGAAATTGCATCGGGATTAAATACAAAAGGCACAATGCCGACTTAAGTATAAGAAATCTGACTCTTCTTATTTTCTATGCTTTAAGCCATTCCTGTGACACTAGTTATGGATTCCGATGGTTCACTTCAGGATTACTGTATCCCTTGGACCTTCTTATTGAAGACGAAACACAGATTTTGCATGAGAATTAAATACAAAAGGCACAATGCCGACTTAAGTACAAGAAAACTGACTCTTCTTACTGTCTATGTTTTGAACAATTCCTGTGACACTAGTTATAAATTCCGATGCTTCACTTCAGGTTTACTGTATCCAGCTGACCTTCTTATTGACGATGAAACACAGAAATTGCATCAGAATTAAATACAAAAGCACAATGCCGACTTAAGTACAAGAAGACTGACTCTTCCTACTGTCTATGTTTTGAACCATTCCTGTGACACTAGTTATAGATTCCGATGCTTCACTTCAGGTTTGCTGGATCCCTCTGACCGTCTTATTGACGATGAACCACAGAAATTCCAACGTAATTAAATACAAAAGGCACAATGCCGACTCAGGTACAAGAAGTCTGGCTCCTCTTACTGTCTATGTTTTGAACTTTTCCTGTGAGACCGGTTTTAGATTGCGATGCTTCACTTCAGGTTTTCTGTATCCCTTGGACCTTCTTATTGACGACGAAACACAGAAATTGCATCGGAATTAAATAGAAAAGGCAGAAAGCCTACTTAAGTACATGAAAACAGACTCTTCTTAATATCTGTGCTTTCAACGATTCCTGTGACACTAGTTATAGACTCCGATTCTTCACTTGAGGTTTACTGTATCCAGCTGACCTTCTTATTGACGATGAAGCACAGAAATTGCATCGGAATTAAATACAAAAGGCACAATGCCGACTCAGGTACAAGAAGTCTGTCTCTTCTTACTGTCTATGTTTTGAACCTTTCCTGTGAGGCCGGTTTTGGATTGTGATGCTTCACTTCAGGTTTACTGTATCCCTCTGACCGTCGTATTGACGCTGAAACACAGAAATTGCATCGGAGTAAAATACAAAAGGCACAATGCCGAATCAAGTACAAGAAGACTGGCTCTTCTTACTGTCTATGATTTGAAACTTTCCTGTGAGACCGGTTTTAGATTCCGATGCTTCACTTCAGGTTTACTGTATCCCTTGGACCTTCTTATTGACGACGAAAAACACAGAAATTGCATCGGAAATAAATAGAAAAGGCACATTGCCGACTTAAGTACAAGAAAACAGACTCTTCTTAATATCTACGTTTTGAACCATTCCTGTGACACTAGTTATAGATTCCGATGCATCACTTCAGGTTTACTGTATCCCGCTGACCTTCTTATTGACGATGAAACACAGAAAATGCATCGGAATTGAATACAAAACGCACAATGCCGACTTAAGTATAAGAAAACAGACTCTTCTTACTGTCTATGCTTTGAACCATCCCTGTGACACTAGTTATAGATTCCGATGCTTCACTTCAGGTTTATTGTATCCCTCTGACCTTCTTTTTGACGATGAAACACAGAAATTGCATGGGAATTTAATACAAAAGGCACAATGCCGATTCAAGTACAAGAAGACTGGCTCTTCTTACGGTCTATATTTTGAACCTTTTCTGTAAGACCACTTTTAGATTCCGATGCTCGACTTCAGGTTTACTGTATCCATTGGACCTTCTTATTGACGACGATACACAGAATATGCATTGGAATTAAATAGAAAAGGCTCAATGCCGACTTAAGAACAAGAAAACTGACTCTTCTTAGTGTCTATGTTTTGAAACTATCCTGTGATACCGGTTTTAGATTCCGATGCTTCACATCAGGTTTACTGTATCCCTTGGACCTTCTTATTGACGATGAAACACAGAAATTGCATCGGAATTAAATACAAAACGCACAATGCCGACATAAGTACAAGTGAACTGACTCTTCTTCCTGTCTATGCTTTGAACCATTACTGTGACACTAGTTATGGATTCCGATGCATTACTTCAGGTTTACTGTATCCCTGTGACCGTCTTATTGGCGATGAAACTCAGAAATTGCATCGGAATTTGATACACAACGCACAATGCCGACTTAAGTATAAGAAATCTGACTCTTCTTATTGTCTATGCTTTAAACCATTCCTGTGACACTAGTTATATATTCCGATGCTTCACTTCAGGTTTACTGTATCCCTTGGACCTTCTTATTGACGACGAAACACAGATATTGCATGAGAATTAAATACAAAAGACACAATGCCGACTTAAGTACAAGAAAACTGACTCTTCTACCTGTCTATGTTTTGAACCATTCCTGTGACCCTAGTTATAGATTCCGATGCTTCACTTCAGGTTTACTGTATCCAGCTGACCTTCTTATTGACGATGAAACACAGAAATTGCCTCGGAAATAAATACAAAAGCACAATGCCGACTTAAGTACAAGAATACTGACTCATCCTACTGGCTATGTTTTGACCATTCCTGTGACACTAGTTACAGATTCCGATGCTTCACTTCTGGTTTACTGTATCCCTATGACCGTCTTATTGACGATGAAACACAGAAATTGCATCGGAATTAAATAGAAAAGGCACAATGCCAACTTAAGTACAAGAAAACAGACTCTTCTTTATATCTATGCTTTCAACCATTCCTGTGAAACTAGTTATAGATTCCGATGCTTTACTTCAGGTTTACTGTATCCAGCTGACCTTCTTATTGACGATGAAACACAGAAATTGCATCGGAATTAAATACAAAAGGCACAATGCCGACTTAAGTACAAGAAAACTGACTCTTCTTACTGTCTATGATTTGAACCATTCCTGTGACACTAGTTATAGATTCTGATGCTTCACTTCAGGTTTACTGTATCCAGCTGACCTTTTTATTGACGATGAAACACAGAAATTGCATCGTAATTAAATACAAAAGGCACAATGCCGACTTAAGTGCAAGAAAACTGACTCTTCTTTCTGTCTATGATTTGAACCATTCCTGTGACAGTAGTTATAGATTCCGATGCTTCACTTCAGGTTTACTGTATCCAGCTGACCTTCTTATTAACGATGAAACTCAAAAATTGCATCGGAATTAAATACAAAAAGCACAATGCCGACTTAAGTACAAGAAGACTGACTCTTCTTACTGTCTGTGTTTTGACCCATTCCTGTGACAGTAGTTATAGATTCCGCCGCTTCACTTCAGTTTTACTGTATCCCTCTGACCTTCGTAATGACGATGACACACAGAAATTGCATCGGAATGAATAACAAAAGGCACAAAGCTAACTCAAGTACTAGAAGACTGACTCTTCTAACGGTCTATGTTTTGAACCATTCCTGTGACACCAGTTATAGATTCCGATGCTTCACTTCAGGTTTACTGTATCCCTCTGACCGTCATATTGACGATGAAACACAGAATTCGCATCGGAATTAAATACAAAACGCACAATGCCGAATCATGAACAAGAAGACTGGCTCATCTTACTGTCTATGTTTTGAATTTTTCCTTTGAGACCGGTTTTAGATTCCGATGCTTCACTTCAGGTTTACTGGATCCCTTGGACCTTCTTATTGACCACGAAAAACACAGATATTGCATTGGAAATAAATTGAAAAGGCACAATGCCGACTTAAGTACAAGAAACCACACTATTCTCAATATCTACGTTTTGAACCATTCCTGTGACGCTAGTTATAGATTCCGATGCATCACTTCAGGTTTACTGTATCCCTCTGACCTTCTTATTGACGATGAAACACAGAAAATGCATCGGAATTAAATACAAAACGCACAATGCCGACTTAAGTATAAGAAAACTGACTCTTCTTACTGTCTATGCTTTGAACCATCCCTGTGACACTAGTTATAGATTCCGATGCCTCACTTCAAATTAATTGTATCCCTCTGACCTTCTTATTGACGATGAAACACAGAAATTGATTCGGAATTAAATAGAAAAGGCACAATGCCGACTTAAGTACAAGAAAACTGACTCTTCTTTCTGTCTATGTTTTGAACCATTACTGTGACACTAGTTATGGCTTCCGATGCATCACTTCAGGTTTACTGTATTCCTCTGACCACCTTATTGGCGATGAAACTCAGAAATTGCATCGGGATTAAATACAAAAGGCACAATGCCGACTTAAGTATAAGAAATCTGACTCTTCTTATTGTCTATGCTTTAAGCCATTCCTGTGACACTAGTTATGGATTCCGATGGTTCACTTCAGGTTTACTGTATCCCTTGGACCTTCTTATTGACGACGAAACACAGATTTTGCATGAGAATTAAATACAAAAGGCACAATGCCGACTTAAGTACAAGAAAACTGACTCTTCTTACTGTCTATGTTTTGAACAATTCCTGTGACACTAGTTATAAATTCCGATGCTTCACTTCAGGTTTACTGTATCCAGCTGACCTTCTTATTGACGATGAAACACAGAAATTGCATCAGAATTAAATACAAAAGCACAATGCCGACCTAAGTACAAGAAGACTGACTCTTCCTACTGTCTATGTTTTGAACCATTCCTGTGACACTAGTTATAGATTCCGATGCTTCACTTCAGGTTTACTGTATCCCTCTGACCATCTTATTGACGATGAACCACAGAAATTCCAACGTAATTAAATACGAAAGGCACAATGCCGACTCAGGTACAAGAAGTCTGGCTCTTCTTTCTGTCTATGTTTTGAACCTTTCCTGTGAGACCGGTTTTAGATTGCGATGCTTCACTTCAGGTTTACTGTATCCCTTGGACCTTCTTATTGACGACGAAACACAGAAATTGCATCGGAATTAAATACAAAACGCACAATGCCGATTCAAGTACAAGAAGACTGGCTCTTCTTACTGTCTATATTTTGAACATTTTCTGTAAGACCACTTTTAGATTCCGATGCTCGACTTCAGGTTTACTGTATCCATTGGACCTTCTTATTGACGACGATACACAGAATATGCAATGGAATTAAATAGAAAAGGCACAATGCCGACTTAAGAACAAGAAAACTGACTCTTCTTGGTGTCTATGTTTTGAAACTTTCCTTTGATACCGGTTTTAGATTCCGATGCTTCACATCAGGTTTACTGTATTCCTTGGACCTTCTTATTGACGACGAAACACAGATTTTGCATGAGAATTAAATACAAAAGGCACAATGCCGACTTAAGTACAAGAAAACTGACTCTTCTACCTGTCTATGTTTTGAACCATTCCTGTGACACTAGTTATAGATTCCGATGCTTCACTTCAGGTTTACTCTATCCAGCTGACCTTCTTATTGACAAAGAAACACAGAAATTGCATCAGAATTAAATACAAATGCACAATGCCGACTTAAGTACAAGAAGACTGACTCTTCCTACTGTCTATGTTTTGAACCATTCCTGTGACACTAATTCTACATTCCGATGCTTCACTTCAGGTTTACTGAATCCCTCTGACCGTCTTATTGACGATAAACCACAGAAATTCCATCGGAATTAAATACAAAAGGCACAATGCCGACTCAGGTACAAGAAGTCTGGCTCTTCATACTGTCTATGCTTTGAATCTTTCCTGTGAGACCGGTTTTAGATTGCGATGCTTCACTTCAGGTTTACTGTATCCAGCTGACCTTCTTATTGACGGTGAAACACAGAAATTGCATCGGAATTAAATACAAAAGGCACAATGCCGACTTAAATACAAGAAAACTGACTCTTCTTACTGTCTATGATTTGAACCATTCCTGTGACACTAGTTATAGATTCCGATGCTTCACTTCAGTTTTACTGTATCCCTCTAACCTTCTTATTGACGATGAAACACAGATTTTGCATCGGAATTACATACAAAAGGCACAATGCCGACCCAATACTAGAAGACTGACTCTTCTTACTGTCTATGTTTTGAACCATTCTTGAGACACTAGTTATAGATTCCGATGCTTCACTTCAGTTTTACTGTATCCCTCTGACCTTCGTATTGACGATGACACACAGAAATTGCATCGGAATTAAATACAAAAGGCACAAAGCCAACTCAAGTACTAGAAGACTGACTCTTCTTACGGTCTATGTTTTGAACCATTCCTGTGGCACCAGTTATAGATTCCGATGCTTCACTTCAGGTTTACTGTATCCCTCTGACCGTCGTATTGACGATGAAAGACAGAAATTGCATCGGAATTAAATACAAAACGCACAATGCCGAAATAAGTACAAGTGAACTGACTCTTCTTCCTGTCTATGTTTTGAACCATTACTGTGACACTAGTTATGGATTCCGATGCATTACTTCAGGTTTACTGTATCCCTGTGACCTTCTTGTTGGCGATGAAACTCAGAAATTGCATCGGAATTAGATACACAAAGCACAATGCCGACTTAAGTATAAGAAATCTGACTCTTCTTGTTGTCTATGCTTTAAACCATTCCTGTGACACTAGTTATAGATTCCGATGCTTCACTTCAGGTTTACTGTATCCCTAGGACCTTCTTATTGACGACGAAACACAGATATTGCATGAGAGTTAAATACAAAAGGCACAATGCCGACTTAAATACAAGAAAACTGACTCTTCTACCTGTCTATGTTTTGAACCATTCCTGTGACACTAGTTATAGATTCCGATGCTTCACTTCAGGTTTACTGTATCCAGCTGACCTTCTTATTGACGATGAAACACAGAAATTGCGTCGGAATTAAATACAAAAAGCACAATGCCGACTTAAGTACAAGAATACTGACTCTTCCTACTGTCTATGTTTTGACCATTCCTGTGACACTAGTTATAGATTCCGAAGCTTCACTTCAGGTTTACTGTATACCTCTGAACGTCTTATTGACGATGAACCACAGAAATTCCATCGGAATTAAATACAAAAGGCACAATGCCGACTCAGGTACAAGAAGTCTGGTTCTTCTTACTTTCTATGTTTTGAACCTTTCCTGTGAGACCGGTTTTAGATTGCGATGCTTCACTTCAGGTTTACTGTATCCAGCTGACCTTCTTATTGACGATGAAACACAGAAATTGCATCGGAATTAAATACAAAAGGCACAATGCCGACTTAAATACAAGAAAACTGACTCTTCTTACTGTCTATGATTTGAACCATTCCTGTGACACTAGTTATAGATTCCGATGCTTCACTTCAGTTTTACTGTATCCCTCTGACCTTCGTATTGACGATGACACACAGAAATTGCATCGGAATTAAATACAAAAGGCACAAAGCCAACTCAAGTACTAGAAGACTGACTCTTCTTACGGTCTATGTTTTGAACCATTCCTGTGGCACCAGTTATAGATTCCGATGCTTCACTTCAGGTTTACTGTATCCCTCTGACCGTCGTATTGACGATGAAACACAGAAATTGCATCGGAATTAAATACAAAACGCACAATGCCGACATAAGTACAAGTGAACTGACTCTTCTTCCAGTCTATGTTTTGAACCATTACTGTGACACTAGTTATGGATTCCGATGCATTACTTCAGGTTTACTGTATCCCTGTGACCTTCTTGTTGGCGATGAAACTCAGAAATTGCATCGGAATTAGATACACAAGGCACAATGCCGACTTAAGTATAAGAAATCCGACTCTTCTTATTGTCTATGCTTTAAACCATTCCTGTGACACTAGTTATAGATTCCAATGCTTCACTTCAGGTTTACTGTATCCCTCTGACCTCCTTATTGGCGATGAAAGTCAGAAATTGCATCAGGATTAAATACAAAAGGCACAATGCCGACTTAAGTATAAGATATCTGACTCTTCTTATTGTCTATGCTTTAAGCCATTCCTGTGACACTAGTTATGGATTCCGATGGTTCACTTCAGGTTTACTGTATCCCTTGGACCTTCTTATTGACGACGAAACACAGACTTTGCATGAGAATTAAATACAAAAGGCACAATGCCGACTTAAGTACAAGAAAACTGACTCTTCTTACTGTCTATGCTTTGAACAATTCCTGTGACACTAGTTATAAATTCCGATGCTTCACTTACGGTTTACTGTATCCAGCTGACCTTCTTATTGACGATGAAACACAGAAATTGCATCAGAATTAAATACAAAAGCACAATGCCGACTTAAGTACAAGACGTCTGACTCTTCCTACTGTCTATGTTTTGAACCATTCCTGTGACACTAGTTATAGTTTCTGATGCTTCACTTCAGGTTTACTGTATCCCTCTGACCGTCGTATTGACGATGAACCACAGAAATTCCAACGTTATTAAATACAAAGGGCACAATGCCGACTCAGGTACAAGAAGTCTGGCTCTTCTTACTGTCTATGTTTTGAACCTGTCCTGTGAGACCGGTTTTAGATTGCGATGCTTCACTTCAGGTTTACTTTATCCCTTGGACCTTCTTATTGACGACGAAACACAGAAATTGCATCGAAATTAAATAGAAAAGGCACAATGCCTACTTAAGTACAAGAAAACAGACTCTTCTTAATATCTGTGCTTTCAACGATTCCTGTGACACTAGTAATAGACTCCGATGCTTCACTTCAGGTTTACTGTATCCAGCTGTCCTTCTTATTGACGATGAAGCACAGAAATTGCATCGGAATTAAGTACAAAAGGTACAATGCCGACTCAGGTACAAGAAGTCTGGCTCTTCTTACTGTCTATGTTTTGAACCTTTCCTGAGAGACCGGTTTTAGCATGCGATGCTTCACTTCAGGTTTACTGTATCCCTTGGACCTTATTATTGACGACGAAACACAGAAATTGGATCGGAATTAAATATAAAAGGCACAATGCCTACTTAAGTACAAGAAAACAGACTCTTATTAATATCTGTGCTTTCAACGATTCCTGTGACACTAGTTATAGACTCCGATGATTCACTTCAGGTTTACTGTATCCAGCTGACCTTTTTATTGACGATGAAGCACAGAAATTGCATCGGAATTAAATACAAAAGGCACAATGCCGACTTAAGTAAAAGAAAACTGACTCTTCTAACTGTCTATGATTTGAACCTTTCCTGTGAGACCGGTTTTAGATTGCGATGCTTCACTTCAGGTTTACTGTATCCCTTTGACCTTCTTATTGACGACGAAACACAGAAATTGCATCGGAATTAAATAGAAAAGGCACAATGCCTACTGAAGTACAAGAAAACAGACTCTTCTTAATATCTGTGCTTTCAACGATTCCTGTGACACTAGTAATAGACTCCGATGCTTCACTTCAGGTTTACTGTATCCAGCTGACCTTCGTATTGACGATGAAGCACAGAAATTGCATCGGAATTAAGTACAAAAGGCACAATGCCGACTCAGGTACAAGAAGTCTGGCTCTTCTTACTGTCTATGTTTTGAACCTTTCCTGTGAGACCGGTTTTAGATTGCGATGCTTCACTTCAGGTTTACTGTATCCCTTGGACCTTCTTATTGACGAGGAAACACAGAAATTGCATCGGAATTAAATAGAAAAGGCACAATGCCAACTTAAGTACAAGAAAACAGACTCTTCTTAATATCTATGCTTTCAACGATTCCTGTGACACTAGTTATAGACTCCGATGCTTCACTTCAGTTTTACAGTATCCAGCTGACCTTCTTATTGACGATGAAGCACAGAAATTGCATCGGAATTAAATACAAAAGGCACAATGCCGACTTAAGTAAAAGAAAACTGACTCTTCTTCCTGATTATGTTTTGAACCGTTTCTGTGACACTAGTTATGGATTCCGATGCATTACTTCAGGTTTACTGTATCCCTGTGACCTTCTTATTGGCGATGAAACTCAGAAATTGCATCGGAATTAGATACACAAGGCACAATGCCGACTTAAGTATAAGAAATCTGACTCTTCTTATTGTCTATGCTTTAAACCATTCTTGTGACACTAGTTATAGATTCCGATGCTTCACTTCAGGTTTACTGTATCCCTTGGACCTTCTTATTGACGACGAAACACAGATATTGCATGAGAATTAAATACAAAAAGCACAATGCCGACTTAAGTACAAGAAAACTGACTCTTCTACCTGTCTATGTTTTGAACCATTCCTGTGACACTAGTTATAGATTCCGATGCTTCACTTCAGGTTTACTGTATCCAGCTGACCTTCTTATTGACGGTGAAACACAGAAATTGCATCGGAATAAAATACAAAAGGCACAATGCCGACTTAAATACAAGAAAACTGACTCTTCTTACTGTCTATGATTTAAACCATTCCTGTGACACTAGTTATAGATTCCGATGCTTCACTTCAGTTTTACTGTATCCCTCTGACCTTCTTATTGACGATGAAACACAGATTTTGCATCGGAATTACATACAAAAGGCACAATGCCGACCCAATACTAGAAGACTGACTCTTCTTACTGTCTATGTTTTGAACCATTCTTGAGACACTAGTTATAGATTCCGATGCTTCACTTCAGTTTTACTTTATCCCTCTGACCTTCGTATTGACGATGACACACAGAAATTGCATCGGAATTAAATACAAAAGGCACAAAGCCAACTCAAGTACTAGAAGACTGACTCTTCTTACGGTCTATGTTTTGAACCATTCCTGTGGCACCAGTTATAGATTCCGATGCTTCACTTCAGGTTTACTGTATCCCTCTGACCGTCGTATTGACGATGAAACACAGAAATTGCATCGGAATTAAATACAAAACGCACAATGCCGAAATGAGTACAAGTGAACTGACTCTTCTTCCTGTCTATGTTTTGAACCATTACTGTGACACTAGTTATGGATTCCGATGCATTACTTCAGGTTTACTGTATCCCTGTGACCTTCTTGTTGGCGATGAAACTCAGAAATTGCATCGGAATTAGATACACAAAGCACAATGCCGACTTAAGTATAAGAAATCTGACTCTTCTTGTTGTCTATGCTTTAAACCATTCCTGTGACACTAGTTATAGATTCCGATGCTTCACTACAGGTTTACTGTATCCCTAGGACCTTCTTATTGACGACGAAACACAGATATTGCATGAGAATTAAATACAAAAGGCACAATGCCGACTTAAATACAAGAAAACTGACTCTTCTACCTGTCTATGTTTTGAACCATTCCTGTGACACTAGTTATAGATTACGATGCTTCACTTCAGGTTTACTGTACCCAGCTGACCTTCTTATTGACGATGAAACACAGAAATTGCGTCGGAATTAAATACAAAAAGCACAATGCCGACTTAAGTACAAGAATACTGACTCTTCCTACTGTCTATGTTTTGACCATTCCTGTGACACTAGTTATAGATTCCGATGCTTCACTTCAGGTTTACTGTATCCCTCTGAACGTCTTATTGACGATGAACCACAGAAATTCCATCGGAATTAAATACAAAAGGCACAATGCCGACTCAGGTACAAGAAGTCTGGTTCTTCTTACTTTCTATGTTTTGAACCTTTCCTGTGAGACCGGTTTTAGATTGCGATGCTTCACTTCAGGTTTACTGTATCCAGCTGACCTTCGTATTGACGATGAAACACAGAAATTGCATCGGAATTAAATACAAAAGGCACAATGCCGACTTAAATACAAGAAAACTGACTCTTCTTACTGTCTATGATTTGAACCATTCCTGTGACACTAGTTATAGATTCCGATGCTTCACTTCAGTTTTACTGTATCCCTCTGACCTTCGTATTGACGATGACACACAGAAATTGCATCGGAATTAAATACAAAAGGCACAAAGCCAACTCAAGTACTAGAAGACTGACTCTTCTTACGGTCTATGTTTTGAACCATTCCTGTGGCACCAGTTATAGATTCCGATGCTTCACTTCAGGTTTACTGTATCCCTCTGACCGTCGTATTGACGATGAAACACAGAAATTGCATCGGAATTAAATACAAAACGCACAATGCCGACATAAGTACAAGTGAACTGACTCTTCTTCCTGTCTATGTTTTGAACCATTACTGTGACACTAGTTATGGATTCCGATGCATTACTTCAGGTTTACTGTATCCCTGTGACCTTCTTGTTGGCGATGAAACTCAGAAATTGCATCGGAATTAGATACACAAGGCACAATGCCGACTTAAGTATAAGAAATCCGACTCTTCTTATTGTCTATGCTTTAAACCATTCCTGTGACACTAGTTATAGATTCCGATGCTTCACTTCAGGTTTACTGTATCCCTAGGACCTTCTTATTGACGTCGAAACACAGATATTGCATGAGAATTAAATACAAAATGCACAATGCCGACTTAAGTACAAGAGAACTGACTCTTCTTCCAGTGTATGCTTTGAACCATTACTGTTACACTAGTTATGGATTCCGATGCATCACTTCAGGTTTACTGTATCCCTCTGACCTCCTTATTGGCGATGAAAGTCAGAAATTGCATCAGGATTAAATACAAAAGGCACAATGCCGACTTAAGTATAAGATATCTGACTCTTCTTATTGTCTATGCTTTAAGCCATTCCTGTGACACTAGTTATGGATTCCGATGGTTCACTTCAGGTTTACTGTATCCCTTGGACCTTCTTATTGACGACGAAACACAGACTTTGCATGAGAATTAAATACAAAAGGCACTATGCCGACTTAAGTACAAGAAAACTGACTCTTCTTACTGTCTATGCTTTGAACAATTCCTGTGACACTAGTTATAAATTCCGATGCTTCACTTACGGTTTACTGTATCCAGCTGACCTTCTTATTGACGATGAAACACAGAAATTGCATCAGAATTAAATACAAAAGCACAATGCCGACTTAAGTACAAGACGACTGACTCTTCCTACTGTCTATGTTTTGAACCATTCCTGTGACACTAGTTATACATTCTGATGCTTCACTTCAGGTTTACTGTATCCCTCTGACCGTCGTATTGACGATGAACCACAGAAATTCCAACGTAATTAAATACAAAGGGCACAATGCCGACTCAGGTACAAGAAGTCTGGCTCTTCTTACTGTCTATGTTTTGAACCTGTCCTGTGAGACCGGTTTTAGATTGCGATGCTTCACTTCAGGTTTACTGTATACCTTGGACCTTCTTATTGACGACGAAACACAGAAATTGCATCGGAATTAAATAGAAAAGGCACAATGCCTACTTAAGTACAAGAAAACAGACTCTTCTTAATATCTGTGCTTTCAACGATTCCTGTGACACTAGTTATAGACTCCGATGATTCACTTCATGTTTACTGTATCCAGCTGACCTTCTTATTGACGATGAAGCACAGAAATTGCATCGGAATTAAATACAAAAGGCACAATGCCGACTTAAGTACAAGAAAACTGACTCTTCTTACTGTATATGATTTGAACCTTTCCTGTGAGACCGGTTTTAGATTGCGATGCTTCACTTCAGGTTTACTGTATCCCTTGGACCTTCTTATTGACGACGAAACACAGAAATTGCATCGGAATTAAATAGAAAAGGCACAATGCCTACTTAAGTACAAGAAAACAGACTCTTATTAATATCTGTGCTTTCAACGATTCCTGTGACACTAGTTATAGACTCCGATGATTCACTTCAGGTTTACTGTATCCGGCTGACCTTTTTATTGACGATGAAGCACAGAAATTGCATCGGAATTAAATACAAAAGGCACAATGCCGACTTAAGTAAAAGAAAACTGACTCTTCTTACTGTCTATGATTTGAACCTGTCCTGTGAGACCGGTTTTAGATTGCGAAGCTTCACTTCAGGTTTACTGTATCCCTTGGACCTTCTTATTGACGACGAAACACAGAAATTGCATCGGAATTAAATAGAAAAGGCACAATGCCTACTTAAGTACAAGAAAACAGACTCTTCTTAATATCTGTGCTTTCAACGATTCCTGTGACACTAGTAATAGACTCCGATGCTTCACTTCAGGTTTACTGTATCCAGCTGTCCTTCTTATTGACGATGAAGCACAGAAATTGCCTCGGAATTAAGTACAAAAGGTACAATGCCGACTCAGGTACAAGAAGTCTGGCTCTTCTTACTGTCTATGTTTTGAACCTTTCCTGAGAGACCGGTTTTAGATTGCGATGCTTCACTTCAGGTTTACTGTATCCCTTGGACCTTATTATTGACGACGAAACACAGAAATTGGATGGGAATTAAATATAAAAGGCACAATGCCTACTTAAGTACAAGAAAACAGACTCTTATTACTATCTGTGCTTTCAACGATTCCTGTGACACTAGTTATAGACTCCGATGATTCACTTCAGGTTTACTGTATCCAGCTGACCTTTTTATTGACGATGAAGCACAGAAATTGCATCGGAATTAAATACAAAAGGCACAATGCCGACTTAAGTAAAAGAAAACTGACTCTTCTTACTGTCTATGATTTGAACCTTTCCTGTGAGACCGGTTTTAGATTGCGATGCTTCACTTCAGGTTTACTGTATCCCTTTGACCTTCTTATTGACGACGAAACACAGAAATTGCATCGGAATTAAATAGAAAAGGCACAATGCCTACTTAAGTACAAGAAAACAGACTCTTCTTAATATCTGTGCTTTCAACGATTCCTGTGACACTAGTAATAGACTCCGATGCTTCACTTCAGGTTTACTGTATCCAGCTGACCTTCTTATTGACGATGAAGCACAGAAATTGCATCGGAATTAAGTACAAAAGGCACAATGCCGACGCAGGTACAAGAAGTCTGGCTCTTCTTACTGTCTATGTTTTGAACCTTTCCTGTGAGATCGGTTTTAGATTGCGATGCTTCACTTCAGGTTTACTGTATCCCTTGGACCTTCTTATTGACGAAGAAACACAGAAATTGCATCGGAATTAAATAGAAAAGGCACAATGCCAACTTAAGTACAAGAAAACAGACTCTTCTTAATATCTATGCTTTCAACGATTCCTGTGACACTAGTTATAGACTCCGATGCTTCACTTCAGTTTTACAGTATCCAGCTGACCTTCTTATTGACGATGAAGCACAGAAATTGCATCGGAATTAAATACAAAAGGCACAATGCCGACTTAAGTAAAAGAAAACTGACTCTTCCTCCTGATTATGTTTTGAACCGTTTCTGTGACACTAGTTATGGATTTCGATGCATTACTTCAGGTTTACTGTATCCCTGTGACCTTCTTATTGGCGATGAAACTCAGAAATTGCATCGGAATTAGATACACAAGGCACAATGCCGACTTAAGTATAAGAAATCTGACTCTTCTTATTGTCTATGCTTTAAACCATTCTTGTGACACTAGTTATAGATTCCGATGCTTCACTTCAGGTTTACTGTATCCCTTGGACCTTCTTATTGACGACGAAACACAGATATTGCATGAGAATTAAATACAAAAAGCACAATGCCGACTTAAGTACAAGAAAACTGACTCTTCTACCTGTCTATGTTTTGAACCATTCCTGTGACACTAGTTATAGATTCCGATGCTTCACTTCAGGTTTACTGTATCCCTCTGACCGTCTTATTGACGATGAACCACAGAAATTCCATCGGAATTAAATACAAAAGGCACAATGCCGACTCAGGTACAAGAAGTCTGCCTCTTCTTACTGTCTATGTTTTCAACCTTTCCTGTGAGACCGGTTTTAGATTGCGATGCTTCACTTCAGGTTTACTGTATCCCTTGGACCTTCTTATTGACGACGAAACACAGAAATTGCATCGGAATTAAATAGAAAAGGCACAATGCCAACTTAAGTACAAGAAAACAGACTCTTCTTAATATCTATGCTTTCAACCATTCCTGTGACAAGAGTTATAGTTTCCGATGCTTCACTTCCGGTTTACTGTATCCAGCTGACCTTCTTATTGACGATGAAACACAGAAATTGCATCGGAATTAAATACAAAAGGCACAATGCCGACTTAAGTACAAGAAAACTGACTCTTCTTACTGTCTATGATTTGAACCATTCCTGTGACACTAGTAATAGATTCTGACGCATCACTTCAGGTTTACTGTATCCAGCTGACCTTCTTATTGACGATGAAACTAAGAAATTGCATCGGAACTAAATACAAAAGGCACAATGCCGACTTAAGTACAAGAAAACTGACTCTTCTTACTGTCTATGATATGAACCATTCCTGTGACAGTAGTTATAGATTCCGATGCTTCACTTCAGGTTTACTGTATCCAGCTGACCTTCTTATTAACGATGAAACTCAGAAATTCCATCGGAATTAAATACAAAAGGCTCAATGCCGACTTAAGTACAAGTAGACTGACTCTTCTTACTGTCTATGTTTTGACCCATTCCTGTGACACTAGTTATAGATTCCGATGCTTCACTTCAGTTTTACTGTATCCCTCTGACCTTCGTATTGACGAACACACACAGAAATTGCATCGGAATGAAAAACAAAAGGCACAAAGCCAACTCAAGTACTAGAAGACTGACTCTTCTAACGGTCTATGTTTTGAACCATTCCTGTGACACCAGTTATAGATTCCGATGCTTCACTTCAGGTTTACTGTATCCCTCTGACCGTCATATTGACGATGAAACACAGAATTTGCAACGGAATTAAATACAAAACGTACAATGCCGAATCATGAACAAGAAGACTGGCTCTTCTTACTGCCTATGTTTTGAATTTTTCCTGTGAGACCGGTTTTAGATTCCGATGCTTCACTTTAGGTTTACTGTATCCAGCTGACCTTCTTATTAACGAAGAAACTCAGAAATTGCATCGGAATTAAATACAAAAGGCTCAATGCCGACTTAAGTACAAGAAGACTGACTACTCTTACTGTCTATGATTTGAACCATTCCTGTGACAGTAGTTATATATTCCGATGCTTCACTTCAGGTTTATTGTATCCCTCTGACCTTCTCATTGACGATGAAACACAGAAATTGATTCGGAATTAAATAGAAAAGGCACAATGCCGACTTAAGTACAAGAGAACTGACTCTTCTTCCAGTCTATGCTTTGAACCATTACTGTGACAGTAGTTATGTTTTCCGATACATCACTTCAGGTTTACTGTATCCCTCTGACCTTCTTATTGGCGATGAAACTCAGATTTTGCATCGGGATTAAATACAAAAGGCACAATGCCGACTGAAGTATAAGAAATCTGACTCTTCTTATTGTCTATGCTTTAAGCCATTCCTGTGACACTAGTTATGGATTCCGATGGTTCACTTCCGGTTTACTGTATCCCTTGGACCTTCTTATTGACGACCAAACACAGATTTTGCATGAGTATTAAATACAAAAGGCACAATGCCGACTTAAGTACAAGAGAACTGACTCTTCTTCCAGTCTATGCTTTGAACCATTACTGTTACACTAGTTATGGATTCCGATGCATCACTTCAGGTTTACTGTATCCCTCTGACCTCCTTATTGGCGATGAAAGTCAGAAATTGCATCAGGATTAAATACAAAAGGCACAATGCCGACTTAAGTATAAGATATCTGACTCTTCTTATTGTCTATGCTTTAAGCCATTCCTGTGACACTAGTTATGGATTCCGATGGTTCACTTCAGGTTTACTGTATCCCTTGGACCTTCTTATTGACGACGAAACACAGACTTTGCGTGAGAATTAAATACAAAAGGCACAATGCCGACTTAAGTACAAGAAAACTGACTCTTCTTACTGTCTATGCTTTGAACAATTCCTGTGACACTAGTTATAAATTCCGATGCTTCACTTACGGTTTACTGTATCCAGCTGACCTTCTTATTGACGATGAAACACAGAAATTGCATCAGAATTAAATACAAAAGCACAATGCCGACTTAAGTACAAGACGACTGACTCTTCCTACTGTCTATGTTTTGAACCATTCTGGAGACACTAGTTATAGATTCTGATGCTTCACTTCAGGTTTACTGTATCCCTCTGACCGTCGTATTGACGATGAACCACAGAAATTCCAACGTTATTAAATACAAAGGGCACAATGCCGACTCAGGTACAAGAAGTCTGGCTCTTCTTACTGTCTATGTTTTGAACCTGTCCTGTGAGACCGGTTTTAGATTGCGATGCTTCACTTCAGGTTTACTGTATCCCTTGGACCTTCTTATTGACGACGAAGCACAGAAATTGCATCGGAATTAAATAGAAAAGGCACAATGCCTACTTAAGTACAAGAAAACAGACTCTTCTTAATATCTGTGCTTTCAACGATTTCTGTGACACTAGTTATAGACTCCGATGATTCACTTCAGGTTTACTGTATCCAGCTGACCTTCTTATTGACGATGAAGCACAGAAATTGCATCGGAATTAAATACAAAAGGCACAATTCCGACTTAAGTACAAGAAAACCGACTCTTCTTACTGTCTATGATTTGAACCTTTCCTGTGAGACCGGTTTTAGATTGCGATGCTTCACTTCAGGTTTACTGTATCCCTTGGACCTTCTTATTGACGACGAAACACAGAAATTGCATCGGAAATAAATAGAAAAGGCACAACGCCTACTTAAGTACTAGAAAACAGACTCTTATTAATATCTGTGCTTTCAACGATTCCTGTGACACTAGTTATAGACTCCGATGATTCACTTCAGGTTCACTGTATCCAGCTGACCTTTTTATTGACGATGAAGCACAGAAATTGCATCGGAATTAAATACAAAAGGCACAATGCCGACTTAAGTAAAAGAAAACTGACTCTTCTTACTGTCTATGATTTGAACCTGTCCTGTGAGACCGGTTTTAGATTGCGATGCTTCACTTCAGGTTTACTGTATCCCTTGGACCTTCTTATTGACGACGAAACACAGAAATTGCATCGGAATTAAATAGAAAAGGCACAATGCCTACTTAAGTACAAGAAAACAGACTCTTCTTAATATCTGTGCTTTCAACGATTCCTGTGACACTAGTAATAGACTCCGATGCTTCACTTCAGGTTTACTGTATCCAGCTGTCCTTCTTATTAACGATGAAGCACAGAAATTGCATCGGAATTAAGTACAAAAGGTACAATGCCGACTGAGGTACAAGAAGTCTGGCTCTTCTTACTGTCTATGTTTTGAACCTTTCCTGGGAGACCGGTTTTAGATTGCGATGCTTCACTTCAGGTTTACTGTATCCCTTGGACCTTATTATTGACGACGAAACACAGAAATTGGATCGGAATTAAATATAAAAGGCACAATGCCTACTTAAGTACAAGAAAACAGACTCTTATTAATATCTGTGCTTTCAACGATTCCTGTGACACTAGTTATAGACTCCGATGATTCACTTCAGGTTTACTGTATCCAGCTGACCTTTTTATTGACGATGAAGCACAGAAATTGCATCGGAATTAAATACAAAAGGCACAATGCCGACTTAAGTAAAAGAAAACTGACTCTTCTTACTGTCTATGATTTGAACCTTTCCTGTGAGACCGGTTTTAGGTTGCGATGCTTCACTTCAGGTTTACTGTATCCCTTTGACCTTCTTATTGACGACGAAACACAGAAATTGCATCGGAATTAAATAGAAACGGCACAATGCCTACTTAAGTACAAGAAAACAGACTCTTCTTAATATCTGTGCTTTCAACGATTCCTGTGACACTAGTAATAGACTCCGATGCTTCACTTCAGGTTTACTGTATCCAGCTGACCTTCTTATTGACGATGAAGCACAGAAATTGCATCGGAATTAAGTACAAAAGGAACAATGCCGACTCAGGTACAAGAAGTCTGGCTCTTCTTACTGTCTATGTTTTGAACCTTTCCTGTGAGACCGGTTTTAGATTGCGATGCTTCACTTCAGGTTTACTGTATCCCTTGGACCTTCTTATTGACGAAGAAACACAGAAATTGCATCGGAATTAAATAGAAAAGGCACAATGCCAACTTAAGTACAAGAAAACAGACTCTTCTTAATATCTATGCTTTCAACGATTCCTGTTACACTAGTTATAGACTCCGATGCTTCACTTCAGTTTTACAGTATCCAGCTGACCTTCTTATTGACGATGAAGCACAGAAATTGCATCGGAATTAAATACAAAAGGCACAATGCCGACTTAAGTAAAAGAAAACTGACTCTTCTTCCTGATTATGTTTTGAACCGTTTCTGTGACACTAGTTATGGATTCCGATGCATTACTTCAGGTTTACTGTATCCCTGTGACCTTCTTATTGGCGATGAAACTCAGAAATTGCATCGGAATTAGATACACAAGGCACAATGCCGACTTAAGTATAAGAAATCTGACTCTTCTTATTGTCTATGCTTTAAACCATTCTTGTGACACTAGTTATAGATTCCGATGCTTCACTTCAGGTTTACTGTATCCCTTGGACCTTCTTATTGACGACGAAACACAGATATTGCATGAGAATTAAATACAAAAAGCACAATGCCGACTTAAGTACAAGAATACTGACTCTTCTACCTGTCTATGTTTTGAACCATTCCTGTGACACTAGTTATAGATTCCGATGCTTCACTTCAGGTTTACTGTATCCCGCTGACCGTCTTATTGACGATGAAACACAGAAATTGCATCGGAATTAAATACAAAAGGCACAATGCCGACTTAAGTACAAGAAAACTGACTCTTCTTACTGTCTATGATTTGAACCATTCCTGTGACACTAGTTATAGATTCTGACGCATCACTTCAGGTTTACTGTATCCAGCTGACCTTCTTATTGACGATGAAACTAAGAAATTGCATCGGAATTAAATACAAAAGGCACAATGCCGACTTAAGTACAAGAAAACTGACTCTTCTTACTGTCTATGTTTTGAACCTTTCCTGTGAGACCGGTATAGATTCCGATGCTTCACTTAGGGTTTACTGTACCCCTTGGACCTTCTTATTGACGACGAAACACAGAAATTGCATCGGAATTAAATAGAAAAGGCACAATGCCTACTTAAGTACAAGAAAACAGACTCTTCTTAATATCTATGCTTTCAACGATTCCTGTGACACTAGGTATAGACTCCGATGCTTCACTTCAGGGTTACTGTATCCAGCTGACCTTATTATTGACGATGAATCACAGAAATTGCATCGGAATTAAATACAAAAGGCACAATGCCGACTTAAGTACAAGAAAACTGACTCTTCTTACTGTCTATGATTTGAACCATTCCTGTGACACTAGTTATAGATTCTGATGCTTCACTTCAGTTTTACTGTATCCCTCTGACCTTCTTATTGACGATGAAACACAGAATTTGCATCGGAATTAAATATAAAAGGCACAATGCCGACCCAAGTACTAGAAGACTGACTCTTCTTACTGTCTATGTTTTGAACCATTCTGGAGACACTAGTTATAGATTCCGATGCTTCACTTCAGGTTTACTGTATCCCTCTGACCGTCGTATTGACGATGAACCACAGAAATTGCATCTGAATTAATTACAAAAGGCACAATGCTGACTCGAGTACAAGAAGACTGGCTCTTCTTCCTGTCTATGTTTTGAACCATTCCTGTGACGCTAATTATAGATTCCGATGCTTCACTTCAGGTTTACTGTATCCCTCTGACCGTCTTATTGACGATGAACCACAGAAATTCGATCGGAATTAAATACAAAAGGCACAATGCCGTCTCAGGTACAAGAAGTCTGGCTCTTCTTACTGTCTATGCTTTCAACCTTTCCTGTGAGACCTGTTTTAGATTGCGATGCTTCACTTCAGGTTTACTGTATCCCTTGGATCTTATTATTGACGACGAAACACAGAAATTGCATCGGAATTAAATAGAAAAGGCACAATGCCAATTTAAGTACAAGAAAACAGACTCTTCTTAGTATCTATGCTTTCAACCATTCCTGTGACACTAGTTATAGATTCCGATGCTTCACTTCAGGTTTACCGTATCCAGCTGACCTTCTTATTGACGATGAAACACAGAAATTGCATCGGAATTAAATACAAAAGGCACAATGCCGACTTAAGTACAAGAAAACTGACTCTTCTTACTGTCTATGATTTGAACCATTCCTGTGACACTAGTTATAGATTCTGATGCTTCACTTCAGGTTTACTGTATCCAGCTGACCTTCTAATTGACGATGAAACACAGAAATTGCATCGGAATTAAATACAAAAAGCACAATGCCGACTTAAGTACAAGAAAACTGACTCTTCTTACTGTCTATGATTTGAACCATTCCTGTGACAGTAGTTATAGATTCCGATGCTTCCCTTCAGGTTTACTGTATCCAGCTGACCTTCCTATTAACGATGAAACTCAGAAATTGAATCGGAATTAAATACAAAAGGCTCAATGCCGACTTAAGTACAAGAAGACTGACTCTTCTTACAGTCTATGTTTTGACCCATTCCTGTGACACTAGTTATAGATTCCGATGCTTCACTTCAGTTTTACTGTATCCCTCTGACCTTCGTATTGACGAACACACACAGAAATTGCATCGGAATGAAATACAAAAGGCACAAAGCCAACTCAAGTACTAGAAGACTGACTCTTCTAACGGTCTATGTTTTGAACCATTCCTGTGACACCAGTTATAGATTCCGATGCTTCACTTCAGGTTTACTGTATCCCTCTGACCGTCATATTGACGATGAAACACAGAATTTGCAACGGAATTAAATACAAAACGCACAATGCCGAATCATGAACAAGAAGACTGGCTCTTCTTACTGCCTATGTTTTGAATTTCTCCTGTGAGAACGGTTTTAGATTCCGATGCTTCACTTCAGGTTTACTGTATCCAGCTGACCTTCTTATTAACGATGAAACTCAGAAATTGCATCGGAATTAAATACAAAAGGCTCAATGCCGACTTAAGTACAAGAAGACTGACTCTTCTTACTGTCTATGATTTGAACCATTCCTGTGACAGTAGTTATATATTCCGATGCTTCACTTCAGGTTTATTGTATCCCTCTGACCTTCTCATTGACGATGAAACACAGAAATTGATTCGGAATTAAATAGAAAAGGCACAATGCCGACTTAAGTACAAGAGAACTGACTCTTCTTCCAGTCTATGCTTTGAACCATTACTGTGACACAAGTTATGTTTCCCGATACATCACTTCAGGTTTACTGTATCCCTCTGACCTTCTTATTGGCGATGAAACTCAGAAATTGCATCGGGATTAAATACAAAAGGCACAATGCCGACTGAAGTATAAGAAATCTGACTCTTCTTATTGTCTATGCTTTAAGCCATTCCTGTGACACTAGTTATGGATTCCGATGGTTCACTTCAGGTTTACTGTATCCCTTGGACCTTCTTATTGACGACCAAACACAGATTTTGCATGAGAATTAAATACAAAAGGCACAATGCCGACTTAAGTACAAGAAAACTGACACTTCTTACTGTCTATGTTTTGAACAATTCCTGTGACAGTAGTTATAAATTCCGATGCTTCAGTTCAGGTTTACTGTATCCAGCTGACCTTCTTATTGACGATGAAATACAGAAATTGCATCAGAATTAAATACAAAAGCACAATGCCGACTTAAGTACAAGAAGACTGACTCTTCCTACTGTCTATGTTTTGAACCTTTCCTGTGAGACCGGTATAGATTCCGATGCTTCACTTAGGGTTTACTGTATCCCTTGGACCTTCTTATTGACGACGAAACACAGAAATTGCATCGGAATTAAATTGAAAAGGCACAATGCCTACTTAAGTACAAGAAAACAGACTCTTCTTAATATCTATGCTTTCAACGATTCCCGTGACACTAGGTATAGACTCCGATGCTTCACTTCAGGTTTACTGTATCCAGCTGACCTTATTATTGACGATGAAGCACAGAAATTGCATCGGAATTAAATACAAAAGGCACAATGCCGACTTAAGTACAAGAAAACTGACTCTTCTTACTGTCTATGATTTGAACCATTCCTGTGACACTAGTTACAGATTCCGATGCTTCACTTCAGTTTTACTGTATCCCTCTGACCTTCGTATTGACGATGAAACACAGAATTTGCATCGAATTAAATATAAAAGGCACAATGCCGACCCAAGTACTAGAAGACTGACTCTTCTTACTGTCTATGATTTGAACCATTCTGGAGACACTAGTTATAGATTCCGATGATTCACTTCAGGTTTACTGTATCCCTCTGACCGTCGTATTGACGATGAAACACAGAAATTGCATCGGAATTAAATACAAAAGGCACAAAGCCAACTCAAGTACTAGAAGACTGACTCTTCTTACGGTCTATGTTTTGAACCATTCCTGTGACACAAGTTATAGATTCCGATGCTTCACTTCAGGTTTACTGTATCCCTCTGACTGTCGTATTGACGATGAAACACAGATAGTGCATCGGAATTAAATACAAAAGGCACAATGCCGATTCAAGTACAAAGAAGACTGGCTCCTCTTACTGTCTATGCTTTGAACTATCCCTGAGACACTAGTTACAGATTCCGAAGCTTCACATCAGGTTTATTGTATCCCTCTGACCTTCTTTTTGACGATGAATCACAGAAATTGCATCGGAATTTAATACAAAAGGCACAATGCCGATTGAAGTACAAGAAGACTGGCTCCTCTTACTGTCCATATTTTGAACCTTTCCTGTAAGACCACTTTTAGATTCCGATGCTTGACTTCAGGTTTACTGTATCCATTGGACCTTCTTATTGACGACGATACACGGAATATGCATTGGAATTAAATAGAAAAGGCACAATGCCGACTTAAGAACAAGAAAACTGACTCTTGTTAGTGTCTATGTTTTGAACCTTTCCTGTGATACCGGTTTTAGATTCCGATGCTTCACTTCAGGTTTACTGTATCCCTTGGACCTTCTTATTGACGACGAAACACAGAAATTGAATCGGAATAAAATAGAAAAGGCACAATGCCGACATAAGTACAAGAGAACTGTCCCTTATCCTGTCTATGTTTTGAACCATTACTGTGACCCTAGTTATGGATTCCGATTCATTACTTCAGGTTTACTGTATCCCTCTGACCTTCTTATTGGCGATGAAACTCAGAAATTGCATCGGAATTAATTACACAAGGCACAATGCCGACTTAAGTATGAGAAATCTGACTCTTCTTATTGTCTATGCTTTAAACCATTCCTGTGACCCTAGTTATACATTGCGATGCTTCACTTCAGGTTTACTGTATCCCTTGGAAATTCTTATTAACGACGAAACACAGATTTTGCATGAGAATTAAATACAAAAGGCACAATGCCGACTTAAGTACAAGAAAACTGACTCTTCTACCTGTCTATGTTTTGAACCACTCCTGTGACACTAGTTATAGATTCCGATGCTTCACTTCAGGTTTACTGTATCCAGCTGACCTTCTTATTGACGATGAAACAATGAAATTGCGTCGGAATTAAATACAAACGGCACAATGCCGACTTAAGTACAAGAAGGCTGAATCTTCCTACTGTCTATGTTTTGAACCATTCCTGCGACACTAGTTATAGTTTCCGATGCTTCACTTCAGGTTTACTGTATCCCTCTGACCGTGTTATTGACGATAAACCACAGAAATTCCATCGGAATTAAATACAAAAGCTCAATGCCGACTCAGGTACAAGAAGTCTGGCTCTTCTTACTGTCTATGTTTTGAACCTTTCCTGTGAGACCGGTTTTAGATTGCGATGCTTCACTTCAGGTTTACTGTGTCCCTTGGACCTTCTTATTGACGACGAAACACAGAAATTGCATCGCAATTAAATAGAAAAAGCACAATGCCAAATTAAGTACAAGATAACAGACTCTTCTTAATATCTATGCTTTCAACCATTCCTGTGACACTAGTTATAGATTCCGATGCTTCACTTCAGGTTTACTGTATCCAGCTGACCTTCTTATTGACGATGAAACACAGAAATTGCATCGGAATTAAATACAAAAGGCACAATGCCGACTTAAGTACAAGAAAACTGACTCCTCTTACTGTCTATGTTTTGAACAATTCCTGTGACACTAGTTATAAATTCCGATGAATCACTTCATGTTTACTGTATCCCTCTGACATTCTTATTGACGATGAAACACAGAAATTGCATCGGAATTAAATACAAAAGGCACAATGCCGACTTAAGTACAAGAAAACTGGCTCCTCCTACTGTTTATGATTTGAACCATTCCTGTGACACTAGTTATAGATTCCGATGCTTCACTTCAGATTTACGGTATCAATGTGACTTTCTTATTGTCGATGAAACACAGAAATTGCATCGGAATTAAATACAAAAGGCACAATGCAGACTTAAGTACAAGAAATCTTACTCTTCTTACTGTCTATGTTTTGAACCATTCCTGTGACACTAGTTAAAGATTCCGATGCTTCACTTCAGGTTTACTGTATCCCTCTGACCTTCTTATTGACGATGAATCACAGAAATTGCATCGGAATTAAATACAAAAGGCACAATGCCGACTTAAGTACAAGAAGAGTGGCTCTTCCTACTGTCTATGTTTTGAACCATTCCTGTGACACTAGTTATAGATTCCGATGCTTCTCTTCAGGTTTACTGTATCCCTCTGATCTTCTTATTGACGATGAAACACAGATATTGCATCGGAATTAAATACAAAAGGCACAATGCCGACGTAAGTACAAGAAGACTGACTCTTCTTACTGTCTATGTTTTGAACCATTCCTGTGACACTAGTTACAGATTCCGATGATTCACTTCAGGTTTACTGTATCCCTCTGACCTTCTTATTGACGATGAAACACAGAAATTGCATCGGAATTAAATACAAAATGCACAATGCCGACTTAAGTACCAAAAGACTGACTTTTCTTACTCTCTATGTTTTGAACCATTCCTGTGACACTAGTTATAGATTCCGATGCTTCACTTCAGGTTTACTGTATCCCTCTGCCCTTCTTATTGTCGATGAAACACAGAAACTGCATCGGAATTAAATACAAAAGGCACAATGCCGACTTAAGTACAAGAAAACTGACTCTTCTTACTGTCAATGTTTTGAACCATTCCTCTTACACTAGTTATAGATTACGATACTTCAATTCAGGTTTACTGTATCCCTCTGAAATTCTTATTGACGATGAAACTCAGAAATTGGATCGGAATTAAATACAAAAGGCACAATGCAGACTTAAGTACAAGAAAACTGACTCTTCTTACTCTCTATGTTTTGAACCATTCCTTCGACACTAGTTATAGATTCCGATGTTTCCCTTCAGGTTTACTGTATCCCTCTGTCCTTCTTATTGACGATGAAACACAGATATTGCATCGGAATTAAATACAAATGGCACAATGCCGACTTAAGTACAAGAGGACTGACTCTTCTTACTGTCTATGTTTTGAACCATTCCTGTGACACTAGTTATAGATTCCGATGTTTCACTTCAGGTATACCGTATCCCTCCGACCATCTTATTGACGATTAAACACAGAAATAGCATCGGAATTAAATACAGAAGGCACAATGCCTACTTAAGTGCCAAAAGACTGTCTCTTCTTACTGTCTATGTTTTGAATCATTCCTGTGACACTAGTTATAAATTCCGATGCTTCACTTCAGGTTTACTGTATCCCTCTGACCTACTTATTGGCGATGAAACTCAGAAATTGCATCGGGATTAAACACAAAAGGCACAATGCCGACTTAAGTGTAAGAAATCTGACTCTTCTTATTGTCTATGCTCTAAGGCATTCCTGTGACACTAGTTATGGATTCCGATGGTTCACTTCAGGTTTACTGTATCCAGCTGACCTTATTATTGACGATGAAGCACAGAAATTGCATCGGAATTAAATACAAAAGGCACAATGCCGACTTAAGTACAAGAAAACTGACTCTTCTTACTGTCTATGATTTGAACCATTCCTGTGACACTAGTTACAGATTCCGATGCTTCACTTCAGTTTTACTGTATCCCTCTGACCTTCGTATTGACGATGAAACACAGAATTTGCATCGGAATTAAATATAAAAGGCACAATGCCGACCCAAGTACTAGAAGACTGACTCTTCTTACTGTCTATGTTTTGAACCATTCTGGAGACACTAGTTATAGATTCCGATGATTCACTTCAGGTTTACTGTATCCCTCTGACCGTCGTATAGACGATGAAACACAGAAATTGCATCGGAATTAAATACAAAAGGCACAAACCCAACTCAAGTACTAGAAGACTGACTCTTCTTACGGTCTATGTTTTAAACCATTCCTGTGACACCAGTTATAGATTCCAATGCTTCACTTCAGGTTTACTGTATCCCTCTGACTGTCGTATTGACGATGAAACACAGATAGTGCATCGGAATTAAATACAAAAGGCACAATGCCGATTCAAGTACAAGAAGACTGGCTCCTCTTACTGTCTATATTTTGAACCTTTCCTGTAAGACCACTTTTAGATTCCGATGCTTGACTTCAGGTTTACTGTATCCATTGGACCTTCTTATAGACGACGATACACGGAATATGCATTGGAATTAAATAGAAAAGGCACAATGCCGACTTAAGAACAAGAAAACTGACTCTTCTTAGTGTCTATGTTTTGAACCTTTCCTGTGAGACCGGTTTTAGATTCCGATGCTTCACTTAAGGTTGACTGTATCCCTAGGACCTTCTTATTGACGACCAAAAACACAGAAATTGCATCGGAAATAAATAGAAAAGGCACATTGCCGATTTAAGCACAAGAAAACAGACTCTTCTTAATATCTACGATTTGAACCATTCCTGTGACACTATTTATAGATTCCGATGCATCACTTCGTGTTTACTGTATCCCGCTGACCTTCTTATTGACGATGAAACACAGAAAATGCATCGGAATTAAATACAAAACGCACAAAGCCGACTTAAGTATAAGAAAACTGACTCTTCTTACTGTCTATGCTTTGAACTATCCCTGAGACACTAGTTACAGATTCCGAAGCTTCACTTCAGGTTTATTGTATCCCTCTGACCTTCTTTTTGACGATGAATCACAGAAATTGCATCGGAATTTAATACAAAAGGCACAATGCCGATTGAAGTACAAGAAGACTGGCTCCTCTTACTGTCCATATTTTGAACCTTTCCTGTAAGACCACTTTTAGATTCCGATGCTTGACTTCAGGTTTACTGTATCCATTGGACCTTCTTATTGACGACGATACACGGAATATGCATTGGAATTAAATAGAAAAGGCACAATGCCGACTTAAGAACAAGAAAACTGACTCTTGTTAGTGTCTATGTTTTGAACCTTTCCTGTGATACCGGTTTTAGATTCCGATGCTTCACTTCAGGTTTACTGTATCCCTTGGACCTTCTTATTGACGACGAAACACAGAAATTGAATCGGAATAAAATAGAAAAGGCACAATGCCGACATAAGTACAAGAGAACTGTCCTTTATCCTGTCTATGTTTTGAACCATTACTGTGACCCTAGTTATGGATTCCGATTCATTACTTCAGGTTTACTGTATCCCTCTGACCTTCTTATTGGCGATGAAACTCAGAAATTGCATCGGAATTAATTACACAAGGCACAATGCCGACTTAAGTATGAGAAATCTGACTCTTCTTATTGTCTATGCTTTAAACCATTCCTGTGACCCTAGTTATACATTGCGATGCTTCACTTCAGGTTTACTGTATCCCTTGGAAATTCTTATTAACGACGAAACACAGATTTTGCATGAGAATTAAATACAAAAGGCACAATGCCGACTTAAGTACAAGAAAACTGACTCTTCTACCTGTCTATGTTTTGAACCACTCCTGTGACACTAGTTATAGATTCCGATGCTTCACTTCAGGTTTACTGTATCCAGCTGACCTTCTTATTGACGATGAAACAATGAAATTGCGTCGGAATTAAATACAAAAGGCACAATGCCGACTTAAGTACAAGAAGGCTGACTCTTCCTACTGTCTATGTTTTGAACCATTCCTGCGACACTAGTTATAAATTCCGATGAATCACTTCATGTTTACTGTATCCCTCTGACATTCTTATTGACGATGAAACACAGAAATTGCATCGGAATTAAATACAAAAGGCACAATGCCGACTTAAGTACAAGAAAACTGGCTCCTCCTACTGTTTATGGTTTGAACCATTCCTGTGACACTAGTTATAGATTCCGATGCTTCACTTCAGATTTACGGTATCAATGTGACTTTCTTATTGTCGATGAAACACAGAAATTGCATCGGAATTAAATACAAAAGGCACAATGCAGACTTAAGTACAAGAAATCTTACTCTTCTTACTGTCTATGTTTTGAACCATTCCTGTGACACTAGTTAAAGATTCCGATGCTTCACTTCAGGTTTACTGTATCCCTCTGACCTTCTTATTGACGATGAATCACAGAAATTGCATCGGAATTAAATACAAAAGGCACAATGCCGACTTAAGTACAAGAAGGGTGGCTCTTCCTACTGTCTATGTTTTGAACCATTCCTGTGACACTAGTTATAGATTCCGATGCTTCTCTTCAGGTTTACTGTATCCCTCTGATCTTCTTATTGACGATGAAACACAGATATTGCATCGGAATTAAATACACAAGGCACAATGCCGACGTAAGTACAAGAAGACTGACTCTTCTTACTGTCTATGTTTTGAACCATTCCTGTGACACTAGTTACAGATTCCGATGATTCACTTCAGGTTTACTGTATCCCTCTGACCTTCTTATTGACGATGAAACACAGAAATTGCATCGGAATTAAATACAAAATGCACAATGCCGACTTAAGTACCAAAAGACTGACTTTTCTTACTCTCTATGTTTTGAACCATTCCTGTGACACTAGTTATAGATTCCGATGCTTCACTTCAGGTTTACTGTATCCCTCTGCCCTTCTTATTGTCGATGAAACACAGAAACTGCATCGGAATTAAATACAAAAGGCACAATGCCGACTTAAGTACAAGAAAACTGACTCTTCTTACTGTCTATGATTTGAACCATTCCTGTGACACTAGTTACAGATTCCGATGCTTCACTTCAGTTTTACTGTATCCCTCTGACCTTCGTATTGACGATGAAACACAGAATTTGCATCGGAATTAAATATAAAAGGCACAATGCCGACCCAAGTACTAGAAGACTGACTCTTCTTACTGTCTATGTTTTGAACCATTCTGGAGACACTAGTTATAGATTCCGATGATTCACTTCAGGTTTACTGTATCCCTCTGACCGTCGTATTGGCGATGAAACACAGAAATTGCATCGGAATTAAATACAAAAGGCACAAAGCCAACTCAAGTACTAGAAGACTGACTCTTCTTACGGTCTATGTTTTAAACCATTCCTGTGACACCAGTTATAGATTCCGATGCTTCACTTCAGGTTTACTGTATCCCTCTGACTGTCGTATTGACGATGAAACACAGATAGTGCATCGGAATTAAATACAAAAGGCACAATGCCGATTCAAGTACAAGAAGACTGGCTCCTCTTACTGTCTATATTTTGAACCTTTCCTGTAAGACCACTTTTAGATTCCGATGCTTGACTTCAGGTTTACTGTATCCATTGGACCTTCTTATAGACGACGATACACGGAATATGCATTGGAATTAAATAGAAAAGGCACAATGCCGACTTAAGAACAAGAAAACTGACTCTTCTTAGTGTCTATGTTTTGAACCTTTCCTGTGAGACCGGTTTTAGATTCCGATGCTTCACTTAAGGTTGACTGTATCCCTTGGACCTTCTTATTGACGACCAAAAACACAGAAATTGCATCGGAAATAAATAGAAAAGGCACATTGCCGATTTAAGCACAAGAAAACAGACTCTTCTTAATATCTACGATTTGAACCATTCCTGTGACACTATTTATAGATTCCGATGCATCACTTCGTGTTTACTGTATCCCGCTGACCTTCTTATTGACGATGAAACACAGAAAATGCATCGGAATTAAATACAAAACGCACAAAGCCGACTTAAGTATAAGAAAACTGACTCTTCTTACTGTCTATGCTTTGAACTATCCCTGAGACACTAGTTACAGATTCCGAAGCTTCACTTCAGGTTTATTGTATCCCTCTGACCTTCTTTTTGACGATGAATCACAGAAATTGCATCGGAATTTAATACAAAAGGCACAATGCCGATTGAAGTACAAGAAGACTGGCTCCTCTTACTGTCCATATTTTGAACCTTTCCTGTAAGACCACTTTTAGATTCCGATGCTTGACTTCAGGTTTACTGTATCCATTGGACCTTCTTATTGACGACGATACACGGAATATGCATTGGAATTAAATAGAAAAGGCACAATGCCGACTTAAGAACAAGAAAACTGACTCTTGTTAGTGTCTATGTTTTGAACCTTTCCTGTGATACCGGTTTTAGATTCCGATGCTTCACTTCAGGTTTACTGTATCCCTTGGACCTTCTTATTGACGACGAAACACAGAAATTGAATCGGAATAAAATAGAAAAGGCACAATGCCGACATAAGTACAAGAGAACTGTCCTTTATCCTGTCTATGTTTTGAACCATTACTGTGACCCTAGTTATGGATTCCGATTCATTACTTCAGGTTTACTGTATCCCTCTGACCTTCTTATTGGCGATGAAACTCAGAAATTGCATCGGAATTAATTACACAAGGCACAATGCCGACTTAAGTATGAGAAATCTGACTCTTCTTATTGTCTATGCTTTAAACCATTCCTGTGACCCTAGTTATACATTGCGATGCTTCACTTCAGGTTTACTGTATCCCTTGGAAATTCTTATTAACGACGAAACACAGATTTTGCATGAGAATTAAATACAAAAGGCACAATGCCGACTTAAGTACAAGAAAACTGACTCTTCTACCTGTCTATGTTTTGAACCACTCCTGTGACACTAGTTATAGATTCCGATGCTTCACTTCAGGTTTACTGTATCCAGCTGACCTTCTTATTGACGATGAAACAATGAAATTGCGTCGGAATTAAATACAAAAGGCACAATGCCGACTTAAGTACAAGAAGGCTGACTCTTCCTACTGTCTATGTTTTGAACCATTCCTGCGACACTAGTTATAAATTCCGATGAATCACTTCATGTTTACTGTATCCCTCTGACATTCTTATTGACGATGAAACACAGAAATTGCATCGGAATTAAATACAAAAGGCACAATGCCGACTTAAGTACAAGAAAACTGGCTCCTCCTACTGTTTATGGTTTGAACCATTCCTGTGACACTAGTTATAGATTCCGATGCTTCACTTCAGATTTACGGTATCAATGTGACTTTCTTATTGTCGATGAAACACAGAAATTGCATCGGAATTAAATACAAAAGGCACAATGCAGACTTAAGTACAAGAAATCTTACTCTTCTTACTGTCTATGTTTTGAACCATTCCTGTGACACTAGTTAAAGATTCCGATGCTTCACTTCAGGTTTACTGTATCCCTCTGACCTTCTTATTGACGATGAATCACAGAAATTGCATCGGAATTAAATACAAAAGGCACAATGCCGACTTAAGTACAAGAAGAGTGGCTCTTCCTACTGTCTATGTTTTGAACCATTCCTGTGACACTAGTTATAGATTCCGATGCTTCTCTTCAGGTTTACTGTATCCCTCTGATCTTCTTATTGACGATGAAACACAGATATTGCATCGGAATTAAATACAAAAGGCACAATGCCGACGTAAGTACAAGAAGACTGACTCTTCTTACTGTCTATGTTTTGAACCATTCCTGTGACACTAGTTACAGATTCCGATGATTCACTTCAGGTTTACTGTATCCCTCTGACCTTCTTATTGACGATGAAACACAGAAATTGCATCGGAATTAAATACAAAATGCACAATGCCGACTTAAGTACCAAAAGACTGACTTTTCTTACTCTCTATGTTTTGAACCATTCCTGTGACACTAGTTATAGATTCCGATGCTTCACTTCAGGTTTACTGTATCCCTCTGCCCTTCTTATTGTCGATGAAACACAGAAACTGCATCGGAATTAAATACAAAAGGCACAATGCCGACTTAAGTACAAGAAAACTGACTCTTCTTACTGTCAATGTTTTGAACCATTCCTCTTACACTAGTTATAGATTACGATACTTCAATTCAGGTTTACTGTATCCCTCTGAAATTCTTATTGACGATGAAACTCAGAAATTGGATCGGAATTAAATACAAAAGGCACAATGCAGACTTAAGTACAAGAAAACTGACTCTTCTTACTCTCTATGTTTTGAACCATTCCTTCGACACTAGTTATAGATTCCGATGTTTCCCTTCAGGTTTACTGTATCCCTCTGACCTTCTTATTGACGATGAAACACAGATATTGCATCGGAATTAAATACAAATGGCACAATGCCGACTTAAGTACAAGAGGACTGACTCTTCTTACTGTCTATGTTTTGAACCATTCCTGTGACACTAGTTATAGATTCCGATGTTTCACTTCAGGTATACCGTATCCCTCCGACCATCTTATTGACGATTAAACACAGAAATAGCATCGGAATTAAATACAGAAGGCACAATGCCTACTTAAGTGCCAAAAGACTGTCTCTTCTTACTGTCTATGTTTTGAATCATTCCTGTGACACTAGTTATAAATTCCGATGCTTCACTTCAGGTTTACTGTATCCCTCTGACCTTCTTATTGGCGATGAAACTCAGAAATTGCATCGGGATTAAACACAAAAGGCACAATGCCGACTTAAGTGTAAGAAATCTGACTCTTCTTATTGTCTATGCTCTAAGGCATTCCTGTGACACTAGTTATGGATTCCGATGGTTCACTTCAGGTTTACTGTATCCAGCTGACCTTATTATTGACGATGAAGCACAGAAATTGCATCGGAATTAAATACAAAAGGCACAATGCCGACTTAAGTACAAGAAAACTGACTCTTCTTACTGTCTATGATTTGAACCATTCCTGTGACACTAGTTACAGATTCCGATGCTTCACTTCAGTTTTACTGTATCCCTCTGACCTTCGTATTGACGATGAAACACAGAATTTGCATCGGAATTAAATATAAAAGGCACAATGCCGACCCAAGTACTAGAAGACTGACTCTTCTTACTGTCTATGTTTTGAACCATTCTGGAGACACTAGTTATAGATTCCGATGATTCACTTCAGGTTTACTGTATCCCTCTGACCGTCGTATTGACGATGAAACACAGAAATTGCATCGGAATTAAATACAAAAGGCACAAAGCCAACTCAAGTACTAGAAGACTGACTCTTCTTACGGTCTATGTTTTAAACCATTCCTGTGACACCAGTTATAGAATCCGATGCTTCACTTCAGGTTTACTGTATCCCTCTGACTGTCGTATTGACGATGAAACACAGATAGTGCATCGGAATTAAATACAAAAGGCACAATGCCGATTCAAGTACAAGAAGACTGGCTCCTCTTACTGTCTATATTTTGAACCTTTCCTGTAAGACCACTTTTAGATTCCGATGCTTGACTTCAGGTTTACTGTATCCATTGGACCTTCTTATAGACGATGATACACGGAATATGCATTGGAATTAAATAGAAAAGGCACAATGCCGACTTAAGAACAAGAAAACTGACTCTTCTTAGTGTCTATGTTTTGAACCTTTCCTGTGAGACCGGTTTTAGATTCCGATGCTTCACTTAAGGTTGACTGTATCCCTTGGACCTTCTTATTGCCGACCAAAAACACAGAAATTGCATCGGAAATAAATAGAAAAGGCACATTGCCGATTTAAGCACAAGAAAACAGACTCTTCTTAATATCTACGATTTGAACCATTCCTGTGACACTATTTATAGATTCCGATGCATCACTTCGTGTTTACTGTATCCCGCTGACCTTCTTATTGACGATGAAACACAGAAAATGCATCGGAATTAAATACAAAACGCACAAAGCCGACTTAAGTATAAGAAAACTGACTCTTCTTACTGTCTATGCTTTGAACTATCCCTGAGACACTAGTTACAGATTCCGAAGCTTCACTTCAGGTTTATTGTATCCCTCTGACCTTCTTTTTGACGATGAATCACAGAAATTGCATCGGAATTTAATACAAAAGGCACAATGCCGATTGAAGTACAAGAAGACTGGCTCCTCTTACTGTCCATATTTTGAACCTTTCCTGTAAGACCACTTTTAGATTCCGATGCTTGACTTCAGGTTTACTGTATCCATTGGACCTTCTAATTGACGACGATACACGGAATATGCATTGGAATTAAATAGAAAAGGCACAATGCCGACTTAAGAACAAGAAAACTGACTCTTGTTAGTGTCTATGTTTTGAACCTTTCCTGTGATACCGGTTTTAGATTCCGATGCTTCACTTCAGGTTTACTGTATCCCTTGGACCTTCTTATTGACGACGAAACACAGAAATTGAATCGGAATAAAATAGAAAAGGCACAATGCCGACATAAGTACAAGAGAACTGTCCTTTATCCTGTCTATGTTTTGAACCATTACTGTGACCCTAGTTATGGATTCCGATTCATTACTTCAGGTTTACTGTATCCCTCTGACCTTCTTATTGGCGATGAAACTCAGATATTGCATCGGAATTAATTACACAAGGCACAATGCCGACTTAAGTATGAGAAATCTGCCTCTTCTTATTGTCTATGCTTTAAACCATTCCTGTGACCCTAGTTATACATTGCGATGCTTCACTTCAGGTTTACTGTATCCCTTGGAAATTCTTATTAACGACGAAACACAGATTTTGCATGAGAATTAAATACAAAAGGCACAATGCCGACTTAAGTACAAGAAAACTGACTCTTCTACCTGTCTATGTTTTGAACCACTCCTGTGACACTAGTTATAGATTCCGATGCTTCACTTCAGGTTTACTGTATCCAGCTGACCTTCTTATTGACGATGAAACAATGAAATTGCGTCGGAATTAAATACAAAAGGCACAATGCCGACTTAAGTACAAGAAGGCTGACTCTTCCTACTGTCTATGTTTTGAACCATTCCTGCGACACTAGTTATAGTTTCCGATGCTTCACTTCAGGTTTACTGTATCCCTCTGACCGTCTTATTGACGATAAACCACAGAAATTCCATCGGAATTAAATACAAAAGCACAATGCCTACTCAGGTACAAGAAGTCTGGCTCTTCTTACTGTCTATGTTTTGAACCTTTCCTGTGAGACCGGTTTTAGATTGCGATGCTTCACTTCAGGTTTACTGTGTCCCTTGGACCTTCTTATTGACGACGAAACACAGAAATTGCATCGCAATTAAATAGAAAAAGCACAATGCCAACTTAAGTACAAGATAACAGACTCTTCTTAATATCTATGCTTTCAACCATTCCTGTGACACTAGTTATAGATTCCGATGCTTCACTTCAGGTTTACTGTATCCAGCTGACCTTCTTATTGACGATGAAACACAGAAATTGCATCGGAATTAAATACAAAAGGCACAATGCCGACTTAAGTACAAGAAAACTGACTCCTCTTACTGTCTATGTTTTGAACAATTCCTGTGACACTAGTTATAAATTCCGATGAATCACTTCATGTTTACTGTATCCCTCTGACATTCTTATTGACGATGAAACACAGAAATTGCATCGGAATTAAATACAAAAGGCACAATGCCGACTTAAGTACAAGAAAACTGGCTCCTCCTACTGTTTATGATTTGAACCATTCCTGTGACACTAGTTATAGATTCCGATGCTTCACTTCAGATTTACGGTATCAATGTGACTTTCTTATTGTCGATGAAACACAGAAATTGCATCGGAATTAAATACAAAAGGCACAATGCCGACTTAAGTACAAGAAATCTTACTCTTCTTACTGTCTATGTTTTGAACCATTCCTGTGACACTAGTTAAAGATTCCGATGCTTCACTTCAGGTTTACTGTATCCCTCTGACCTTCTTATTGACGATGAATCACAGAAATTGCATCGGAATTAAATACAAAAGGCACAATGCCGACTTAAGTACAAGAAGAGTGGCTCTTCCTACTGTCTATGTTTTGAACCATTCCTGTGACACTAGTTATAGATTCCGATGCTTCTCTTCAGGTTTACTGTATCCCTCTGATCTTCTTATTGACGATGAAACACAGATATTGCATCGGAATTAAATACAAAAGGCACAATGCCGACGTAAGTACAAGAAGACTGACTCTTCTTACTGTCTATGTTTTGAACCATTCCTGTGACACTAGTTACAGATTCCGATGATTCACTTCAGGTTTACTGTATCCCTCTGACCTTCTTATTGACGATGAAACACAGAAATTGCATCGGAATTAAATACAAAATGCACAATGCCGACTTAAGTACCAAAAGACTGACTTTTCTTACTCTCTATGTTTTGAACCATTCCTGTGACACTAGTTATAGATTCCGATGCTTCACTTCAGGTTTACTGTATCCCTCTGCCCTTCTTATTGTCGATGAAACACAGAAACTGCATCGGAATTAAATACAAAAGGCACAATGCCGACTTAAGTACAAGAAAACTGACTCTTCTTACTGTCAATGTTTTGAACCATTCCTCTTACACTAGTTATAGATAACGATACTTCAATTCAGGTTTACTGTATCCCTCTGAAATTCTTATTGACGATGAAACTCAGAAATTGGATCGGAATTAAATACAAAAGGCACAATGCAGACTTAAGTACAAGAAAACTGACTCTTCTTACTCTCTATGTTTTGAACCATTCCTTCGACACTAGTTATAGATTCCGATGTTTCCCTTCAGGTTTACTGTATCCCTCTGACCTTCTTATTGACGATGAAACACAGATATTGCATCGGAATTAAATACAAATGGCACAATGCCGACTTAAGTACAAGAGGACTGACTCTTCTTACTGTCTATGTTTTGAACCATTCCTGTGACACTAGTTATAGATTCCGATGTTTCACTTCAGGTATACCGTATCCCTCCGACCATCTTATTGACGATTAAACACAGAAATAGCATCGGAATTAAATACAGAAGGCACAATGCCTACTTAAGTGCCAAAAGACTGTCTCTTCTTACTGTCTATGTTTTGAATCATTCCTGTGACACTAGTTATAAATTCCGATGCTTCACTTCAGGTTTACTGTATCCCTCTGACCTTCTTATTGGCGATGAAACTCAGAAATTGCATCGGGATTAAACACAAAAGGCACAATGCCGACTTAAGTGTAAGAAATCTGACTCTTCTTATTGTCTATGCTCTAAGGCATTCCTGTGACACTAGTTATGGATTCCGATGGTTCACTTCAGGTTTACTGTATCCCTTGGACCTTCTTATTGACGACGAAACACAGATTTTGCATGAGAATTAAATCCAAAAGGCACAATGCCGACTTAAAAACAAGAAAACTGACTCTTCTTACTGTCTATGTTTTGAACAAATCCTGTGACACTAGTTATAAATTCCGATGCTTCACTTCAGGTTTACTGTAACCCTCTGATCGTCTTATTGTCGATGAGTCACAGAAATTGCATCGGAATTAAATACAAAAGGCACAATGCCGGCTCAAGTACAAGAAGAGTGACTCTTCCTACTGTCTATGTTTTGAACCTTTCTTGGTTTACCGGTCATAGTTTCCGATGCTTCACTTCATGTTTGCAGTATCCCTTGGACCTTCTTTTGACGACGAAACACAGAAACTGCATCGGAATTAAATAGAAAATGCACAATGTCGACTTAAGTACAAGAAAACTGACTCCTCTCACTGTCTATGTTTTGAACCATTCCTGTGACCCTAGTTATAAATTCCGATGCATCACTTCATGTTTACTGTATCCCTCTGACATACGTATTGACGATGAAACACATAAATTGCACCGGAATTAAATACAAAAGGCACAATGCCGATTTAAGTACATGAAAACTGAGTATTCTTACCGTCTATGTTTTGAACCATTACTGTGACTCTAGTTATAGATTCCGATGCTTCACTTCTGGTTTACTGTATCCCCCTGACCGTCTTATTGACGGTGAAACACAGAAATTGCATCGGAAATAAATACAAAAGGCACATTGCCGACTTAAGTACAAGAAAACTGACTCTTCTTACCGTCTATGTTTTGAACAATTCCTGTGACACTAGTTATAAATTCCGATGCTTCACTTCAGGTTCACTGTATCCCTCTGACCGTCTTATTGTCGATGAGTCACAAAAATTGCATCGGAATTAAATACAAAGGGCACAATGCCGGCTCAAGTACAAGAAGAGTGGCTCTTCCTACTGTCTATGTTTTGAACCTTTCTTGGTTTACCGGTCATAGTTTTCGATGCCTCACTTCAGGTTTGCTGTTTCCCTTGGACCTTCTTTTGACGACGAAACACAGAAACTGCATCGGAATTAAATAGAAAATGCACAATGTCGACTTAAGTACAAGAAAACTGACTCTTCTTACTGTCTATGTTTTGAACCATTCCTGTGACGCTAGTTAAAGATTCCGATGCTTCACTTCAGGTTTACTGTATCCCTCTGACCTTCTTATTGACGATGAATCACAGAAATTGCATCGGACATAAATACAAAAGGCACAATGCCGACTTAAGTACAAGAAGACTGGCTCCTCTTACTGTCTATGTTTTTAACCATTCCTGTGACACTAGTTATAGATTCTGATGCTTCTCTTCAGGTTTACTGTATCCCTCTGATCTTCTTATTGACGATGAAACACAGATATTGCATCGGAATTAAATACCAAAGGCACAATGCCGACGTAAGTATAAGAAGACTGACTCTTCTTACTGTCTATGTTTTGAACCATTCCTGTGACACTAGTTATAGATTCCAATGCTTCACTTCAGGTTTACTATATCCCTCTGACCTTCTTATTGACGGTGAAACACAGAAACTGCATCGGAATTAAATACAAAAGGCACAATGCCGACTTAAGTACAAGAAAACTGACTCTTCTTACTGTCTATGTTTTGAACCATTCCTGTTACACTAGTTATAGATTACGACACTTCAATTCAGGTTTACTGTATCCCTCTGACATTCTTATTGACGATGAAACTCAGAAGCTGGATCGGAATTAAATACAAAAGGAACAATGCCGACTCAAGTTGAAGATGACTGGCTCTTCTTACTGTCTATGTTTTGAACCATCGCACTGTGACACTAGTTATAGATTCCGATGCCTCACTTCTTGATTACTGTATCCCTCTGACCTTCTTATTGACGATGAAACACAAAAATTGCATCGGAAATAAATACAAAAGGCACAATGCCGACTTAAGTACAAGAGAACTGGCTCTTCTTACTGTTTATGATTTGAACCATTCCTGTGACACTAGTTATAGATTCCGATGCTTCACCTCAGGTTCACTGTATCCCTGTGACCTTCTTATTGACGATGAAACACAGATATTGCATCGGAATTAAATACAAATGGCACAATGCCGACTTAAGTACAAGAGGACTGACTCTTCTTACTGTCTATGTTTTGACTCATTCCTGTGACACTAGTTATAGATTCCGATGCTTCACTTCAGGTTCACTGTATCCCTCTGACCTTCTTATTGACGATGAAACACAGACATAGCATCGGAATTAAATACAAAAGGCACAATGCCGACTTAAGTACAAGAAAACTGATACTTCTTACTGCCTATGTTTTGAACCAATCCTGTGACACTAGTTATAGAGTCCGATGCTACACATCAGGTTTACTGTATCCCTCTGACCTTCTTATTGGCGATGAAACTCAGAAATTGCATCGGGATTAAATACAAAAGGCAGAATGCCGACTTAAGTATAAGAAATCTGACTCTTCTTATTGTCTATGCTCTAAGCCATTCCTGTGACACTAGTTATAGATTCCGATGCTTCACTTCAGGTTTATTGTATCCCTCTGACCTTTTTATTGACGATGAAACACAGAAATTGATTCGGAATTAAATAGAAAAGGCACAATGCCAACTTAAGTACAAGAGAACTGACTCTTCCTCCAGTCTATGCTTTGAACCATTACTGTGACACTAGTTATGGATTCCGATGCATCACTTTAGGTTTACTATATCTCTCTGACGTTCTTATTGGCGATGAAATTCAGAAATTGCATCGGGATTAGATACAAAAGGCACAATGACGACTTAAGTATAAGAAATCTGACTCTTCTGATTGTCTATGCTCTAAGCCATTCCTGTGACACTAGTTATGGATTCCGATGGTTCACTTCAGGTTTACTGTATCCCTTGGACCTTCTTATTGACGACGAAACAAAGATTTTGGATGAGAATTAAATACAAAAGGCACAATGCCGACTTAAGTACAAGAAAACTGACTCTTCTTACTGTCTATGTTTTGAACAATTCCTGTGACACTAATTATAAATTCCGATGCTTCACTTCAGGTTTACTGTATCCCTCTGACCGTCTTATTGTCGATGAGACACAGAAATTGCATCGGAATTAAATACAAAAGGCACAATGCCGACTCAAGTACAAGAAGAGTGGCTCTTCCTACTGTCTATGTTTTGAACCTTTCTTGGTTTACTGGTCATAGTTTCCGATGCTTCACTTCAGGTTTACTGTATCCCTTGGACCTTCTTTTGACGACGAAACACAGAAACTGCATCGGAATTAAATAGAAAATGCACAATGTCGACTTAAGTACAAGAAAACTGACTCTTCTCACTGTCTATGTTTTGAACCATTCCTGTGACTCTAGTTATAAATTCCGATGCATCACTTCATGTTTACTATATCCCTCTGACATTCTTATTGATGATGAAACACAGAAATTGCATCGGAATTAAATACAAAAGGCACAATGCCGACTTAAGTACATGAAAACTGAGCCATCTTACTGTCTATGTTTTGAACCATTACTGTGACACTAGTTATAGATTCCGATGCTTCACTTCTGGTTTACTGTATCCCCCTGACCGTCTTATTGACGGTGAAACATAGAAATTGCATCGAAATTAAATACAAAAGGCACAATGCCGACTTAAGTACAAGAAAACTGGCTCTTCTTACTGTTTATGATTTGAACCATTCCTGTGACACTAGTTATAGATTCCGATGCTTCACTTCAGATATACGGTATCCCTGTGACCTTTTTATTTTCGATGAAACACAGAATTTGCATCGGAATTAAATACAAAAGGCACAATGCAGACTTAAGTACATGAAAACTGACTCTTCTTACTGTCTATGTTTTGAACCATTCCTGTGACGCTGGTTAAAGATTCCGATGCTTCACTTCAGGTTTACTGTATCCCTTTGACCTTCTTATTGACGATGAATCACAGAAATTGCATCGGACATAAATACAAAAGGCACAATGCCGACTTAAGTACAAGAAGACTGGCTCCTCTTACTGTCTATGTTTTTAACCATTCCTGTGACACTAGTTATAGATTCCGATGCTTCTCTTCAGGTTTACTGTAACCCTCTGATCTTCTGATTGACGATGAAACACAGATATTGCATCGGAATTAAATACAAAAGGCACAATGCCGACTTAAGTACACGAAAACTGAGCCATCTTACTGTCTATGTTTTGAACCATTACTGTGACACTAGTTATAGATTCCGATGCTTCACTTCTGGTTTACTGTATCCCCCTGACCGTCTTATTGACGGTGAAACACAGAAATTGCATCGAAATTAAATACAAAAGGCACTATGCCGACGTAAGTACAAGATGACTGACTCTTCTTACTGTCTATGTTTTGAACCATTCCTGTGACACTAGTTAAAGAGTCCGATGCTTTACTTCAGGTTTACTGTATCCCTCTGACCTTCTTATTGACGATGAAACACAGAAACTGCATCGGAATTAAATACAAATGGCACAATGCCGGCTCAAGTACAAGAAGAGTGGCTCTTCCTACTGTCTATGTTTTGAACCTTTCTTGGTTTACCGGTCATAGTTTCCGATGCTTCACTTCAGGTTTGCAGTATCCCTTGGACCTTCTTTTGACGACGAAACACAGAAACTGCATCGGAATTAAATAGAAAATGCACAATGTCGACTTAAGTACAAGAAAACTGACTCTTCTCACTGTCTATGTTTTGAACCATTCCTGTGACTCTAGTTATAAATTCCGATGCATCACTTCATGTTTACTGTATCCCTCTGACATACTTATTGACGATGAAACACATAAATTGCACCGGAATTAAATACAAAAGGCACAATGCCGATTTAAGTACATGAAAACTGAGTCTTCTTACCGTCTATGTTTTGAACCATTACTGTGACTCTAGGTATAGATTCCGATGCTTCACTTCTGGTTTCCTGTATCCCCCTGACCGTCTTATTGACGGTGAAACACAGAAATTGCATCGGAAATAAATACAAAAGGCACATAGCCGAATTAAGTACAAGAAAACTGACTCTTCTTACTGTCTATGTTTTGAACAATTCCTGTGACACTAGTTATAAATTCCGATGCTTCACTTCAGGTTTACTGCATCCCTCTGACCGTCTTATTGTCTATGAGTCACAAAAATTGCATCGGAATTAAATACAAAAGACACAATGCCGGCTCAAGTACAAGAAGAGTGGCTCTTCCTACTGTCTATGTTTTGAACCTTTCTTGGTTTACCGGTCATAGTTTCCGATGCCTCACTTCAGGTTTGCTGTATCCCTTGGACCTTCTTTTGACGACGAAACACAGAAACTGCATCGGAATTAAATAGAAAATGCACAATGTCGACTTAAGTACAAGAAAACTGACTCTTCTAACTGTCTATGTTTTGAACCATTCCTGTGACTCTACTTATAAATTCCGATGCATCACTTCATGTTCACTGTATCCCTCTGACATACTTATTGACGATGAAACACATAAATTGCACCGGAATTAAATACAAAAGGCACAATGCCGACTTAAGTACAAGTAAACTGGCTCTTCTTACTGTTTATGATTTGAACCATTCCTGTGACACTAGTTATAAATTCCGATGCTTCACTTCAGATTTACGGTATCCCTGTGACCTTCTTATTTTCGATGAAACACAGAAATTGCATCGGAATTAAATACAAAAGGCACAATGCAGACTTAAGTACAAGAAAACTGACTCTTCTTACTGTCTATGTTTTGAACCATTCCTGTGACGCTAGTTAAAGATTCCGATGCTTCACTTCAGGTTTACTGTATCCCTCTGACCTTCTTATTGACGATGAATCACAGAAATTGCATCGGACATAAATACAAAAGGCACAATGCCGACTTAAGTACAAGAAGACTGGCTCCTCTTACTGTCTATGTTTTTAACCATTCCTGTGACACTAGTTATAGATTCCGATGCTTCTCTTCAGGTTTACTGTATCCCTCTGATCTTCTTATTGACGATGAAACACAGATATTGCATCGGAATTAAATACAAAAGGCACAATGCCGACGTAAGTACAAGATGACTGACTCTCCTTACTGTCTATGTTTTGAACCATTCCTGTGACACTAGTTATAGATTCCGATGCTTCACTTCAGGTTTACTGTATCCCTCTGACCTTCTTATTGACGATGAAACACAGAAACTGCATCGGAATTAAATACAAAAGGCACAATGCCGACTTAAGTACAAGAAAACTGACTCTTCTTACTGTCTATGATTTGAACCATTCCTGTTACACTAGTTATAGATTACGACACTTCAATTCAGGTTTACTGTATCCCTCTGACATTCTTATTGACGATGAAACTCAGAAATTGGATCGGAATTAAATACAAAAGGAACAATGCCGACTCAAGTTGAAGATGACTGGCTCTTCTTACTGTCTATGTTTTGAACCATCGCACTGTGACACTAGTTATAGATTCCGATGCCTCACTTCTTGATTACTGTATCCCTCTGACCTTCTTATTGACGATGAAACACAGAAATTGCATCGGAAATAAACACAAAAGGCACAATGCCGACTTAAGTACAAGAAAACTGGCTCTTCTTACTGTTTATGATTTGAACCATTCCTGTGACACTAGTTATAGATTCCGATGCCTCACCTCAGGTTCACTGTATCCCTGTGACCTTCTTATTGACGATGAAACACAGATATTGCATCGGAATTAAATACAAATGGCACAATGCCGACTTAAGTACAAGAGGACTGACTCTTCTTACTGTCTATGTTTTGAATCATTCCTGTCACACTAGTTATAGATTCCGATGCTTCACTTCAGGTTCACTGTATCCCTCTGACCTTCTTATTGACGATGAAACACAGACATAGCATCGGAATTAAATACAAAAGGCACAATGCCGACTTAAGTACAAGAAAACTGATTCTTCTTACTACCTATGATTTGAACCATTCCTGTGACACTAGTTATAGAGTCCGATGCTACACATCAGGTTTACTGTATCCCTCTGACCTTCTTATTGGCGATGAAACTCAGAAATTGCATCGGGATTAAATACAAAAGGCACAATGCCGACTTAAGTATAAGGAATCTGACTCTTCTTATTGTCTATGCTCTAAGCCATTCCTGTGACACTAGTTATAGATTCCGATGCTTCACTTCAGGTTTATTGTATCCCTCTGACCTTTTTATTGACGATGAAACACAGAAATTGATTCGGAATTAAATAGAAAAGGCACAATGCCAACTTAAGTACAAGATAACTGACTCTTCCTCCAGTCTATGCTTTGAACCATTACTGTGACACTAGTTATGGATTCCGATGCATCACTTCAGGTTTACTGTATCTCTCTGACGTTCTTATTGGCGATGAAATTCAGAAATTGCATCGGGATTAAATACAAAAGGCACAATGACGACTTAAGTATAAGAAATCTGACTCTTCTTATTGTCTATGCTCTAAGCCATTCCTGTGACACTAGTTATGGATTCCGATGGTTCACTTCAGGTTTACTGTATCCCTTGGACCTTCTTATTGACGACGAAACAAAGATTTTGGATGAGAATTAAATACAAAAGGCACAATGCCGACTTAAGTACAAGAAAACTGACTCTTCTTACTGTCTATGTTTTGAACAATTCCTGTGACACTAGTTATAAATTCCGATGCTTCACTTCAGGTCTACTGTATCCCTCTGACCGTCTTATTGTCGATGAGACACAGAAATTGCATCGGAATTAAATACAAAAGACACAATGCCGACTCAAGTACAAGAAGAGTGGCTCTTCCTACTGTCTATGTTTTGAACCTTTCTTGGTTTACTGGTCATAGTTTCCGAAGCTTCACTTCAGGTTTACTGTATCCCTTGGACCTTCTTTTGACGACGAAACACAGAAACTGCATCGGAATTAAATAGAAAATGCACAATGTCGGCTTAAGTACAAGAAAACTGACTCTTCTCACTGTCTATGTTTTGAACCATTCCTGTGACTCTAGTTATAAATTCCGATGCATCACTTCATGTTTACTATATCCCTCTGACATTCTTATTGACGATGAAACACAGAAATTGCATCGGAATTAAATACAAAAGGCACAATGCCGACTTAAGTACATGAAAACTGAGCCATTTTACTGTCTATGTTTAAACCATTACTGTGACACTAGTTATAGATTCCGATGCTTCACTTCTGGTTTACTGTATCCCCCTGACTGTCTTATTGACGGTGAAACACAGAAATTGCTTCGAAATTAAATACAAAAGGCACAATGCCGACTTAAGTACAAGAAAACTGGCTCTTCTTACTGTTTATGATTTGAACCAGTCCTGTGACACTAGTTATAGATTCCGATGCTTCACTTCAGATTTACGGTATCCCTGTGACCTTTTTATTTTCGATGAAACACAGAAATTGCATCGGAATTAAATACAAAAGGCACAATGCAGACTTAAGTACAAGAAAACTGACTCTTCTTACTGTCTACGTTTTGAACCATTCCTGTGACGCTAGTTAAAGATTCCGATGCTTCACTTCAGGTTTACTGTATCCCTCTGACCTTCTTATTGACGATGAATCACAGAAATTGCATCGGACATAAATACAAAAGGCACAATGCCGACTTAAGTACAAGAAGACTTTCTCCTCTTACTGTCTATGTTTTTAACCATTCCTGTGACACTAGTTATAGATTCCGATGCTTCTCTTCAGGTTTACTGTAACCCTCTGATCTTCTTATTGACGATGAAACACAGATATTGCATCGGAATTAAATACAAAAGGCACAATGCCTACGTAAGTACAAGAAGACTGACTCTTCTTACTGTCTATGCTTTGAACCATTCCTGTGACACTAGTTAAAGATTCCGATGCTTTACTTCAGGTTTACTGTATCCCTCTGACCTTCTAATTGACGATGAAACACAGAAACTGCATCGGAATTAAATACAAAAGGCACAATGCCGACTTAAGTACAAGAAAACTGACTCTTCTTACTGTCTATGCTTTGAACCATTCCTGTTACACTAGTTATAGATTACGACACTTCAATTCAGGTTTACTGTATCCCTCTGACATTGTTATTGACGATGAAACTCAGAAATTGGATCGGAATTAAATACAAAAGGAACAATGCCGACTTAAGTACAAGAAAACTGGATCTTCTTACTGTTTATGATTTGAACCATTCCTGTGACACTAGTTATAGATTCCGATGCTTCACTTCAGGTTTACTGTATCCCTGTGACCTTCTTATTGACGATGAAACACAGATATTGCATCGGAATTAAATACCAATGGCACAATGCCGACTTAAGTACAAGAGGACTGACTCTTCTTACTGTCTATGATTTGAACCATTCCTGTGACACTAGTTATAGATTCCGATGTTTCACTTCAGGTATACCGTATCCCTCTGACCTCCTTATTGACGATTAAACACAGAAATAGCATCGGAATTAAATACAAAAGGCACAATGCCGACTTAAGTGCCAAAAGACTTACTCTTCTTACTGTCTATGTTTTGAATCATTCCTGTGACACTAGTTATACATTCCGATGCTTCACATCAGGTTCACTGTATCCCTCTGACCTTCTTATTGACGATGAAACACAGAAATAGCATCGGAATTAAATACAAAAGGCACAATGCCGACTTAAGTACAAGAAAACTGACTCTTCTTACTGCCTATGTTTTGAACCATTCCTGTGACACTAGTTATAGATTCCGATGCTACACATCAGGTTTACTGTATCCCTCTGACCTTCTTATTGGCGATGAAACTCAGAAATTGCATCGGGATTAAATACAAAAGGCACAATGCCGACTTAAGTATAAGAAATCTGACTCCTCTTATTGTCTATGCTCTAAGCCATTCCTGTGACACTAGTTATAGATTCCGATGCTTCACTTCAGGTTTATTGTATCCCTCTGACCTTTTTATTGACGATGAAACACAGAAATTGCATCGGAATTAAATAGAAAAGGCACAATGCCAACTTAATTACAAGAGAACTGACTCTTCTTCCAGTCTATGCTTTGAACCAATACTGTGACACTAGTTATGGATTCCGATGCATCACTTCAGGTTTACTGTATCTCTCTGACCTTCTTATTGGCGATGAAATTCAGAAATTGCATCGGGATTAAATACAAAAGGCACAATGACGACTTAAGTATAAGAAATCTGACTCTTCTTATTGTCTATGCTCTAAGCCATTCCTGTGACACTAGTTATGGATTCCGATGGTTCACTTCAGGTGTACTGTATCCCTTGGACCTTCTTATTGACGACGACACACAGATTTTGGATGAGAATTAAATACAAAAGGCACAATGCCGACTTAAGTACAAGAAAACTGACTCTTCTTACTGTCTATGTTTTGAACAATTCCTGTGACACTAGTTATAAATTCCGATGCTTCACTTCAGGTTTACTGTATCTCTCTGACCGTCTTATTGTCGATGAGACACAGAAATTTTATCGGAATTAAAAGCAAAAGGCACAATGCCGACTCAAGTACAAGAAGAGTGGCTCTTCCTACTGTCTATGTTTTGAACCTTTCTTGGTTTACCGGTCATAGTTTCCGATGCCTCACTTAAGGTTTGCTGTATCCCTTGGACCTTCTTTTGACGACGAAACACAGAAACTGCATCGGAATTAAATAGAAAATGCACAATGTCGACTTAAGTACAAGAAAACTGACTCTTCTAACTGTCTATGTTTTGAACCATTCCTGTGACTCTAGTTATAAATTCCGATGCATCACTTCATGTTTACTGTATCCCTCTGACATACTTATTGACGATGAAACACATAAATTGCACCGGAATTAAATACAAAAGGCACAATGCCGACTTAAGTACAAGAAAACTGGCTCTTCTTACTGTTTATGATTTGAACCATTCCTGTGACACTAGTTATAAATTCCGATGCTTCACTTCAGATTTACGGTTTCCCTGTGACCTTCTTATTTTCGATGAAACACAGAAATTGCATCGGAATTAAATACAAAAGGCACAATGCAGACTTAAGTACAAGAAAACTGACTCTTCTTACTGTCTATGTTTTGAACCATTCCTGTGACGCTAGTTAAAGATTCCGATGCTTCACTTCAGGTTTACTGTATCCCTCTGACCTTCTTATTGACGATGAATCACAGAAATTGCATCGGACATAAATACAAAAGGCACAATGCCGACTTAAGTACAAGAAGACTGGCTCCTCTTACTGTCTATGTTTTTAACCATTCCTGTGACACTAGTTATAGATTCCGATGCTTCTCTTCAGGTTTACTGTATCCCTCTGATCTTCTTATTGACGATGAAACACAGATATTGCATCGGAATTAAATACAAAAGGCACAATGCCGACGTAAGTACAAGAAGACTGACTCTTCTTACTGTCTATGTTTTGAACCATTCCTGTGACACTAGTTATAGATTCCGATGCTTCACTTCAGGTTTACTGTATCCCTCTGACCTTCTTATTGACGATGAAACACAGAAACTGCATCGGAATTAAATACAAAAGGCACAATGCCGACTTAAGTACAAGAAAACTGACTCTTCTTACTGTCTATGTTTTGAACCATTCCTGTTACACTAGTTATAGATTACGACACTTCAATTCAGGTTTACTGTATCCCTCTGACATTCTTATTGACGATGAAACTCAGAAATTGGATCGGAATTAAATACAAAAGGAACAATGCCGACTCAAGTTGAAGATGACTGGCTCTTCTTACTGTCTATGTTTTGAACCATCGCACTGTGACACTAGTTATAGATTCCGATGCCTCACTTCTTGATTACTGTATCCCTCTGACCTTCTTATTGACGATGAAACGCAGAAATTGCATCGGAAATAAACACAAAAGGCACAATGCCGACTTAAGTACAAGAAAACTGGCTCTTCTTACTGTTTATGATTTGAACCATTCCTGTGACACTAGTTATAGATTCCGATGCTTCACCTCAGGTTCACTGTATCCCTGTGACCTTCTTATTGACGATGAAACACAGATATTGCATCGGAATTAAATACAAATGGCACAATGCCGACTTAAGTATAAGAGGACTGACTCTTCTTACTGTCTATGTTTTGAATCATTCCTGTCACACTAGTTATAGATTCCGATGCTTCACTTCAGGTTCACTGTATCCCTCTGACCTTCTTATTGACGATGAAACACAGACATAGCATCGGAATTAAATACAAAAGGCACAATGCCGACTTAAGTACAAAAAAACTGATTCTTCTTACTGCCTATGTTTTGAACCATTCCTGTGACACTAGTTATAGAGTCCGATGCTACACATCAGGTTTACTGTATCCCTGTGACCTTCTTATTGGCGATGAAACTCAGAAATTGCATCGGGATTAAATACAAAAGGCACAATGCCGACTTAAGTATAAGGAATCTGACTCTTCTTATTGTCTATGCTCTAAGCCATTCCTGTGACACTAGTTATAGATTCCGATGCTTCACTTCAGGTTTATTGTATCCCTCTGACCTTTTTATTGACGATGAAACACAGAAATTGCATCGGAATTAAATACAAAAGGCACAATGCCGACTTAAGTACATGAAAACTGAGCCATCTTACTGTCTATGTTTTGAACCATTACTGTGACACTAGTTATAGATTCCGATGCTTCACCTCTGGTTTACTGTATCCCCCTGACTGTCTTATTGACGGTGAAACACAGAAATTGCATCGAAATTAAATACAAAAGGCACAATGCCGACTTAAGTACAAGAAAACTGGCTCTTCTTACTGTTTATGATTTGAACCAGTCCTGTGCCACTAGTTATAGATTCCGATGCTTCACTTCAGATTTACGGTATCCCTGTGACCTTTTTATTTTCGATGAAACACAGAAATTGCATCGGAATTAAATACAAAAGGCACAATGCAGACTTAAGTACAAGAAAACTGACTCTTCTTACTGTCTATGTTTTGAACCATTCCTGTGACGCTAGTTAAAGATTCCGATGCTTCACTTCAGGTTTACTGTATCCCTCTGACCTTCTTATTGACGATGAATCACAGAAATTGCATCGGACATAAATACAAAAGGCACAATGCCGACTTAAGTACAAGAAGACTGGCTCCTCTTACTGTCTATGTTTTTAACCATTCCTGTGACACTAGTTATAGATTCCGATGCTTCTCTTCAGGTTTACTGTAACCCTCTGATCTTCTTATTGACGATGAAACACAGATATTGCATCGGAATTAAATACAAAAGGCACAATGCCGACGTAAGTACAAGAAGACTGACTCTTCTTACTGTCTATGCTTTGAACCATTCCTGTGACACTAGTTAAAGATTCCGATGCTTTACTTCAGGTTAACTGTATCCCTCTGACCTTCTTATTGACGATGAAACACAGAAACTGCATCGGAATTAAATACAAAAGGCACAATGCCGACTTAAGTACAAGAAAACTGACTCTTCTTACTGTCTATGTTTTGAACCATTCCTGTTACACTAGTTATAGATTACGACACTTCAATTCAGGTTTACTGTATCCCTCTGACATTGTTATTGACGATGAAACTCAGAAATTGGATCGGAATTAAATACAAAAGGAACAATGCCGACTCAAGTTGAAGATGACTGGCTCTTCTTACTGTCTATGTTTTGAACCATCGCACTGTGACACTAGTTATAGATTCCGATGCCTCACTTCTTGATTACTGTATCCCTGTGACCTTCTTATTGACGATGAAACACAGAAATTGCATCGGAAATAAATACAAAAGGCACAATGCCGACTTAAGTACAAGAAAACTGGATCTTCTTACTGTTTATGATTTGAACCATTCCTGTGACACTAGTTATAGATTCCGATGCTTCACTTCAGGTTTACTGTATCCCTGTGACCTTCTTATTGACGATGAAACACAGATATTGCATCGGAATTAAATACCAATGGCACAATGCCGACTTAAGTACAAGAGGACTGACTCTTCTTACTGTCTATGTTTTGAACCATTCCTGTGACACTAGTTATAGATTCCGATGTTTCACTTCAGGTATACCGTATCCCTCTGACCTCCTTATTGACGATTAAACACAGAAATAGCATCGGAATTAAATACAAAAGGCACAATGCCGACTTAAGTGCCACAAGACTTACTCTTCTTACTGTCTATGTTTTGAATCATTCCTGTGACACTAGTTATAGATTCCGATGCTTCACATCAGGTTCACTGTATCCCTCTGACCTTCTTATTGACGATGAAACACAGAAATAGCATCGGAATTAAATACAAAAGGCACAATGCCGACTTAAGTACAAGAAAACTGACTCTTCTTACTGCCTATGTTTTGAACCATTCCCGTGACACTAGTTATAGATTCCGATGCTGCACATCAGGTTTACTGTATCCCTCTGACTTTCTTATTGGCGATGAAACACAGAAATAGATTCGGAATTAAATAGAAAAAGCACAATGCCAACTTAAGTACAAGATAACTGACTCTTCCTCCAGTCTATGCTTTGAACCATTACTGTGACACTAGTTATGGATTCCGATGCATCACTTCAGGTTTACTGTATCTCTCTGACGTTCTTATTGGCGATGAAATTCAGAAATTGCATCGGGATTAAATACAAAAGGCACAATGACGACTTAAGTATAAGAAATCTGACTCTTCTTATTGTCTATGCTCTAAGCCATTCCTGTGACACTAGTTATGGATTCCGATGGTTCACTTCAGGTTTACTGTATCCCTTGGACCTTCTTATTGACGACGAAACAAAGATTTTGGATGAGAATTAAATACAAAAGGCACAATGCCGACTTAAGTACAAGAAAACTGACTCTTCTTACTGTCTATGTTTTGAACAATTCCTGTGACACTAGTTATAAATTCCGATGCTTCACTTCAGGTTTACTGTATCCCTCTGACCGTCTTATTGTCGATGAGACACAGAAATTGCATCGGAATTAAATACAAAAGACACAATGCCGACTCAAGTACAAGAAGAGTGGCTCTTCCTACTGTCTATGTTTTGAACCTTTCTTGGTTTACTGGTCATAGTTTCCGATGCTTCACTTCAGGTTTACTGTATCCCTTGGACCTTCTTTTGACGACGAAACACAGAAACTGCATCGGAATTAAATAGAAAATGCACAATGTCGGCTTAAGTACAAGAAAACTGACTCTTCTCACTGTCTATGTTTTGAACCATTCCTGTGACTCTAGTTATAAATTCCGATGCATCACTTCATGTTTACTATATCCCTCTGACATTCTTATTGACGATGAAATACAGAAATTGCATCGGAATTAAATACAAAAGGCACAATGCCGACTTAAGTACATGAAAACTGAGCCATCTTACTGTCTATGTTTTGAACCATTACTGTGACACTAGTTATAGATTCCGATGCTTCACTTCTGGTTTACTGTATCCCCCTGACTGTCTTATTGACGGTGAAACACAGAAATTGCATCGAAATTAAATACAAAAGGCACAATGCCGACTTAAGTACAAGAAAACTGGCTCTTCTTACTGTTTATGATTTGAACCAGTCCTGTGACACTAGTTATAGATTCCGATGCTTCACTTCAGATTTACGGTATCCCTGTGACCTTTTTATTTTCGATGAAACACAGAAATTGCATCGGAATTAAATACAAAAGGCACAATGCAGACTTAAGTACAAGAAAACTGACTCTTCTTACTGTCTATGTTTTGAACCATTCCTGTGACGCTAGTTAAAGATTCCGATGCTTCACTTCAGGTTTACTGTATCCCTCTGACCTTCTTATTGACGATGAATCACAGAAATTGCATCGGACATAAATACAAAAGGCACAATGCCGACTTAAGTACAAGAAGACTGGCTCCTCTTACTGTCTATGTTTTTAACCATTCCTGTGACACTAGTTATAGATTCCGATGCTTCTCTTCAGGTTTACTGTAACCCTCTGATCTTCTTATTGACGATGAAACACAGATATTGCATCGGAATTAAATACAAAAGGCACAATGCCGACGTAAGTACAAGAAGACTGACTCTTCTTACTGTCTATGCTTTGAACCATTCCTGTGACACTAGTTAAAGATTCCGATGCTTTACTTCAGGTTTACTGTATCCCTCTGACCTTCTTATTGACGATGAAACACAGAAACAGCATCGGAATTAAATACAAAAGGCACAATGCCGACTTAAGTACAAGAAAACTGACTCTTCTTACTGTCTATGTTTTGAACCATTCCTGTTACACTAGTTATAGATAACGACACTTCAATTCAGGTTTACTGTATCCCTCTGACATTGTTATTGACGATGAAACTCAGAAATTGGATCGGAATTACATACAAAAGGAACAATGCCGACTCAAGTTGAAGATGACTGGCTCTTCTTACTGTCTATGTTTTGAACCATCGCACTGTGACACTAGTTATAGATTCCGATGCCTCACTTCTTGATTACTGTATCCCTCTGACCTTCTTATTGACGATGAAACACAGAAATTGCATCGGAAATAAATACAAAAGGCACAATGCCGACTTAAGTACAAGAAAACTGGATCTTCTTACTGTTTATGATTTGAACCATTCCTGTGACACTAGTTATAGATTCCGATGCTTCACTTCAGGTTTACTGTATCCCTGTGACCTTCTTATTGACGATGAAACACAGATATTGCATCGGAAATAAATACCAATGGCACAATGCCGACTTAAGTACAAGAGGACTGACTCTTCTTACTGTCTATGTTTTGAACCATTCCTGTGACACTAGTTATAGATTCCGATGTTTCACTTCAGGTATACCGTATCCCTCTGACCTCCTTATTGACGATTAAACACAGAAATAGCATCGGAATTAAATACAAAAGGCACAATGCCGACTTAAGTGCCAAAAGACTTACTCTTCTTACTGTCTATGTTTTGAATCATTCCTGTGACACTAGTTATACATTCCGATGCTTCACATCAGGTTCACTGTATCCCTCTGACCTTCTTATTGACGATGAAACACAGAAATAGCATCGGAATTAAATACAAAAGGCACAATGCCGACTTAAGTACAAGAAAACTGACTCTTCTTACTGCCTATGTTTTGAACCATTCCTGTGACACTAGTTATAGATTCCGATGCTACACATCAGGTTTACTGTATCCCTCTGACCTTCTTATTGGCGATGAAACTCAGAAATTGCATCGGGATTAAATACAAAAGGCACAATGCCGACTTAAGTATAAGAAATCTGACTCTCCTTATTGTCTATGCTCTAAGCCATTCCTGTGACACTAGTTATAGATTCCGATGCTTCACTTCAGGTTTATTGTATCCCTCTGACCTTTTAATTGACGATGAAACACAGAAATTGCATCGGAATTAAATAGAAAAGGCACAATGCCAACTTAATTACAAGAGAACTGACTCTTCTTCCAGTCTATGCTTTGAACCAATACTGTGACACTAGTTATGGATTCCGATGCATCACTTTAGGTTTACTGTATCTCTCTGACCTTCTTATTGGCGATGAAATTCAGAAATTGCATCGGGATTAAATACAAAAGGCACAATGACGACTTAAGTATAAGAAATCTGACTCTTCTTATTGTCTATGCTCTAAGCCATTCCTGTGACACTAGTTATGGATTCCGATGGTTCACTTCAGGTGTACTGTATCCCTTGGACCTTCTTATTGACGACGACACACAGATTTTGGATGAGAATTAAATACAAAAGGCACAATGCCGACTTAAGTACAAGAAAACTGACTCTTCTTACTGTCTATGTTTTGAACAATTCCTGTGACACTAGTTATAAATTCCGATGCTTCACTTCAGGTTTACTGTATCCCTCTGACCGTCTTATTGTCGATGAGACACAGAAATTGCATCGGAATTAAAAGCAAAAGGCACAATGCCGACTCAAGTACAAGAAGAGTGGCTCTTCCTACTGTCTATGTTTTGTACCTTTCTTGGTTTACCGGTCATAGTTTCCGATGCTTCACTTCAGGTTTACTGTATCCCTTGGACCTTCTTTTGACGACGAAACACAGAAACTGCACCGGAATTAAATAGAAAATGCACAATGTCGACTTAAGTACAAGAAAACTGACTCTTCTCACTGTCTATGCTTTGAACCATTCCTGTGACTCTAGTTATAAATTCCGATGCATCACTTCATGTTTACTATATCCCTCTGACATTCTTATTGACGATGAAACACAGAAATTGCATCGCTATTAAATACAAAAGGCACAATGCCGACTTAAGTACATGAAAACTGAGCCATCTTACTGTCTATGTTTTGAACCATTACTGTGACACTAGTTATAGATTCCGATGCTTCACTTCTGGTTTAATGTATCCCCCTGACCGTCTTATTGACGATGAAACACAGAAATTGCATCGAAATTAAATACAAAAGGCACAATGCCGACTTAAGTACAAGAAAACTGACTCTTCTTACTGTCTATGTTTGAACCATTCCTGTGACACTAGTTAAAGATTCCGATGCTTCACTTCAGGTTTACTGTATGCCTCTGACCTTCTTATTGACGATGAATCACAGAAATTGCATCGGAATTAAATACAAAAGTCACAATGCCGACTTAAGTACAAGAAGAGTGGCTCTTCCTACTGTCTATGTTTTGAACCATTCCTGTGACACTAGTTATAGATTCCGACGCTTCTCTTCAGGTTTACTGTATCCCTCTGATCTTCTTATTGACGATGAAACACAGATATTGCATCGGAATTAAATACAAAAGGCACAATGCCGACGTAAGTACAAGAAGACTGACTCTTCTTACTGTCTATGTTTTGAACTTTTCCTGTGACACTAGTTATAGATTCCGATGATTCACTTCAGGTTTACTGTATCCCTCTGACCTTCATATTGACGATGAAACACAGAAATTGCATCGGAATTGAATACAAAATGCACAATGCCGACTTAAGTACCAAAAGACTGAGTTTTCTTACTCTCTATGATTTGAACCATTCCTGTGACACTAGTTATAGATTCCGATGATTCATTTCAGGTTTAGTGTATCCCTGTGACCTTGTTATTGACGATAAACCACAGAAATTCCATCGGAATTAAATACAAAAGCACAATGCCGACTCAGCTACAAGAAGTCTGGCTCTTCTTACTGTCTATGTTTTGAACCTTTCCTGTGAGACCGGTTTTAGATTGCGATGCTTCACTTCAGGTTTACTGTGTCCCTTGGACCTTCGTATTGACGACGAAACACAGAAATTGCATCGCAATTAAATAGAAAAAGCACAATGCCAACTTAAGTACAAGATAACAGACTCTTCTTAATATCTATGCTTTCAACCATTCCTGTGACACTAGTTATAGATTCCGATGCTTCACTTCAGGTTTACTGTATCCAGCTGACCCTCTTATTGACGATGAAACACAGAAATTGCATCGGAAATAAATACAAAAGGCACAATGCCGACTTAAGTACAAGAAAAATGACTCCTCTTACTGTCTATGTTCTGAACAATTCCTGGGACACTAGTTATAAATTCCGATGAATCACTTCATGTTTACTGTATCCCTCTGACATTCTTATTGACGATGAAACACAGAAATTGCATCGGAATTAAATACAAAAGGCACAATGCCGACTTAAGTACATTAAAACTGAGCCATCTTACTGTCTATGTTTTGAACCATTACTGTGACACTAGTTATAGATTCCGATGCTTCACTTCTGGTTTACTGTATCCCCCTGACCATCTTATTGACGGTGAAACACAGAAATTGCATCGAAAAATAAATACAAAAGGCACAATGCCGACTTAAGTACAAGAAAACTGGCTGTTCCTACTGTTTATGATTTGAACCATTCCTGTGACATTAGTTATAGATTCCGATGCTTCACTTCAGATTTACGGTATCCCTGTGACTTTCTTATTGTCGATGAAACACAGAAATTGCATCGGAATTAAATACAAAAGGCACAATGCAGACTTAAGTACAAGAAAGCTGACTCTTCTTACTGTCTATGTTTTGAACCATTCCTGTGACACTAGTTACAGATTCCGATGATTCACTTCAGGTTTACTGTATCCCTCTGACCTTCTTATTGACGATGAAACACAGAAATTGCATCGGAATTAAATACAAAATGCACAATGCCGACTTAAGTACCAAACGACTGACTTTTCTTACTCTCTATGTTTTGAACCATTCCTGTGACACTAGTTATAGATTCCGATGCTTCACTTCAGGTTTAATGTATCCCTCTGACCTTCGTATTGACGATGAAACACAGAAACTGCATCGGAATTAAATACAAAAGGCACAATGCCGACTTAAGTACAAGAAAACTGACTCTTCTTACTGTCAATGTTTTGAACCATTCCTCTTACACTAGTTATAGATTACGATACTTCAATTCAGGTTTACTGTATCCCTCTGAAATTCTTATTGACGATGAAACTCAGAAATTGGATCGGAATTAAATACAAAAGGAACAATGCCGACTCAAGTTGAAGATGACTGGCTCTTCTTACTGTCTATGTTTTGAACCATCGCACTGTGACACTAGTTATAGATTCCGATGGCTCACTTCTTGTTTACTGTACCCCTCTGACCTTCTTATTGACGATGAAACACAGAAATTGCATCGGAAATAAATACAGAAGGCACAATGCCGACTTAAGTACAAGAAGACTGGCTCTTCTTACTGTCTATGATTTGAACCATTCCTGTGACACTAGTTATAGATTCCGATGCTTCACTTCAGGTTTACTGTATCCCTCTGACCTTGTTATTGACGATGAAACACAGAAACTGCATCGGAATTAAATACAAAAGACACAATGCCGACTAAGTACAAGATAACTGACTCTTGTTACTGTCTATGCTTTGAAACATTCCTGTGACACTAGTTATAGATTCCGATGATTCACTTCAGGTTTAGTGTATCCCTGTGACCTTCTTATTGACGATGAAACACAGAAATTGCATCGGAATTAATTACAAAAGGCACAATGCAGACTTAAGTATAAGAAAACTGACTCTTCTTACTCTCTATGTTTTGAACCATTCCTTCGACACTAGTTATAGATTCCGATGTTTCCCTTCAGGTTTACTGTATCCCTCTGACCTTCTTATTGACGATGAAACACAGATATTGCATCGGAATTAAATACAAATGGCACAATGCCGACTTAAGTACAAGAGGACTGACTCTTCTTACTGTCTATGTTTTGAACCATTCCTGTGACACTAGTTATAGATTCCGATGTTTCACTTCAGGTATACCGTATCCCTCCGACCATCTTATTGACGATTAAACACAGAAATAGCATCGGAATTAAATACAAAAGGCACAATGCCAACTTAAGTGCCAAAAGACAGTCTCTTCTTACTGTCTATGTTTTGAATCATTCCTGTGACACTAGTTATAAATTCCGATGCGTCACTTCAGGTTTACTGTATCCCTCTGACCTTCTTATTGGCGATGAAACTCAGAAATTGCATCGGGATTAAACACAAAAGGCACAATGCCGACTTAAGTGTAAGAAATCTGACTCTTCTTATTGTCTATGCTCTAAGGCATTCCTGTGACACTAGTTATGGATTCCGATGGTTCACTTCAGGTTTACTGTATCCCTTGGACCTTCTTATTGACGACGAAACACAGATTTTGCATGAGAATTAAATCCAAAAGGCACAATGCCGACTTAAGTACAAGAAAACTGACTCTTCTTACTGTCTATGTTTTGAACAATTCCTGTGACACTAGTTATAAATTCCGATGCTTCACTTCAGGTTTACTGTACCCCTCTGACCGTCTTATTGTCGATGAGTCAAAAAAATTGCATCGGAATTAAATACAAAAGGCACAATGCCGGCTCAAGTACAAGAAGAGTGGCTCTTCCTACTGTCTATGTTTGAACCTTTCTTGGTTTACCGGTCATAGTTTCCGATGCCTCACTTCAGGTTTGCTGTATCCCTTGGACCTTCTTTTGACGACGAAACACAGAAACTGCACCGGAATTAAATTGAAAATGCACAATGTCGACTTAAGTACAAGAAAACTGACTCTTCTCACTGTCTATGTTTTGAACCATTCCTGTGACTCTAGTTATAAATTCCGATGCATCACTTCATGTTTACTGTATCCCTCTGACATACTTATTGACGATGAAACACATAAATTGCACCGGAATTAAATACAAAAGGCACAATGCCGACTTAAGTACAAGAAAACTGGCTCTTCTTACTGTTTATGATTTGAACCATTCCTGTGACACTAGTTATAAATTCCGATGCTTCACTTCAGATTTACGGTATCCCTGTGACCTTCTTATTTTCGATGAAACACAGAAATTGAATCGGAATTAAATACAAAAGGCACAATGCAGACTTAAGTACAAGAAAACTGACTCTTCTTACTGTCTATGTTTTGAACCATTCCTGTGACGCTAGTTAAAGATTCCGATGCTTCACTTCAGGTTTACTGTATCCCTCTGACCTTCTTATTGACGATGAATCACAGAAATTGCATCGGACATAAATACAAAAGGCACAATGCCGACTTAAGTACAAGAAGACTGGCTCCTCTTACTGTCTATGTTTTTAACCATTCCTGTGACACTAGTTATAGATTCCGATGCTTCACTTCAGGTTTACTGTATCCAGCTGACCCTCTTATTGACGATGAAACACAGAAATTGCATCGGAAATAAATACAAAAGGCACAATGCCGACTTAAGTACAAGAAAAATGACTCCTCTTACTGTCTATGTTCTGAACAATTCCTGGGACACTAGTTATAAATTCCGATGAATCACTTCATGTTTACTGTATCCCTCTGACATTCTTATTGACGATGAAACACAGAAATTGCATCGGAATTAAATACAAAAGGCACAATGCCGACTTAAGTACATTAAAACTGAGCCATCTTACTGTCTATGTTTTGAACCATTACTGTGACACTAGTTATAGATTCCGATGCTTCACTTCTGGTTTACTGTATCCCCCTGACCATCTTATTGACGGTGAAACACAGAAATTGCATCGAAAAATAAATACAAAAGGCACAATGCCGACTTAAGTACAAGAAAACTGGCTGTTCCTACTGTTTATGATTTGAACCATTCCTGTGACATTAGTTATAGATTCCGATGCTTCACTTCAGATTTACGGTATCCCTGTGACTTTCTTATTGTCGATGAAACACAGAAATTGCATCGGAATTAAATACAAAAGGCACAATGCAGACTTAAGTACAAGAAAGCTGACTCTTCTTACTGTCTATGTTTTGAACCATTCCTGTGACACTAGTTACAGATTCCGATGATTCACTTCAGGTTTACTGTATCCCTCTGACCTTCTTATTGACGATGAAACACAGAAATTGCATCGGAATTAAATACAAAATGCACAATGCCGACTTAAGTACCAAACGACTGACTTTTCTTACTCTCTATGTTTTGAACCATTCCTGTGACACTAGTTATAGATTCCGATGCTTCACTTCAGGTTTAATGTATCCCTCTGACCTTCGTATTGACGATGAAACACAGAAACTGCATCGGAATTAAATACAAAAGGCACAATGCCGACTTAAGTACAAGAAAACTGACTCTTCTTACTGTCAATGTTTTGAACCATTCCTCTTACACTAGTTATAGATTACGATACTTCAATTCAGGTTTACTGTATCCCTCTGAAATTCTTATTGACGATGAAACTCAGAAATTGGATCGGAATTAAATACAAAAGGAACAATGCCGACTCAAGTTGAAGATGACTGGCTCTTCTTACTGTCTATGTTTTGAACCATCGCACTGTGACACTAGTTATAGATTCCGATGGCTCACTTCTTGTTTACTGTACCCCTCTGACCTTCTTATTGACGATGAAACACAGAAATTGCATCGGAAATAAATACAGAAGGCACAATGCCGACTTAAGTACAAGAAGACTGGCTCTTCTTACTGTCTATGATTTGAACCATTCCTGTGACACTAGTTATAGATTCCGATGCTTCACTTCAGGTTTACTGTATCCCTCTGACCTTGTTATTGACGATGAAACACAGAAACTGCATCGGAATTAAATACAAAAGACACAATGCCGACTAAGTACAAGATAACTGACTCTTGTTACTGTCTATGCTTTGAAACATTCCTGTGACACTAGTTATAGATTCCGATGATTCACTTCAGGTTTAGTGTATCCCTGTGACCTTCTTATTGACGATGAAACACAGAAATTGCATCGGAATTAATTACAAAAGGCACAATGCAGACTTAAGTATAAGAAAACTGACTCTTCTTACTCTCTATGTTTTGAACCATTCCTTCGACACTAGTTATAGATTCCGATGTTTCCCTTCAGGTTTACTGTATCCCTCTGACCTTCTTATTGACGATGAAACACAGATATTGCATCGGAATTAAATACAAATGGCACAATGCCGACTTAAGTACAAGAGGACTGACTCTTCTTACTGTCTATGTTTTGAACCATTCCTGTGACACTAGTTATAGATTCCGATGTTTCACTTCAGGTATACCGTATCCCTCCGACCATCTTATTGACGATTAAACACAGAAATAGCATCGGAATTAAATACAAAAGCACAATGCCAACTTAAGTGCCAAAAGACAGTCTCTTCTTACTGTCTATGTTTTGAATCATTCCTGTGACACTAGTTATAAATTCCGATGCGTCACTTCAGGTTTACTGTATCCCTCTGACCTTCTTATTGGCGATGAAACTCAGAAATTGCATCGGGATTAAACACAAAAGGCACAATGCCGACTTAAGTGTAAGAAATCTGACTCTTCTTATTGTCTATGCTCTAAGGCATTCCTGTGACACTAGTTATGGATTCCGATGGTTCACTTCAGGTTTACTGTATCCCTTGGACCTTCTTATTGACGACGAAACACAGATTTTGCATGAGAATTAAATCCAAAAGGCACAATGCCGACTTAAGTACAAGAAAACTGACTCTTCTTACTGTCTATGTTTTGAACAATTCCTGTGACACTAGTTATAAATTCCGATGCTTCACTTCAGGTTTACTGTACCCCTCTGACCGTCTTATTGTCGATGAGTCAAAAAAATTGCATCGGAATTAAATACAAAAGGCACAATGCCGGCTCAAGTACAAGAAGAGTGGCTCTTCCTACTGTCTATGTTTGAACCTTTCTTGGTTTACCGGTCATAGTTTCCGATGCCTCACTTCAGGTTTGCTGTATCCCTTGGACCTTCTTTTGACGACGAAACACAGAAACTGCACCGGAATTAAATTGAAAATGCACAATGTCGACTTAAGTACAAGAAAACTGACTCTTCTCACTGTCTATGTTTTGAACCATTCCTGTGACTCTAGTTATAAATTCCGATGCATCACTTCATGTTTACTGTATCCCTCTGACATACTTATTGACGATGAAACACATAAATTGCACCGGAATTAAATACAAAAGGCACAATGCCGACTTAAGTACAAGAAAACTGGCTCTTCTTACTGTTTATGATTTGAACCATTCCTGTGACACTAGTTATAAATTCCGATGCTTCACTTCAGATTTACGGTATCCCTGTGACCTTCTTATTTTCGATGAAACACAGAAATTGAATCGGAATTAAATACAAAAGGCACAATGCAGACTTAAGTACAAGAAAACTGACTCTTCTTACTGTCTATGTTTTGAACCATTCCTGTGACGCTAGTTAAAGATTCCGATGCTTCACTTCAGGTTTACTGTATCCCTCTGACCTTCTTATTGACGATGAATCACAGAAATTGCATCGGACATAAATACAAAAGGCACAATGCCGACTTAAGTACAAGAAGACTGGCTCCTCTTACTGTCTATGTTTTTAACCATTCCTGTGACACTAGTTATAGATTCCGATGCTTCACTTCAGGTTTATTGCGTCCCTCTGACCTTTTTATTGACGATGAAACACAGAAATTGATTCGGAATTAAATAGAAAAGGCACAATGCCAACTTAAGTACAAGAGAACTGACTCTTCCTCCAGTCTATGCTTTGAACCATTACTGTGACACTAGTTATGGATTCCGATGCATCACTTCAGGTTTACTGTATCTCTCTGACGTTCTTATTGGCGATGAAATTCAGAAATTGCATCGGGATTAAATACAAAAGGCACAATGACGACTTAAGTATAAGAAATCTGACTCTTCTTATTGTCTATGCTCTAAGCCATTCCTGTGACACTAGTTATGGATTCCGATGGTTCACTTCAGGTTTACTGTATCCCTTGGACCTTCTTATTGACGACGAAACAAAGATTTTCGATGAGAATTAAATACAAATGCACAATGCTGACTTAAGTACAAGAAAACTGACTCTTCTTACTGTCTATGTTTTGAACAATTCCTGTGACACTAGTTATAAATTCGGATGCTTCACTTCAGGTTTACTGTATCCCTCTGACCGTCTTATTGTCGATGAGACACAGAAATTGCATCGGAATTAAATACAGAAGGCACAATGCCGACTCAAGTACAAGAAGAGTGGCTCTTCCTACTGTCTATGTTTTGAACCTTTCTTGGTTTACTGGTCATAGTTTCCGATGCTTCACTTCAGGTTTAGTGTATCCCTTGGACCTTCTTTTGACGACGAAACACAGAAACTGGATCGGAATTAAATAGAAAATGCACAATGTCGACTTAAGTACAAGAAAACTGACTCTTCTCACTGTCTATGTTTTGAACCATTCCTGTGACTCTAGTTATAAATTCCGATGCATCACTTCATGTTTACTATATCCCTCTGACATTCTTATTGACGATGAAACACAGAAATTGCATCGGAATTAAATAGAAAAGGCACAATGCCGACTTAAGTACATGAAAACTGAGCCATCTTACTGTCTATGTTTTGAACCATTACTGTGACACTAGTTATAGATTCCGATGCTTCACTTCTGGTTTACTGTATCCCCCTGACCGTCTTATTGACGGTGAAACACAGAAATTGCATCGAAATTAAATACAAAAGGCACAATGCCGACTTAAGTACAAGAAAACTGGCTCTTCTTACTGTTTATGATTTGAACCATTCCTGTGACACTAATTATAGATTCCGATGCTTCACTTCAGATTTACGGTATCCCTGTGACCTTTTTGTTTTCGATGAAACACAGAAATTGCATCGGAATTAAATACAAAAGGCACAATGCAGACTTAAGTACAAGAAAACTGACTCTTCTTACTGTCTATGTTTTGAACCATTCCTGTGACGCTAGTTAAAGATTCCGATGCTTCACTTCAGGTTTACTGTATCCCTCTGACCTTCTTATTGACGATGAATCACAGAAATTGCATCGGACATAAATACAAAAGGCACAATGCCAACTTAAGTACAAGAAGACTGGCTCCTCTTACTGTCTATGTTTTTAACCATTCCTGTGACACTAGTTATAGATTCCGATGCTTCTCTTCAGGTTTACTGTATCCCTCTGATCTTCTTATTGACGATGAAACACAGATATTGCATCGGAATTAAATGCAAAAGGCACAATGCCGACGTAAGTACAAAAAGACTGACTCTTCTTACTGTCTATGTTTTGAACCATTCCTGTGACACTAGTTAAAGATTCCGATGCTTTACTTCAGGTTTACTGTATCCCTCTGACCTTCTTATTGACGATGAAACACAGAAACTGCATCGGAATTAAATACAAAAGGCACAATGCCGACTTAAGTACAAGAAAACTGACTCTTCTTACTGTCTATGCTTTGAACCATTCCTGTTACACTAGTTATAGATTACGACACTTCAATTCAGGTTTACTGTATCCCTCTGACATTCTTATTGACGATGAAACTCAGAAATTGGTTCGGAATTAAATACAAAAGGAACAATGCCGACTCAAGTTGAAGATGACTGGCTCTTCTTACTGTCTATGTTTTGAACCATCGCACTGTGACACTAGTTATAGATTCCGATGCCTCACTTCTTGATTACTGTATCCCTCTGACCTTCTTATTGACGATGAAACACAGAAATTGCATCGGAAATAAATATAAAAGGCACAATGCCGACTTAAGTACAAGAAAACTGGATCTTCTTACTGTTTATGATTTGAACCATTCCTGTGACACTAGTTATAGATTCCGATGCTTCACTTCAGGTTTACTGTATCCCTGTGACCTTCTTATTGACGATGAAACACAGATATTGCATCGGAATTAAATACAAATGGCACAATGCCGACTTAAGTACAAGAGGACTGACTCTTCTTACTGTCTATGTTTTGAACCATTCCTGTGACACTAGTTATAGATTCCGATGTTTCACTTCAGGTATACCGTATCCCTCTGACCTCCTTATTGACGATTAAACACAGAAATAGCATCGGAATTAAATACAAAAGGCACAATGCCGACTTAAGTTCCAAAAGACTTACTCTTCTTACTGTCTATGTTTTGAATCATTCCTGTGACACTAGTTAGAGATTCCGATGCTTCACTTCAGGTTCACTGTATCCCTCTGACCTTCTTATTGACGATGAAACGCAGAAATAGCATCGGAATTAAATACAAAAGGCACAATGCCGACTTAAGTACAAGAAAACTGACTCTTCTTACTGCCTATGTTTTGAACCATTCCTGTGACACTAGTTATAGATTCCGATGCTACACATCAGGTTTACTGTATCCCTGTGACCTTCTTATTGGCGATGAAACTCAGAAATTGCATCGGGATTAAATACAAAAGGCACAATGCCGACTTAAGTATAAGAAATCTGACTCTTCTTATTGTCTATGCTCTAAGCCATTCCTGTGACACTAGTTATAGATTCCGATGCTTCACTTCAGGTTTATTGTATCCCTCTGACCTTTTTATTGACGATCAAACACAGAAATTGCATCGGAATTAAATAGAAAAGGCACAATGCCAACTTAATTACAAGAGAACTGACTCTTCTTCCAGTCTATGCTTTGAACCATTACTGTGACACTAGTTATGGATTCCGATGCATCACTTCAGGTTTACTGTATCTCTCTGAACTTCTTATTGGCGATGAAATTCAGAAATTGCATCGGCATTAAATACAAAAGGCACAATGACGACTTAAGTATAAGAAATCTGACTCTTCTTATTGTCTATGCTCTAAGCCATTCCTGTGACACTAGTTATGGATTCCGATGGTTCACTTCAGGTTTACTGTATCCCTTGGACCTTCTTATTGACGACGAAACACAGATTTTGGATGAGAATTAAATACAAAAGGCACAATGCCGACTTAAGTACAAGAAAACTGACTCTTCTTACTGTCTATGTTTTGAACAATTCCTGTGACACTAGTTATAAATTCCGATGCTTCACTTCAGGTTTACTGTATCCCTCTGACCGTCTTATTGTCGATGAGACACAGAAATTGCATCGGAATTAAAAACAAAAGGCACAATGCCGACTCAAGTACAAGAAGAGTGGCTCTTCCTACTGTCTATGTTTTGAACCTTTCTTGGTTTACCGGTCATAGTTTCCGATGCTTCACTTCAGGTTTACTGTATCCCTTGGACCTTCTTTTGACGACGAAACACAGAAACTGCATCGGAATTAAATAGAAAATGCACAATGTCGACTTAGGTACAAGAAAACTGACTCTTCTCACTGTCTATGTTTTGAACCATTCCTGTGACTCTAGTTATAAATTCCGATGCATCACTTCATGTTTACTATATCCCTCTGACATTCTTATTGACGATGAAACACAGAAATTGCATCGGAATTAAATACAAAAGGCACAATGCCGACTTAAGTACATGAAAACTGAGCCATCTCATTGTCTATGTTTTGAACCATTACTGTGACACTAGTTATAGATTCCGATGCTTCTCTTCAGGTTTACTGTATCCCTCTGATATTCTTATTGACGATGAAACACAGATATTGCATCGGAATTAAATACAAAAGGCACAATGCCGACGTAAGTACAAAATGACTGACTCTTCTTACTGTCTATGTTTTGAACCATTCCTGTGACACTAGTTAAAGATTCCGATGCTTTACTTCAGGTTTACTGTATCCCTCTGACCTTCTTATTGACGATGAAACACAGAAACTGCATCGGAATTAAATACAAAAGGCACAATGCCGACTTAAGTACAAGAAAACTGACTCTTCTTACTGTCTATGTTTTGAACCATTCCTGTTACACTAGTTATAGATTACGACACTTCAATTCAGGTTTACTGTATCCTTCTGACATTCTTATTGACGATGAAACTCAGAAATTGGATCGGAATTAAATACAAAAGGAACAATGCCGACTCAAGATGAAGATGACTGGCTCTTCTTACTGTCTATGTTTTGAACCTTCGCACTGTGACACTAGTTATAGATTCCGATGCCTCACTTCTTGATTACTGTATCCCTCTGACCTTCTTATTGACGATGAAACACAGAAATTGCATCGGAAATAAATACAAAAGGCACAATGCCGACTTAAGTACAAGAAAACTGGATCTTCTTACTGTTTATGATTTGAACCATTCCTGTGACACTAGTTATAGATTCCGATGCTTCACTTCAGGTTTACTGTATCCCTGTGACCTTCTTATTGACGATGAAACACAGATATTGCATCGGAATTAAATACAAATGGCACAATGCCGACTTAAGTACAAGAGGACTGACTCTTCTTACTGTCTATGTTTTGAACCATTCCTGTGACACTAGTTATAGATTCCGATGTTTCACTTCAGGTATACCGTATCCCTCTGACCTCCTTATTGACGAGTAAACACAGAAATAGCATCGGAATTAAATACAAAAGGCACAATGCCGACTTAAGTGCCAAAAGACTTACTCTTCTTACTGTCTATGTTTTGAATCATTCCTGTGACACTAGTTATAGATTCCAATGCTTCACTTCAGGTTCACTGCATCCCTCTGACCTTCTTATTGACGATGAAACACAGAAATAGCATCGGAATTAAATACAAAAGGCACAATGCCGACTTAAGTACAAGAAAACTGACTCTTCTTACTGCCTATGTTTTGAACCATTCCTGTGACACTAGTTATAGATTCCGATGCTACACATCAGGTTTACTGTATCCCTGTGACCTTCTTATTGACGATGAAACACAGAAACTGCATCGGAATTAAATACAAAAGGCACAATGCCGACTTAAGTACAAGAAAACTGACTCTTCTTACTGTCTATGTTTTGAACCATTCCTGTTACACTAGTTATAGATTACGCTACTTCAATTCAGGATTACAGTATCCCTCTGACATTCTTGTTGACGATGAAACTCAGAAATTGGATCGGAATTAAATACAAAAGGAACAATGCCGACTCAAGTTGAAGATGACTGGCTCTTCTTACTGTCTATGTTTTGAACCATCGCACTGTGACACTAGTTATAGATTCCGATGCCTCACTTCTTGTTTACTGTATCCCTCTGACCTTCTTATTGACGATGAAACACAGAAATTGCATCGGAAATAAGTACAAAAGGCACAATGCCGACTTAAGTACAATAAAACTGCCTCTTCTTACTGTTTATGATTTGAACCATTCCTGTGACACTAGTTATAGATAACGATGCTTCACTTCAGGTTTACTGTATCCCTGTGACCTTCTTATTGACGATGAAACACAGAAATTGAATCGGAATTAAATACAAAAGGCACAATGCAGACTTAAGTACAAGAAAACTGACTCTTCTTACTCTCTATGTTTTGAACCATTCCTGTGACACTAATTATAGATTCGGATGTTTCCCTTCAGGTTTACTGTATCCCTCTGACCTTCTTATTGACGATGAAACACAGATATTGCATCGGAATTAAATACAAAAGGCACAATGCCGACTTAAGTACAAGAAGACTGGCTCTTCTTACTGTCTACGTTTTGAACCATTCCTGTGATACTAGTTATAGATTCCGATGTTTCACTTCAGGTTTACTGTATCCCTCTGATCTTCTTGTTGACGATGAAACATATTCCATCGGAATTGAATACTAAAGGCACAATGCCGACTTAAGTGCCAAAAGACTGTCTCTTCTTACTGTCTATGTTTTGAATCATTCCTGTGACACTAGTTATAGATTCCGATACTTCACTTCAGGTTCACTGTATCCCTCTGACCTTCTTATTGACGCTGAAACACAGAAATAGCATCGGAATTAAATACAAAAGGCACAATGCCGACTTAAGTACAATAAAACTGCCTCTTCTTACTGTTTATGATTTCAACCATTCCTGTGACACTAGTTATAGATTCCGATGCTTCACATCAGGTTTACTGTATCCCTCTGACCTTCTTATTGGCGATGAAACTCAGAAATTCCATCGGGATTAAATACAAAAGGCACAATGCCGACTTAAGTATAAGAAATCTGACTCTTCTTATTGTCTATTCTCTAAGCCATTCCTGTGACACTAGTTATGGATTCCGATGGTTCACTTCAGGTTTACTGTATCCCTTGAGCCTTCTTATTGTCGACGAAACACAGATTTAGCATGAGAATTAAATACAAAATGCACAATGCCGACTTAAGTACAAGAAAACTGACTCTTCTTACTGTCTATGTTTTGAACAATTCCTGTGACACTAGTTATAAATTCCGATGCTTCACTTCAGGTTTACTGTATCCCTCTGACCGTCTTATTGAGGATGAAACGCAGACGTTGCATCGGAATTAAATACAAAAGGCACAATGCCGACTTACGTGCAAGAAAACGTGCTCTTCTTAGTGTCTATGTTTTGAACCATTCCTGTGACACTAGTTATAGATTCCGATGCTTCACATCAGGTTAATTGTATCCCTCTGACCTTCTTATTGACGATGAAACACAGAAATTGCATCGGAATTAAATACAAAAGGCACAATGCCGACTTAAGTACAAGAAGACTGGCTCTTCTTACTGTCTATGTTTTGAACCATTCCTGTGATACTAGTTATAGATTCCGATGTTTCACTTCAGGTTTACTGTATCCCTCTGATCTTCTTGTTGACGATGAAACATATTCCATCGGAATTGAATACTAAAGGCACAATGCCGACTTAAGTACAAGAAGACTGACTCTCCTGACTGTCTATGTTTTGATCTATTCCTGTGACACTAGTTATAGATTCCGATGCTTCACATCAGGTTTACTGTATCCCTCTGATCTTCTTATTGACGATGAAACAGAGATATTCCATCGGAATTAAATACTAAAGGCACAATGCCGACTTAAGTACAAGAAGACTGGCTCTTCTTACTGTCTATGCTCTGAACCTTTCCTGTGACACTAGTTATAGATTCCGATGCTTCACTTCAGGTTTACTGTATCCCTCTGATCTTCTTGTTGAAGATGAAACATATTCCATCGGAATTGAATACTAAAGGCACAATGCCGACTTAAGTACAAGAAGACTGACTCTTCTGACTGTCTATGCTTTGAACTATTCCTGTGACACTAATTATAGATTCCGATGCTTCACTTCAGGTTTACTGTATCCCTATGACATTCTTATTGACGATGAAACACAGAAATTGCATCGGAATTAAATACAAAAGGAACAATGCCGACTCAAGTACAAGAAGACTGGCTCTTCTTACTGTCTATGTTTTGAACCATTCCTGTGATACTAGTTATAGATTCCAATGCTTCACTTCAGGTTGACTGTATCCCTCTAACCTTCTTATTGTCGATGAAACACAGAAATTGCATCGGAATAATATACAAAAGGCACAATGCCGACATAAGTACAAGAAAACTGACTCTTCATACTGTCTCTGTTTTGAACCATTCCTGTGACACTAGTTATAGATTCCGATGCTTCACATCAGGTTTACTGTATCCCTCTGACCATCTTATTGACTATCAAACACAGAATATTGATCGGAATTAAATACAAAAGGCACAATGCCGACTCAAGTACAAGAAGACTGACTTTTCTTACTGTCTATGTTTTGCACCATTCCTTTGACACAAGTTACAGATTCCAATGCTTCACTTCAATTTTACTGTATCCCTCTGACATTCTTATTGACGATGAAACACAGAAATTGCATCGGAATTATATACAAGCGGCACAATGCTGACTTAAGTACAAGAAGACTGGCTCTTCTTATTGTCTATGTTTTGAACCATTCCTGAGACACTAGTTATAGATTCCGTTGCTTCACTTCAGGTTTACTCTATCCCTCTGACGTTCTTATTGACGATGAAACACAGAAATTGCATCGGAATTATATACAAGAGGCACAATGGCGACTTAAGTACAAGAAGACTGGCTCTTCTTACTGTCTATGCTTTAAACCATACCTGTGACACTCGTTATACATTCCGATGCTTCACTTCATGTTTACTGTATCCAGCTGACCTTCTTATTGACGATGAAACTCAGAAATTGCAGCGAAATTAAAAACAAATGGCACAATGCTGACTTAAGACCAAGAAGACTGATTCTTCTTACTGTCTATGTTTTGAACCATTCCTGTGACACTAATTATAGATTCCGATGCTTCACTTCAATTTTACTGTATCCCTCTGACCTTCTTATTGACGATGAAACACAGAAGTTGCATCGGAATTAAATACAAAAGGCACAATGCCGACATAAGTACAAGAAGACTGACTCTTCTTACTGTCTATGTTTTGAACCATTCCTGTGACACATGTTATAGATTCCGATGCTTCACTTCAGTTTTACTGTATCTCTCTGACCTTCTTATTGACGATGAAACACAGAAATTGCATCGGAATTAAATACGAAGGCACGTTGCCGACTTAAGTTCTAGAAGACTGACCCTTCCTACTGCCAATGCTTTGAACCATTCCTGTGACACTAGTTTTAGTTTCCGAAGCTACACTTCGGGTTGCTGTATCCCTCGGACCTCCTTATTGACGATGAAACACAGAAATTGCATCTTGATTACATACACAGGCACAAGCCGACTAAAGTACAACAAGTCTGACTCTTCTTACTGTCTATGTTTTGAACCATTCCTGGGACACTAGTTATAGATTCCGATGCTTCACTTCAGGTCTACTGTATCCCTCTAACCTTCTTATTGAGGATGAAACACAGAAATTGCATCGGAATTATATACATAAGCACAATGCCGACTTAAGTGCATGAAAACTGACGCTTCTTACTGTCTATGTTTTGAACCATTCCTGTGACACTAGTTATAGATTCCGATGCTTCACTTCAGGTTTACTGTATCCCTCTGACCTTCTTATTGACGATGAAACACAGAAATTGCATCTTAATTAAATACAAAAGGAACAATGCCGACTTAAGTACAAGAAGACTGACTCTTCTTACTGTCTATGTTTGAACCATTCCTTTGACACCAGTTATAGATTCTAATGCTTCACTTCAGGTTTACTGTATCCCTTGGACCTTCTTATTGACGCCGAAACACAGAAATTACAACGGAAATCAAAAGAAAAGGCACAATGCCGACTTAAGTACAAGAAAAATGACTCTTCTTACTGTCTATGTTTTGAACCATTCCTGTGACACTAGTTATAGATTCTGATACTTCACTTCAGGTTTACTGTATCCCTCTCTCGTTATTGACGATGAAACACAGAAATTGCACCGGAATTACATCCAAAAGCACAATGCCGAAATAAGTACCAGAAAACTGACTCTTCTTACTGTCTATGTTTTGAACCATTCCTGTGACACTAGTTATGGATTCCGATGCTTCACTTAAGGTTTACTGTATCCCTCTGACCTTCTTATTGACGATCAAACACAGAAAATTGATCGGAATTAAATACAAAAGGCACAATGCCGACTCAGGTACAAGAAGACTGTCTCTTCTCACTGTCTATGTTCTGAACCATTCCTGTGACACTAGTTATAAATTCCGATGCTTCCCTTCAGGTTTAATGTATCCAGCTGACCTTCTTATTGACGATGAAACACAGAAATTGCATCGGAATTATATACAAAAGGCACAATGCCGACTTAAGTACAAGAAGACTGACTCTTCTTACTGTCTATATTTTGCACCATTCCTTTGACACAAGTTACAGATTCCGATGCTTCACTTCAGTTTTACTGTATCCCTCTGTCTTTTCTTATTGACGATGAAACCCAGAAGTTGCATCGGAATTAAATACAAAAGCCACAATGCCGACTTAAGTACAAGAAGACTGACTCTACCTAATGTCTATGTTTTGACCCATTCCGGTGACACTAGTTTTCGATTCAGATGCTTCACTTCAGGTTTACTGTATCCCTCAGACCTCCTTATTGACGATGAAACACAGAAATTGCATCTTAAATAAACACAAAAGGCACAATGCTGACTTAAGTACAAGAAGACTGACTCTTCTTACTGTATATGTTTTGAACCATTCCTGTGACACTAGTTATAGATTCCGATGCTTCACTTCAGGTTTACTGTATCCCTCTGACATTCTTATTGACGATGAAACACAGAAATTGCATCGGAATTAAATACAAAAAGAACAATGCCGACTCCAGTACAAGAAGACTGGCTCTTCTTATTGTCTATGTTTTGAACCATTCCTGTGACACTAGTTATAGATTCCGATGCTTCACTTCAGGTTTACTGTATCCCTCTGACCTTCTTATTGACGATGAAACACAGAAATTGCATCGGAATTAAATACAAAAGGAACAATGGCGACTCAGGTTGAAAAAGACTGGGTCTTCTTCCTGTCTATGGTTTGAACCATTCCTGTGACACTAGTTATACATTCCGATGCTTAACTTCAGGTTTTCTGTATCCCTCTGACCTTCTTATTGACGATCAAACACAGAAAATAGATCGGAATTAAATACAAAAGGCACAATGCCGACTCAAGTACAAGAAGACTGGCTCTTCCTACTGTGTCTGTCTTTTGAAACATTCCTGTGACACTAGTTATAGATTCCGATGCTTCACTTCAGGTTTAATGTATCCAGCTGACCTTCTTATTGACGATGAAACACAGAAATTGCATCGGAATTCAATACAAATGGCATAATGCCGACTCATGTACAAGAAGACTGGCTCTTCTTACTGTCTATGATTTGAACCCTTCCTGTGACACTAGTTATAGATTCCGATGCTTCACTTCAGCTTTCATGTATCCACCTGACCTTCTTATTGACGATGAAACACAGAAGTTGCATCGGAATTATATACAAAAGGCACAATGCCGACTTAAGTACAAGAAGACTGACTCTTCTTAATGTCGATGTTTTGCACCATTCCTTTGACACAAGTTACAGAATCCGATGCTTCACTTCAGTTTTACTGTATCCCTCTGACCTTCTTATTGACGATGAAACACAGAAGTTTCATCGGAATTAAATACAAAAGGCACAATGCCGACTTAAGTATAAAAGACTGACTCTTCCTACTGTCTATGTTTTGAACCATTCCTGTGACACTAGTTTTATATTCCGATGCTTCACTTCAGGTTTACTGTATCCCTCAGACCTCCTTATTGACGATGAAACAGAGAAATTGCTTCTTAATTAAATACAAAAGGCACAATGCTGACTTAAGTACAAGAAGACTGACTCTTCTTACTGTCTATGTTTTGAACCATTCCTGTGACACTAGTTATAGATTCCGATGCTTCACATCAGGTTAATTGTATCCCTCTGACCTTCTTATTGACGATAAAACACAGAAGTTGCATTGGAATTAAATACAAAAGGCACAATGCCGACTTAAGTACAAGAAGTCTGACTCTTCTTACTGTCTATGTTTTGAACCATTCCTGGGACACTAGTTATAGATTCCGATGCTTCACTTCAGGTCTACTGTATCCCTCTAACCTTCTAATTGACGATGAAACACAGAAATTGCAATGGAATTATATACATAAGCACAATGCCGACTTAAGTGCATGAAAACTGACTCTTCTTACTGTCTATGTTTTGAACCATTCCTGTGACACTAGTTATAGATTCCGATGCTTCACTTCAGGTTTACTGTATCCCTCTGACCTTCTTATTGACGATGAAACACAGAAATTCCATCTTAATTAAATACAAAAGGCACAATGCCGACTTATGTACAAGAAGACCGACTCTTCTTACTGTCTATGTTTTAAACCATTCCTTTGACACCAGTTATAGATTCTGATGCTTCCCTTCATATTTACTGTATCCCTTGGACCTTCTTATTGACGCCGAAAAACAGAAATTACAACGGAAATCAAAAGAAAAGGCACAATGCCGACTTAAGTACCAGAAAAATGACTCTTCTTACTGTCTATGTTTTGAACCATTCCTGTGACACTAGTTATTGATTCTGATGCTTCACTTCAGGTTTACTGTATCCCTCTGTCGTTATTGACGATGAAACACAGAAATTGCATCGGAATTAAATACAAAAGGCACAATGCCGACTTAAGTACAAGGAAACGGGCTTTTCTTACTATTTATGTTTGAACCGTTCCTGTGACACTAGTTATAGATTACGATGCTTCACTTCAGGTTTACTGTATCCCTGTGACCTTCGTATTGACTATGTAACACAGAAATTGCATCGGACATAAATACGAAAGGCACAATGCCGACTTAAGTACAAGAAAACTGACTCTTCTTAGTGTCTATGTTTTGAACCATTCCTGTGACACTAGTTATAGATTCCGATGCTTCACTTCGGGTTAACAGCATCCCTCTGACCTACTTATTGACCATGAAACACAGAAATTGCATCGGAATTAAATACAAAAGGCACAATGCCGACTTAAGTACATGAAGACTGGCTCTTCTTACTGTCTATGTTTTGAACCATTCCTGTGACACTAGTTATAGATTCCGATGCTTCACTTCAGGTTTACAGTATCCCTCTGACCTTCTTATTGACGATCAAACACAGAAAATTGAACGGAATTAAATACAAAAGGCACAATGCCGACTCAGGTACAAGAAGACTGGCTCTTCTCACTGTCTATGTTTTGAACCATTCCTGTGACACTAGTTATAAATTCCGATGCTTCCCTTCAGGTTTAATGTATCCAGCTGACCTTCTTATTGACGATGAAACACAGAAATTGCATCGGAATTATATACAAAAGCACAATGCCGACTTAAGTACAAGAAGACTGACTCTTCTTACTGTCTACGTTTTGCACCATTCCTTTGCCACAAGTTACAGATTCCGATGCTTCACTTCAGTTTTACTGTATCCCTCTGACGTTCTTATTGACGATGAAACACAGAAATTGCATCGGAATTAAATACAAAATTCCCAATGCCGACTGAAGTACAAGAAGAATGACTCTTCCTACTGTCTATGTTTGAACCATTCCTGTATCACTAGTTTTAAATTCCGATGCTTCACTTCATGTTTACTGCATCCCTCAGACCTCCTTATTGACGATGATATACAGAAATTGCATTTTAATTAAATACAAAAGGCACAATGCTGACTTAAGTACAAGAAGACTTACTCTTCTTACTGTCTATGTTTTGAACTATTCCTGTGAAACTAGTTATAGATTCAGATGCTTCACTTGAGGTTTACTGTATCCCTCTGACCTTCTTATTGACGATCAAACACAGAAAATTGATCGGAATTAAATACAAATGGCATAATGCCGACTCATGTACAAGAAGACTGGCCCTTCTTACTGTCTATGATTTGAACCCTTCCTGTGACACTAGTTATAGATGCCGATGCTTCACTTCAGCTTTCATGTATCCACCTGACCTTCTTATTGACGATGAAACACAGAAGTTGCATCGGAATTATATGCAAAAGGCACAATGCCAACTTAAGTACAAGAAGACTGACTCTTCTTACTGTCGATGTTTTGCACCATTCCTTTGACACAAGTTACAGATTCCGATGCTTCACTTCAGTTTTACTGTATCCCTCTGACCTTCTTATTGACGATGAAACACAGAAGTTGCATCGGAATTAAATACAAAAGGCACAATGCCGACTTAAGTATAAAAGACTGACTCTTCCTACTGTCTATGTTTTGAACCATTCCTGTGACACTAGTTTTATATTCCGATGCTTCACTTCAGGTTTACTGTATCCCTCAGACCTCCTTATTGACGATGAAACAGAGAAATTGCTTCTTAATTAAATACAAAAGGCACAATGCTGACTTAAGTACAAGAGGACTGACTCTTCTTACTGTCTATGTTTTGAACCATTCCTGTGACACTAGTTATAGATTCCGATGCTTCACATCAGGTTAATTGTGTCCCTCTGACCTTCTTATTGACGATGAAACACAGAAATTGCACCGAAATTAAATACAAAGGCACATTGCCGACTTAAGTACTAGAAGACTGACCCTTCCTACTGCCAATGTTTGAACCATTCCTGTGACACTAGTTTTAGATACCGAGGCTTCACTTCAGGTTTACTGTATCCCTCGGGCCTCCTTATTGACGATGAAGCACAGAAATTGCATCGGAATTATATACAAAAGCACAATGCCGACTTAAGTACAAGAAGACTGGCTCTTCTGACTGTCTATGATTTGAACCACCCCTGTGACACTAGTTATAGATTCTGATGCTTCACTTCAGGTTTACTGTATCCCTCTGTCCTTCTTATTGACGATGAAACACAGAAATTGCATCGGAATTACATACAACAGCACAATGCCGACTTAAGTACAAGAAAACTGACTCTTCTTACTGTCTATGTTTTGAACCATTCCTATGACACTAGTTATGGATTCCGATGCTTCACTTCAGGTTTACTGTATCCCTCTGACCGTCTTATTGACGATGAAACATAGACGTTGCATCGGAATTAAATAAAAAAAGCACAATGCCGACTTGCGTGCAAGAAAACGGGCTCTTCTTAGTGACTATGTTTTGAACCATTCCTGTGACACTAGTTATAGATTCCGATGCTTCACATCAGGTTAATTGTATCCCTCTGACCTTCTTATTGACGATGAAACACAGAAATAGCATCGGAATTAAATACAAAACGAACAATGCCGACTCAAATACAAGAAGACTGGCTCTTCTTACTGTCTATGTTTTGAACCATTCCTGTGATACTAGTTATAGATTCCAATGCTTCACTTCAGGTTGACTGTATCCCTCTAACCTTCTTATTGTCGATGAAACACAGAAATTGCATCGGAATTATATACAAAAGGCACAATGCCGCCATAAGTACAAGAAAACTGTCTCTTCTTACTGTCTCTGTTTTGAACCATTCCTGTGACACTAGTTATAGATTCCGATGCTTCACATCAGGTTTACTGTATCCCTCTGACCATCTTATTGACTATCAAACACAGAATATTGATCGGAATTAAATACAAAAGGCACAATGCCGACTCAAGTACAAGTAGACTGCCTTTTTTTACGGTCTATGTTTTGCACCATTCCTTTGACACAAGTTACATTTTCCGATGCTTCACTTCAATTTTACTGTATCCCTCTGACCTTCTTATTGACGATGAAACACAGAAGTTGCATTGGAATTAAATACAAAAGGCACAATGCCGACATAAGTACAAGAAGACTGACTCTTCCTACTGTCTATGTTTTGAACCATTCCTGTGACACTAGTTTTAAATTCCGATGCTTCACTTCAGGTTTACTGTATTCCTCAGACCTCCTTATTGACGATGAAACTCAGAAATTGCATCTTAATTAAATACAAAAGGCACAATGCTGATTTAAGTACAAGAAGACTGATTCTTCTTACTGTCTATGTTTTGAGCCATTCCTGTGACATTAGTTACAGATTCCGATGCTTCACTTCAGGTTTACTGTATCCCTCTGACCTTCTTGTTGACGAAGAAACACAGAAATTGCATCGGAATTAAATACAAAATGAACAATGCCGTCTCAAGTACAAGAAGACTGGCTCTTCTTATTGTCTATGTTTTGAACCATTCCTGAGACACTAGTTATAGATTCCGATGCTTCACTTCAATTTTACTGTATCCCTCTGACCTTCTTATTGACGATGAAACACAGAAGTTGCATCGGAATAAAATAAAAAAGGCACAATGCCGACATAAGTACAAGAAGACTGACTCTTCTTACTGTCTATGCTTTGAACCATTCCTGTGACACATGTTATAGATTCCGATGCTTGACTTCAGTTTTACTGTACCCCCCGGACCTTCTTATTGACGATGAAACACAGAAATTGCATCGGAATTAAATACAAAGGCACGTTGCCGACTTAAGTACTAGAAGACTGACCCTTCCTACTGCCAATGCTTTGAACCAATCCTGTGACACTAGTTTTAGTTTCCGAAGCTACACTTCGGGTTGCTGTATCCCTCGGACCTCCTTATTGACGATGAAACACAGGAATTGCATCTTGATTAAATACACAGGCACAAGCCGACTAAAGTACAAGAAATCTGACTCTTCTTACCGTCTATGTTTTGAACCATTCCTGGGACACTAGTTATAGATTCCGATGCTTCACTTCAGGTCTACTGTATCCCTCTAACCTTCTTATTGACGATGAAACACAGAAATTGCATCGGAATTATATACATAAGCACAATGCCGACTTAAGTGCATGAAAACTGACTCTTCTTACTGTCTATGTTTTGAACCATTCCTGTGACACTAGTTATAGATTCCGATGCTTCACTTCAGGTTTACTGTATCCCTCTGACCTTCTTATTGACGATGAAACACAGAAATTGCATCTTAATTAAATACAAAAGGCACAATGCCGACTTAAGTACAAGAAGACCGAATCTTCTTTCTGTCTATGTTTTGAACCATTCCTTTGACACCAGTTATAGATTCTGATGCTTTACATCATATTTACTGTATCCCTTGGACCTTCTTATTGACGCCGAAACACAGAAATTACAACGGAAATAAAAAAAAAGGCACAATGCCGACTTAAGTACAAGAAAACTGACTCTTCTTACTGTCTATGTTTTGAACCGTTCCTGTGACACTAGTTATAGATTACGATGCTTCACTTCAGGTTTACTGTATCCCTGTGACCTTCGTATTGACGATGTAACACAGAAATTGCATCGGACATAGATACGAAAGGCACAATGCCGACTTAAGTACAAGAAAACTGACTCTTCTTAGTGTCTATGTTTTGAACCATTCCTGTGACACTAGTTATAGATTCCGATGCTTCACTTCAGGTTAACTGCATCCCTCTGACCTACTTATTGACCATGAAACACAGAAATTGCATCGGAATTAAATACAAAAGGCACAATGCCGACTTAAGTACAAGAAGACTGGCTCTTCTTACTGTCTATGTTTTGAACCATTCCTGTGACACTAGTTATAGATTCCGATGCTTCACTTCAGGTTTGCAGTATCCCTCTGACCTTTTTATTGACGATCAAACACAGAAAATCGATCGGAATTAAATACAAAAGGCACAATGCCGACTCAGGTACAAGAAGACTGGCTCTTCTCACTGTCTATGTTTTGAACCATTCCTGTGACACTAGTTATAAATTCCGATGCTTCCCTTCAGGTTTAATGTATCCAGCTGACCTTCTTATTGACGATGAAACACAGAAGTTGCATCGGAATTAAATACAAAAGGCACAATGCCGACTTAAGTACAAGAAGACTGACTCTTCCTAATGTCTATGTTTTGAACCATTCCTGTGACACTAGTTTTCGATTCAGATGCTTCACTTCAGGTTTACTGTATCCCTCACACCTCCTTATTGACGATGTAACACAGAAATTGCATCTTAATTAAACACAATAGGCACAATGCTGACTTAAGTACAAGAAGACTGACTCTTCCTACTGTCTATGTTTTGAACCATTCCTGTGACACTAGTTATAGATTCCGATGCTTCACTTCAGGTTTACTGTATCCCTCTGACATTCTTATTGACGATGAAACACAGAAATTGCATCGGAATTAAATACAAAAAGAACAATGCCGACTCAAGTACAAGAAGACTGGCTCTTCTTATTGTCTATGTTTTGAACCATTCCTGTGACACTAGTTATAGATTCCGATGCTTCACTTCAGGTTTACTGTATCCCTCTGACCTTCTTATTGACGATGAAACACAGAAATTGCATCGGAATTAAATACAAAAGGAACAATGCCGACTCAGGTTCAAGAAGACTGGGTCGTCTTCCTGTCTATGTTTTGCACCTTTCCTGTGACACTAGTTATACATTCCGATGCTTAACTTCAGGTTTTCTGTATCCCTCTGACCTTCTTATTGACGATCAAACACAGAAAATAGATCGGAATTAAAGACAAAAGGCACAATGCCGACTCAAGTACAAGAAGACTGGCCCTTCCTACTGTCTATGTTTTTTGAAACATTCCTGTGACACTAGTTATAGATTCCGATGCTTCACTTCAGGTTTAATGTATCCAGCTGACCTTCTTATTGGCGATGAAACACAGAAATTGCATCGGAACTAAATACAAAATTCCCAATGCCGACTTAAGTACAAGAAGAATGACTCTTCCTACTGTCTATGTTTGAACCATTCCTGTGTCACTAGTTTTAAATTCCATTGCTTCACTTCATGTTTACTGTATCCCTCAGACCTCCTTATTGACGATGATACACAGAAATTGCATTTTAATTAAATGCAAAAGGCACAATGCTGATTTAAGTACAAGAAGACTTACTCTTCTTACTGTCTATGTTTTGAACCATTCCTGTGACACTAGTTATAGATTCAGATGCTTCACTTGAGGTTTACTGTATCCCTCTGACCTTCTTATTGACGATCAAACACAGAAAATTGATCGGAATTAAATACAAATGGCATAATGCCGACTCAAGTACAAGAAGACTGGCTCTTCTTACTGTCTATGATTTGAACCCTTCCTGTGACACTAGTAATAGATTCCGATGCTTCACTTCAGCTTTCATGTATCCACCTGACCTTGTTATTGACGATGAAACACAGAAGTTGTATCGGAATTATATACAAAAGGCTCAATGCCGACTTAAGTACAAGAAGACTGACTCTTCTTACTGTCGATGTTTTGCACCATTCCTTTGACACAAGTTACAGATTCCGATGCTTCACTTCAGTTTTACTGTATCCCTCTGACCTTCTTATTGACGATGAAACACAGATGTTGCATCGGAATTAAATACAAAAGGCACAATGCCGACTTAAGTATAAGAAGACTGACTTTTCCTACTGTCTATGTTTTGAACCATTCCTGTGACACTAGTTTTAAATTCCGATGCTTCACTTCAGGTTTACTGTATCCCTCAGACCTCCTTATTGACGATGAAACAGAGAAATTGCTTCTTAATTAAATACAAAAGGCACAATGCTGACTTAGGTACAAGAAGACTGACTCTTCTTACTGTCTATGATTTGATCCATTCCTGTGACACTAGTTATAGATTCCGATGCTACACTTCAGGTTTACTGTATCCCTCTGACATTCATATTGACGATGAAACACAGAAATTGCATCGGAAATAAATACAAAAAGAACAATGCCGACTTAAGTACAAGAAGACTGGCTCTTCTGACTGTCTGTGTTTAGAACCATTCCTGTGTCACTAGGTATACACTCCGATGCTTCACTTCAGGTTTACTGTATCCAGCTGACCTTCATATTGACGATGAAACTCAGAAATTGCACCGAAATTAAATACAAAAGGCACAATGCCGACTTAGGTACAAGAAGACTGACTCTTCTTACTGTCTATGTTTTGAACCATTCCTGTGTCACATGTTATTGATTCCGATGCTTCACTTCAGTTTTAAAGTATCATTCTGACCTTCTTATTGACGATGAAACACAGAAATTGAATCGGAATTAAATACAAAGGCACATTGCCGACTTAATTACTAGAAGACTGACCCTTCCTACTGCCAATGTTTGAACCATTCCTGTGACACTAGTTTTAGATACCGAAGCTTCACTTCAGGTTTACTGTATCCCTCGGGCCTCCTTATTGACGATGAAACACAAAAATTGCATCTTAATAAAATACTCAGGCACAAGCCGACTTAAGTACAAGAAGTCTGACTCTTCTTGCTGTCTATGTTTTGAACAATTCCTGGGACACTAGTTATAGATTCCGATGCTTCACTTCAGGTTTACTGTATTGCTCTGACATTCTTATTGACGATGAAACACAGAAATTGCATCGGAATTAAATACAAAAGGCACAATGCCGACTTAAGTACAAGAAGACTGGCTCTTCTTACTGTCTATGTTTTGAACCATTCCTGTGACACTAGTTATACATTCCGATGCTTCACTTCAGGTTTACAGTATCCCTCTGACCTTCTTATTGACGATCAAACACAGAAAATTGATCGGAATTAAATACAAAATGCACAATGCCGACTCAGGTACAAGAAGACTGGCTCTTCTCACTGTCTATGTTTTGAACCATTCCTGTGACACTAGTTATAAATTCCGATGCTTCCCTTCAGGTTTAATGTATCCAGCTGACCTTCTTATTGACGATGAAACACAGAAATTGCATCGGAATTATATACAAAAGGCACAATGCCGACTTAAGTACAAGAAGACTGACTCTTCTTACTGTCTATGTTTTGCACCATTCCTTTGACACAAGTTACAGATTCCGATGCTTCACTTCAGTTTTACTGTTTCCCTCTGACCTTCTTATTGACGATGAAACACAGAAGTTGCATCAGAATTAAATACAAAAGGCACAATGCCGACTTAAGTACAAGAAGACTGACTCTTCCTAATGTCTATGTTTTGAACCATTCCTGTGACACTAGTTTTCGATTCAGATGCTTCACTTCAGGTTTACTGTATCCCTTAGACCTCCTTATTGACGATGAAACACAGAAATTGCATCTTAATTAAACACAAAAGGCACAATGCTGACTTAAGTACACGAAGACTGACTCTTCTTACTGTCTATGTTTTGAACCATTCCTGTGACACTAGTTATACATTCCGATGCTTCACTTCAGGTTTACTGTATCCCTCTGACATTCTTATTGACGATGAAACACAGAAATTGCATCGGAATTAAATACAAAAAGAACAATGCCGACTCAAGTACAAGAAGACTGGCTCTTCTTATTGTCTATGTTTTGAACCATTCCTGGGACACTAGTTATAGATTCCGATGCTTCACTTCAGGTTTACTGTATCTCTCTGACCTTCTTATTGACGATGAAACACAGAAATTGCATCGGAATTAAATACAAAAGGAACAATGCCGACTCAGGTTCAAGAAGACTGGGTCTTCTTCCTGTCTATGTTTTGAACCATTCCTGTGACACTAGTTATACATTCCGATGCTTAACTTCAGGTTTTCTGTATCCCTCTGACCTTCTTATTGACGATCAAACTCAGAAAATAGATCGGAATTAAATACAAAAGGCACAATGCCGACTCAAGTACAAGAAGACTGGCTCTTCCTACTGTCTAAGTTCTTTGAAACATTTCTGTGACACTAGTTATAGATTCCGATGCTTCACTTCAGGTTTAATGTATCCAGCTGACCTACTTATTGACGATGAAACACAGAAATTGCATCGGAATTAAATACAAAATTCCCAATGCCGACTTAAGTACAAGAAGAATGACTCTTCCTACTGTCTATGTTTGAACCATTCCTGTGTCACTAGTTTTAAATTCCGATGCTTCACTTCATGTTTACTGTATCCCTCAGACCTCCTTATTGACGATGATACACAGAAATTGCATTTTAATTAAATGCAAAAGGCACAATGCTGACTTAAGTACAAGAAGACTTACTCTTCTTACTGTCTATGTTTTGAACCATTCCTGTGACACTAGTTATAGATTCAGATGCTTCACTTGAGGTTTACTGTATCCCTCTGACCTTCTTATTGACGATCAAACACAGAAAATTGATCGGAATTAAAGACAAAAGGCATAATGCCGACTCAAGTACAAGAAGACTGGCTCTTCTCACTGTCTATGTTTTGAACCATTCCTGTGACACTAGTTATATATTCCGATGCTTCCCTTCAGGTTTAATGTATCCAGCTGACCTTCTTATTGACGATGAAACACAGAAATTGCATCGGAATTATATACAAAAGGCACAATGCCGACTTAAGTACAAGAAGACTGACTCTTCTTACTGTCTATGTTTTGCACCATTCCTTTGACACAAGTTACAGATTCCGATGCTTCACTTTAGTTTTACTGTATCCCTCTGACCTTCTTATTGACGATGAAACACAGAAGTTGCATCGGAATTAAATACAAAAGGCACAATGCCGACTTAAGTACAAGAAGACTGACTCTTCCTAATGTCTATATTTTGAACCATTCCTGTGACACTAGTTTTCGATTCAGATGCTTCACTTCAGGTTTACTGTATGCCTCAGACCTCCTTATTGACGATGAAACACAGAAATTGCATCGGAATTAAATACAAAAAGAACAATGCCGACTTAAGTACAAGAAGACTGGCTCTTCTGACTGTCTGTGTTTAGAACCATTCCTGTGTCACTAGTTATACATTCCGATGCTTCACTTCAGGTTTACTGTATCCAGCTGACCTTCATATTGACGATGAAACTCAGAAATTGCACCGAAATTAAATACAAAAGGCACAATGCCGACTTAGGTACAAGAAGACTGACTCTTCTTACTGTCTATGTTTTGAACCATTCCTGTGTCACATGTTATTGATTCCGATGCTTCACTTCAGTTTTAAAGTATCATTCTGACCTTCTTATTGACGATGAAACACAGAAATTGAATCGGAATTAAATACAAAGGCACATTGCCGACTTAAGTACTAGAAGACTGACCCTTCCTACTGCCAATGTTTGAACCATTCCTGTGACACTAGTTTTAGATACCGAAGCTTCACTTCAGGTTTACTGTATCACTCGGGCCTCCATATTGACGATGAAACACAAAAATTGCATCTAAATAAAATACACAGGCACAAGCCGACTTAAGTACAAGAAGTCTGACTCTTCTTACTGTCTATGTTTTGAACCATTCCTGGGACACTAGTTATAGATTCCGATGCTTCACTTCAGGTTTACTGTATCGCTCTGACATTCTTATTGACGATGAAACACAGAGATTGCATCGGAATTAAATACAAAAAGAACAATGCCGACTCAAGTACAAGAAGACTGGCTCTTCTCATTGTCTATGATTTTAACCATTCCTGTGACACTAGTTATAGATTCCGATGCTTCACTTCATTTTTACAGTATCCCTCTGACCTTCTTATTGACGATGAAACACAGAAATTGCATCGGAATAAATACAAAAGCACATTGCCGACTTAAGTACTAGAAGACTGACCCTTCCTGCTGCCAATGGTTGAACCATTCCTGTGACACTAGTTTTAGATTCCGAAGCTTCACTTCAGGTTTACTGTATCCCTCGGGCCTCCTTATTGACGATGAAGCACAGAAATTGCATCGGAATTATATACAAAAGCACAATGCCGACTTCAGTACAAGAAGACTGGCTCTTCTGACTGTCTATGCTTTGAACCATTCCTGTGACACTAGTTATACATTCCGATGCTTCACTTCAGGTTTACTGTATCCAGCTGACCTTCCTATTGACGATGAAACTCAGAAATTGCAGCAAAATTAAATACAAAAGGCACAATGCCGACTTAGGTACAAGAAGACTGACTCTACTTACTGTCTATGTTTTGAACCATTCCTGTGTCACAAGTTTTAAATTCCGATGCTTCACATCAGGTTTACTGTATCCCTCAGACCTCCTTATCGACAACGATACACAGAAATTGCATTTTAATTAAATACAAAAGGCACAATGCTGACTTAAGTACAAGAAGACTTACTCTTCTTACTGTCTATGTTTTAAGCCATTCCTGTGACACTAGTTTTAAATTCCGATGCTTCACTTCAGGTTTACTGTATCCCTCAGACCTCCTTATTGACGATGAAAAGAGAAATTGCATCTTAATTAAATACAAAAGGCACAATGCTGACTTAAGTACAAGATGACTGACCCTTCTTACTGTCTATGCTTTTAACCATTCCTGTGACACTAGTTATAGATTCCGATGCTTCACTTCAGGTTTACTGTATCCCTCTGACATTCTTATTGACGATGAAACACAGAAATTGCATCGGAATTAAATACAAAAAGATCAATGCCGACTTAAGTACAAGAAGACTGGCACTTCCTATTGTCTATGCTTTGAACCATTCCTGTGACACTAGTTACGGATCCCGATGCTTCACTTTATGTTTACTGTATCCCTCTGACCTACTTATTGACGATGAAACACAGAAATTGCATCGGAATTATATACAAAAGGCACAATGCCGACTTAAGTACAAGAAGACTGGCTCTTCTGACTGTCTATGTTTTGAACCATTCCTGTGACACTAGTTATAGATTCCGATGCTTCACTTCAGCTTTACTGTATCCAGCTGACCTTCTTATTGACGATGAAACACAGAAGTTGCATCGGAATTATATACAAAAGGCACAATGCCGACTTAAGTACAAGAAGTCTGACTCTTCTTACTGTCTATGTTTTGCACAATTCCTTTGACACAAGTTACAGATTCCGATGCTTCACTTCAGTTTTACTGTATCCCTCTGACCTTCTTATTGACGATGAAACACAGAAATTGCATCGGAATTAAATACAAAAGGCACAATGCCGACTTAAATACAAGAAGACTGACTCTTCCTTCTGTCTATGTTTTGAATTATTCCTGTGACACTAGTTTTATATTCCGATGCTTCACTTCAGGTTTACTGTATCCCTCAGACCTCCTTGTTGACGATGAGACACAGAAATTGCATCTTAATTAAATACAAAAGGCACGATGCTGACTTATGTACAAGAAGACCGACTCTTCTTACTGTCTATGTTTTGAACCATTCCTGTGACACTAGTTATAGGTTCCGATGCTTCACTTCAGGTTTACTGTATCCCTCTGACATTCTTACTGACGATGAAACACAGAAATTGCATCGGAATTAAATATAAAAAGAACAGTGCCGACTTAAGTACAAGAAGACTGGCTCTTCCTATTGTCTATGTTTTGAACCTTTCCTGTGACACTAGTTACAGATACCGATGCTTCACTTCATGTTTACTGTATCATTCTGGCCTACTTATTGACGATGAAACACAGAAATTGCATCGGAATTATATACAAAAGGCATAATGCCGACTTAAGTACAAGAAGACTGGCTCTTCTGACTGTCTATGTTTTGAACCATTCCTGTGACCCTAGTTATACATTCCGATGCTTCACTTCAGGTTTACTGTATCCAGCTGAACTTCTTATTGACGATGAAACTCAGAAATTGGACCGAAATTAAATACAAAAGGCACAATGCCGACTTAGGTACAAGAAGACTGACTCTTCTTACTGTCTATATTTTGACCATTCCTGTGTCACATGTTATACATTCCGATGCTTCACATCAGTTTTACAGTATACCTCTGACTTCTTATTGACGAAGAAAACACAGAAATTGAAACTTAATTACATACAAAAGGCACAATGCCGATTTAAGTACAAGAAGACTGACTCTTCTTACTGTCTATGTTTTGAACCATTCCTGTGACACTAGTTATAGATTCCGATGCTTCACTTCAGGTTTTCTGTATCCCTCTGACCTTCTTATTGACGATCAACCACAGAAAATCGATCGGAATTAAATTCAAAAGGCACAATGCCGACTCAAGTACAAGAAGACTGGCTCTTGTTACTGTCTATGTTTTGAAACATTCCTGTGACACTAGTTATAGATTCCGATGCTTCACTTCAGGTTTAATGTATCCGGCTGACCTTCTTATTGACGATGAAACACAGAAATTGCATCGGAATTATATACAAAAGCACAATTCCGACTTAAGTACAAGAAGACTGACTCTTTTTACTGTCTTTGTTTTGCACCATTCCTTTGCCACAAGTTACAGATTCCGATGCTTCACTTCAGTTTTACTGTATCCCTCTGACCCTCTTATTAACGATGAAACACAGAAATTGCATCGGAATTAAATACAAAATTAACAATGCCGACTTAAGTACAAGAAGAATGACTCCTCCTACTGTCTATGTTTTGAACCATTTCTGTGTCACTAGTTTTAGATTCCGATGCTTCACTTCAGGTTTACTGTATCCCTCATTCCTCCTTATTGACGATGATACACAGAAAATGCATTTTAATTAAATACAAAAGGCACAATGCTGACTTAAGTACAAGAAGACTGACTCTTCTTACTGTCTACGCTTTGAACCATTCCTGTGACAATAGTTATAGATTCCGATGCTTCACTTGAGGTTTACTGTATCCCTCTGACCTTCTTATTGACGATGAAACCCAAAAATTGCATCGGAATTAAATACAAAATGAACAATGCCGACTCAAGTACAAGAAGACTGGCCCTTCTTATTGTCTATGTTTTGAACCATTCCTGTGTCAGTAGTTTTAGATTCCGATGCTTCACTTCAGGTTTACTGTATCCCTCAGACCTCCTTATTGACGATGATACACAGAAATTGCATTTTAATTAAATACAAAAGGCACAATGCTGACTTAAGTACAAGAAGACTGACTCCTCTTACTGTCTATGCTTTGAACCATTCCTGTGACACTAGTTATAGATTCCGATACTTCACTTGAGGTTTACTGTATCCCTCTGACCTTCTTATTGACAATTAAAGACAAAAATTGCATCGGAATTAAATACATAAAGAACAATGCCGACTCAAGTACAAGATGACTGGCCCTTCTTATTGTCTATGTTTTGAACCATTCCTGTGATACTAGTTACACATTCCGATGCTTCACTTCAGGTTTACAGTATCCCTCTGACCTTCTTATTGACGATGGAACACAGAAATTGCATCGGAATTATATACAAATGGCACAATGCCGACTTAAGTACAAGAAAACTGACTCTTCTTACTGTCTATGTTTTAAACCATTCCTGTGACACTAGTTATAAATTCCGATGCTTCACTTCAGGTTTACTGTATCCCTCTGACATTCCTATTGGCGATGAAACACAGAAATTGCATCTTAATTAAATACAAAAGGCACAATATCGACTTAAGTACAAGAAGACTGACTCTTCTTACTGTCTATGTTTTGAACCATTCCTGTGACACTAGTTATAGATTCCGATGCCTCACCTCAGGTTTACTGTATCCCTCTGACCTTCTTATTGACGATCAAACACAGAAAATTGATCGGAATTAATTACAAAAGGCATAATGCCGACTCAAGTACAAGAAGACATTCTCTTCTTACTGTCTATGTTTTGAACCATTCCTGTGACACTAGTTATAGATTCCGATGCTTCACTTCAGCTTTAATGTATCCAGCTGACCTTCTTATTGACGATGAAACACAGAAGTTGCATCGGAATTATATACAAAAGGCACAATGCCGACTTAAGTACAAGAAGTCTGACTCTTCTTACTGTCTATGTTTTGCACAATTCCTTTGACACAAGTTACAGATTGGGATGCTTCACTTCAGTTTTACTGTATCCCTCTGATGTTCTTATTGACGATGAAACACAGAAGTTGCATCGGAATTAAATACAAAAGGTACAATGCCGACTTAAATACAAGAAGACTGACTCTTCCTTCTGTCTATGTTTTGAATTATTCCTGTGACACTAGTTTTATATTCCGATGCTTAACTTCAGGTTTACTGTATCCCTCTGACATTCTTACTGACGATAAAACACAGAAATTGCATCGGAATTAAATATAAAAAGAACAATGCCGACTTAAGTACAAGAAGACTGGCTCTTCCTATTGTCTATGTTTTGAACCATTCCTGTGACACTAGTTACAGATACCGATGCTTCACTTCATGTTTACTGTATCCTTCTGACCTACTTATTGACGATGAAACACAGAAATTGCATCGGAATTATATACAAAAGGCATAATGCCGACTTAAGTACAAGAAGACTGGCTCTTCTGACTGTCTATGTTTTGAACCATTCCTGTGACCCTAGTTATACATTCCGATGCTTCACTTCAGGTTTACTGTATCCAGCTGAACTTCTTATTGACGATGAAACTCAGAAATTGGACCGAAATTAAATACAAAAGGCACAATGCCGACTTAGGTACAAGAAGACTGACTCTTCTTACTGTCTATGTTTTGACCATTCCTGTGTCACATGTTATAGATTCCGATGCTTCACTTCAGTTTTACAGTATACCTCTGACCTTCTTATTGACGATGAAACACAGAAATTGAAACTTAATTACATACAAAAGGCACAATGCCGATTTAAGTACAAGAAGACTGACTCTTCTTACTGTCTATGTTTCGAACCATTCCTGTGACACTAGTTATAGATTCCGATGCTTCACTTCAGGTTTTCTGTATCCCTCTGACCTTCTTATTGACGATCAACCACAGAAAATCGATCGGAATTAAATTCAAAAGGCACAATGCCGACTCAAGTACAAGAAGACTGGCTCTTGTTACTGTCTATGTTTTGAAACATTCCTGTGACACTAGTTATAGATTCCGATGCTTCACTTCAGGTTTAATGTATCCGGCTGACCTTCTTATTGACGATGAAACACAGAAATTGCATCGGAATTATATACAAAAGCACAATTCCGACTTAAGTACAAGAAGACTGACTCTTTTTACTGTCTTTGTTTTGCACCATTCCTTTGCCACAAGTTACAGATTCCGATGCTTCACTTCAGTTTTACTGTATCCCTCTGACCCTCTTATTGACGATGAAACACAGAAATTGCATCGGAATTAAATACAAAATTAACAATGCCGACTTAAGTACAAGAAGAATGACTCCTCCTACTGTCTATGTTTTGAACCATTTCTGTGTCACTAGTTTTAGATTCCGATGCTTCACTTCAGGTTTACTGTATCCCTCATTCCTCCTTATTGACGATGATACACAGAAAATGCATTTTAATTAAATACAAAAGGCACAATGCTGACTTAAGTACAAGAAGACTGACTCTTCTTACTGTCTACGCTTTGAACCATTCCTGTGACAATAGTTATAGATTCCGATGCTTCACTTGAGGTTTACTGTATCCCTCTGACCTTCTTATTGACGATGAAACCCAAAAATTGCATCGGAATTAAATACAAAATGAACAATGCCGACTCAAGCACAAGAAGACTGGCCCTTCTTATTGTCTATGTTTTGAACCATTCCTGTGACACTAGTTATAGATTCCGATGCCTCACTTCAGGTTTACTGTATCCCTCTGACCTTCTTATTGACGATGAAACACAGAAATTGCATCGGAATTAAATACAAAAAGAACAGTGCCGACTTAAGTACAAGAAGACTGGCTCTTCTTATTGTCCATGTTTTGAGCCATTCCGTTGACAATAGTTACAGATCCCGATGCTTCACTTCATGTTTACTGTATCCCTCTGACCTACTTATTGACGATGTAACAGAGAAATTGCATCTTAATTAAATACACAGGCGAAAGCCGACTTTAGTACAAGAAGTCTGACTCTTCTTACTGTTTATGCTTTGAACCATTCCTGGGACACTAGTTATACATTCCGATGCTTCACTTCAGGTTTACTGTATCCGGTTGACTTTCTTATTGACGAAGAAACACAGATATTGCATCGGAATTAAATAGAAAAGGCACAATGCCGACTGAAGTACAAGAAGACTAACTCCTCTTACTGTCTATGTTTTGAACCATTCCTGTGACACTAGTTACAGATTCCGATGCTTCACTTTAGTTTTACTGTATCACTCTGACCTTCTTATTGACGATGTAACAGAGAAATTGCATCTTAATTAAATACACAGGCACAAGCCGACTTATGTACTAGAATTCTGACTCTTCTTACAGTCTATGTTTTGAACCATTCCTGGGACACTGGTTATAAATCCCAATGCTTCACATCAGGTTTACTGTTTCCAGTTGACCTTCTTATTGACGATGAAACACAGAAATTGCATCGGAATTAAATTCAAAAGGCACAATGCCGATTTAAGTACAAGAAGACTGACTCTTCTTACTGTCTATGTTTTGAACCATTATTGTGACACTAGTTATAGATTCCGATGCTTCACTTCAGGTTCACTGTATCCCTCAGACCGTCTTATTGAGGTTGAAACACAGACGTTGCATCGGAATTAAATACAAATGGCACAATGCCAACTTAAGTACAAGAAAACGGGCTCTTCTTACTATTTAAGCTTTGAACCATTCCTGTGACACTAGCTATAGATTACGATGCTTCACTTCAGGTATACTGTATCTCTGTGACCTTCTTATTGACGATGAAACACAGAAATTGCATCGGAATTAAATACAAAAGGCACAATGCCGACTTAAGTACAAGAAGACTGACTCTTCCTACTGTCTATGCTTTGAACCATTCCTGTGACACTAGTTTTAGATTCCGATGCTTAGCTTCGGGTTTACTGTTTCCTTTAGACGTCCTTATTGACGAAGAAACACAGAAATTGCATCTTAATGAAATACAAAAGGCACAATGCTGACTTATGTACAAGAAGACTGACGCTTCATACTGTCTATGTTTTGAACCATTCCTGTGACACTAGTTATGGATTCCGATGCTTCACATCAGGTTTACTGTATCCCTCTGACCTTCTAATTGACGATGAAACACAGATATTGCATCGGAATTGAATACAAAAAGAACAATGCCAACTCAAGTACAAGAAGACTGGCTCTTCTTATTGTCTATGTTTTGAACCATTCCTGTGACACTAGTTATAGATTCCGATGCTTCACTTCAGGTTTACTGTATCCCTCTGACCTTCTTATTGACGATGAAACACAGAAATTGCATCGGAATTATATACAAAAGGCACAATGCCGACTTAAGTACAAAAAGACTGGCTCTTCTTGCTGTCTATGTTTTGAACCATTCCTGTGACACTTGTTATACATTCCGATGCTTCAATTCAGGTTTACTGTATACAGCTGACCATCTTATTGACGATGAAACTCAGAAATTGCATCGAAATTAAATACAAATGGTACAATGCCGACTTAAGTACAAGATGACTGACTCTTCTTACTGTCTATGTTTTGAACCATTCCTGTGACACAAGTTATAGTTTCCGACGCTTCACTTCAGTTTTACTGTATCCCTCTGACCTTCTTATTGACGATGAGACACAGATATTGCATCGGAATTAAATACAAATTCAGATTGCCGACTTAAGTACAAGAAGACTGACCCTTCCTACTGCCAATGCTTTGAGCCATTCCTGTGACACTAGTTTTAGATTCCGAAGCTTCACTTTAGGTTTACTGTATCCCTCGGGCCTCCTTATTGACGATGAAACACAGAAGATGCATCTTAATTAAATACACAGGAACAAGCCGACTTAAGTACAAGAAGTCTGACTCTTCTTACTGTCTATGTTTTGAACTATTCCTGTGTCACATGTTATAGATTCCGATGCTTCACTTCAGTTTTACAGTATCAGCATCCCTCTGACCTTCTTATTGACGATGAAACACAGAAATTGCATCGGAATTAAATACAAAGGCACATTGCCGACTTAAGTACTGGAAGACTGACCCTTCCTGCTGCCAATGTGTGAACCATTTCTGTGACGCTAGTTTTAGATTCCGAAGCTTCACTTCAGGTTTACTGTATCCCTCGGGCCTCCTTATTGACGATAAAACACAGAAATTACATCTTAATTAAATACACAGGCACAAGCCAACTTAAGTACAAGAAGTCTGACTCTTCTTACTGTCTATGTTTTGAACCATTCCTGGGACACTAGTTATAGATTCTGATGCATTACTTCAGGTTTACTGTATCCAGTTGACCTTCTTATTGACGATGAAACACAGAAATTGCATTGGAATTAAATAGAAAAGGCACAATGCCGACTGAAGTACAAGTAGAGGAACTCTTCTTACTGTCTATGTTTTGAACCATTCCCGTGACACTAGTTATAGATTCTGATGTTCACTTCAGGTTTACTGAATCTCTCTAACTTTCTTATTGACGATGAAACACAGAAATTGCATCGAAATTATATACAAAAGGCACAATGCCGACTTAAGTACAAGAAAACTGACTCTTCTTACTGTCTATGTTTTGAACCATTCCTGTGACACTAGTTATAGATTCCGATGCTTCACTTCAGGTTTACTGTATCCCTCTGACCATCTTATTGACGATGAAACACAGAAATTGCATCTTAATTAATTACAAAAGGCACAATGCCGACTTAAGTAGAACAAGACTGACTCTTCTTACTGTCTATGTTTTGAACCATTCCTGTGACACTAGTTATAGATTCCGATTCTTCACTTCAGGTTTACTGTATCCCTCTGACCTTCTTATTGACGATCAAACACAGAAAATTGATCGGAATTAAATACAAAAGGCACAATGCCGACTCAAGTACAAGAAGACTGGCTCTTCTTACTGTCTATGTTTTGAAATATTCCTGTGACACTAGTTATAGATTCCGATGCTTCACTTCAGGTTTAATGTATCCAGCTGACCTTCTTATTGACGATGAAACACAGAAATTGCATCGGATTTATATACAAAAGGCACAATGCCGACTTAAGTACAAGAGGACTGACTCTTCTTACAGTCTATGTTTTGCACCATTCCTCTGTCACAAGTTACAGATTCCGATGCTTCACTTCAGTTTTACTATATCACTCTGCCCTTCTTATTGACGATGAAACACAGAAATTGCATCTTAATTAAATACACAGGCACAAGCCGACTTATGTACTAGAAGTCTGACTCTTCTTACTGTCTATGTTTTGAACCATTCCTGGGACACTGGTTATAGATTCCGATGCTTCACATCAGGTTTACTGTTTCCAGTTGACCTTCTTATTGACGATGAAACACAGAAATTGCATAGGAATTAAATACAAAAGGCACAATGCCGACTTAAGTACAAGAAAACTGACTCTTCTTACTTTCTATGTTTTGAACCATTCCTGTGACACTAGTTATAGATTCCGATCCTTCACTTCAGGTTTACTGTATCCCTTTGATATTCTTATTGACGATGAAACACAGAAATTGCATTGGAATTAAATACTAAAGGAACAATGCCGACTCAAGTACAAGAAGACTGGCTCTTCTTACTTTCTATGTTTTGAACCATTCCTGTGACACTATTTATAGATTCCGGTGCTTCACTTCAGGTTTACTGTATCCCTCTAACCTTCTTACTGACAATGAAACACAGATATTGCATCGGAATTATATACAAAATGCACAATGCCGACTTAAGTGCAAGAAAACAGACTCTTCTTAGTGTCTATGTTTTGAACCATTCCTGTGACACTTGTTATGGATTCCGATGCTTCACTTCAGGTTTACTCTATCCCTCTGACCGTCTTATTGAGGATGAAACACAGACGTTGCATCGGAATTAAATGCAAAATGCACAATGCCGACTTAAATACAAGAAAACTGACTCTTCTTACTTTCTATGCTTTGAACCATTCCTGTGACACTAGTTATAGATTCCGATGCTTCACTTAAGATTTACTGTATCCCTCTGACCTTCTTATTGACGATCAAACACAGATAATTTATCAGAATTAAATACAAAAGGCACAATGCCGACTCAAGTACAAGAAGACTGGCTCTTCTTACTGTCTAAGTTTTGAACCATTCCTGTGACACTAGTTATAGATTCCGATTCTTCACTTCAGGTTTAATGTATCCTGCTGACCTTCTTATTGACGATGAAACACAGAAATCGCATCGGAATTATATACAACAGGCACAATGCCGACTTAAGTACAATAAGACTGACTTTTCTCACTGTCTATGTTTTGCAAAATTTCTTTGACACAAGTTACAGATTCCGATGCTTCTCTTCAGTTTTACTGTATCCCTCTGACCTTCTTAATGACGATGAAGCACAGAAATTGCATCGGAATTAAATACAAAAGGCACAATGCAGACTTAAGTACAAGAAGACTGACTCTTCCTACGGTCTATGTTTTGAACCATTCCTGTGACACTAGTTTTAGATTGCGATGCTTCACTTCGGGTTTACTTTTTCCTTTAGACCTCCTTATTGACGATGAAACACAGAAATTGCATCTTAATTAAATTCAAAAGGCACAATGCTGACGTAAGTACAAGAAGACTGACTCTTCTTACTGTCTATGTTTTGAACCATTGTTCTGACACTAGTTATGGATTCCGATGCTTCACTTCAGGTTTACTGTATCCCTCTGACCTTCTAATTGACGATGAAACACAGAAATTGCATCGGAATTAAATACAAAAAGAACAATGCCGACTGAAGTACAAGAAGACTGGCTCTTCTTATTGTCTATGTTTTGAACTATTCCTGTGACACTAGTTATAGATTCCGATGCTTCACTTCAGGTTTGCTGTATCCCTCTGACCTTCTTATTGACGATGAATCACAGAAATTGCATCGGAATTATATACAGAAGGTACAATGCGACTTAAGTACAAAAAGACTGATTCTTCTTGCCTTCTATGATTTGAACCATTCCTGTGACTCTTGTTATACATTCCGATGCTTCACTTCAGGTTTACTGTATCCAGCTGACCTTCTTATTGACGATGAAACTCAGAAATTGCATCGAAATTAAATACAAATGTCACAATGCCGACTTAAGTACAAGATGACTGACTCTTCTTACTGTCTATGTTTTCAACCATTCCTGTGACACAAGTTATAGATTCCGACGCTTCACTTCAGTTTTACTGTATCACTCTGACCTTCTTATTGACGATGAAACACAGAAATTGCATCGGAATTAAATACAAAGGCACATTGCCGACTTAAGTACAAGAAGACTGACCCTTCCTACTGCCAATGTTTTGAACCTTTCCTGTGACACTAGTTTCAGATTCCGAAGCTTCACTTCAGGTTTACTGTACCCCTCGGGCCTCCTTATTGACGATGAAACACAGAAATTGCATCTTAATTAAATACACAGGAACAAGCCGACTTAAGTACAAGAAGTCTGGCTCTTCTTACTGTCTATGTTTTGAACCATTCCTGGGACACTAGTTATGGATTCCGATGCTTCACGTCAGGTTTACTGTATCCCTCTGACCTTTTTTTATTGACGATGAAACACAGAAATTGCATCGGAATTAAATTCAAAAAGAACAATGCCGACTCAAGTACAAGAAGACTGGCTCTTCTTATTGTCTATGTTTTGAAACATTCCTGTGACACTAGTTATAGATTCCGATGCTGCACTTCAGGTTTACTGTATCCCTCTGACCTACATATTGACGATGAATCACAGAAATTGCATCGGAATTATATACAGAAGGTACAATGCGACTTAAGTACAAAAAGACTGATTCTTCTTGCCTTCTATGATTTGAACCATTCCTGTGACTCTTGTTATACATTCCGATGCTTCACTTCAGGTTTACTGTATCCAGCTGACCTTCTTCTTGACGATGAAACACAGAAATTGCATCGGAATTAAATACAAAAGGCACAATGCCGACTTAAGTACAAGAAGACTGACTCTTCCTACTGTCTATGCTTTGAACCATTCCTGTGACACTAGTTTTAGATTCCGATGCTTAGCTTCGGGTTTACTGTTTCCTTTAGACGTCCTTATTGACGATGAAACACAGAAATTGCATCTTAATGAAATACAAAAGGCACAATGCTGACTTATGTACAAGAAGACTGACGCTTCATACTGTCTATGTTTTGAACCATTCCTGTGACACTAGTTATGGATTCCGATGCTTCACATCAGGTTTACTGTATCCCTCTGACCTTCTAATTGACGATGAAACACAGATATTGCATCGGAATTGAATACAAAAAGAACAATGCCAACTCAAGTACAAGAAGACTGGCTCTTCTTATTGTCTATGTTTTGAACCATTCCTGTGACACTAGTTATAGATTCCGATGCTTCACTTCAGGTTTACTGTATCCCTCTGACCTTCTTATTGACGATGAAACACAGAAATTGCATCGGAATTATATACAAAAGGCACAATGCCGACTTAAGTACAAAAAGACTGGCTCTTCTTGCTGTCTATGTTTTGAACCATTCCTGTGACACTTGTTATACATTCCGATGCTTCAATTCAGGTTTACTGTATACAGCTGACCATCTTATTGACGATGAAACTCAGAAATTGCATCGAAATTAAATACAAATGGTACAATGCCGACTTAAGTACAAGATGACTGACTCTTCTTACTGTCTATGTTTTGAACCATTCCTGTGACACAAGTTATAGATTCCGACGCTTCACTTCAGTTTTACTGTATCCCTCTGACCTTCTTATTGACGATGAGACACAGATATTGCATCGGAATTAAATACAAATTCAGATTGCCGACTTAAGTACAAGAAGACTGACCCTTCCTACTGCCAATGCTTTGAGCCATTCCTGTGACACTAGTTTTAGATTCCGAAGCTTCACTTTAGGTTTACTGTATCCCTCGGGCCTCCTTATTGACGATGAAACACAGAAGATGCATCTTAATTAAATACACAGGAACAAGCCGACTTAAGTACAAGAAGTCTGACTCTTCTTACTGTCTATGTTTTGAACTATTCCTGTGTCACATGTTATAGATTCCGATGCTTCACTTCAGTTTTACAGTATCAGCATCCCTCTGACCTTCTTATTGACGATGAAACACAGAAATTGCATCGGAATTAAATACAAAGGCACATTGCCGACTTAAGTACTGGAAGACTGACCCTTCCTGCTGCCAATGTGTGAACCATTTCTGTGACGCTAGTTTTAGATTCCGAAGCTTCACTTCAGGTTTACTGTATCCCTCGGGCCTCCTTATTGACGATAAAACACAGAAATTACATCTTAATTAAATACACAGGCACAAGCCAACTTAAGTACAAGAAGTCTGACTCTTCTTACTGTCTATGTTTTGAACCATTCCTGGGACACTAGTTATAGATTCTGATGCATTACTTCAGGTTTACTGTATCCAGTTGACCTTCTTATTGACGATGAAACACAGAAATTGCATTGGAATTAAATAGAAAAGGCACAATGCCGACTGAAGTACAAGTAGAGGAACTCTTCTTACTGTCTATGTTTTGAACCATTCCCGTGACACTAGTTATAGATTCTGATGTTCACTTCAGGTTTACTGAATCTCTCTAACTTTCTTATTGACGATGAAACACAGAAATTGCATCGAAATTATATACAAAAGGCACAATGCCGACTTAAGTACAAGAAAACTGACTCTTCTTACTGTCTATGTTTTGAACCATTCCTGTGACACTAGTTATAGATTCCGATGCTTCACTTCAGGTTTACTGTATCCCTCTGACCATCTTATTGACGATGAAACACAGAAATTGCATCTTAATTAATTACAAAAGGCACAATGCCGACTTAAGTAGAACAAGACTGACTCTTCTTACTGTCTATGTTTTGAACCATTCCTGTGACACTAGTTATAGATTCCGATTCTTCACTTCAGGTTTACTGTATCCCTCTGACCTTCTTATTGACGATCAAACACAGAAAATTGATCGGAATTAAATACAAAAGGCACAATGCCGACTCAAGTACAAGAAGACTGGCTCTTCTTACTGTCTATGTTTTGAAATATTCCTGTGACACTAGTTATAGATTCCGATGCTTCACTTCAGGTTTAATGTATCCAGCTGACCTTCTTATTGACGATGAAACACAGAAATTGCATCGGATTTATATACAAAAGGCACAATGCCGACTTAAGTACAAGAGGACTGACTCTTCTTACAGTCTATGCTTTGCACCATTCCTCTGTCACAAGTTACAGATTCCGATGCTTCACTTCAGTTTTACTATATCACTCTGCCCTTCTTATTGACGATGAAACACAGAAATTGCATCTTAATTAAATACACAGGCACAAGCCGACTTATGTACTAGAAGTCTGACTCTTCTTACTGTCTATGTTTTGAACCATTCCTGGGACACTGGTTATAGATTCCGATGCTTCACATCAGGTTTACTGTTTCCAGTTGACCTTCTTATTGACGATGAAACACAGAAATTGCATAGGAATTAAATACAAAAGGCACAATGCCGACTTAAGTACAAGAAAACTGACTCTTCTTACTTTCTATGTTTTGAACCATTCCTGTGACACTAGTTATAGATTCCGATCCTTCACTTCAGGTTTACTGTATCCCTTTGATATTCTTATTGACGATGAAACACAGAAATTGCATTGGAATTAAATACTAAAGGAACAATGCCGACTCAAGTACAAGAAGACTGGCTCTTCTTACTTTCTATGTTTTGAACCATTCCTGTGACACTATTTATAGATTCCGGTGCTTCACTTCAGGTTTACTGTATCCCTCTAACCTTCTTACTGACAATGAAACACAGATATTGCATCGGAATTATATACAAAATGCACAATGCCGACTTAAGTGCAAGAAAACAGACTCTTCTTAGTGTCTATGTTTTGAACCATTCCTGTGACACTTGTTATGGATTCCGATGCTTCACTTCAGGTTTACTCTATCCCTCTGACCGTCTTATTGAGGATGAAACACAGACGTTGCATCGGAATTACATGCAAAATGCACAATGCCGACTTAAATACAAGAAAACTGACTCTTCTTACTTTCTATGCTTTGAACCATTCCTGTGACACTAGTTATAGATTCCGATGCTTCACTTAAGATTTACTGTATCCCTCTGACCTTCTTATTGACGATCAAACACAGATAATTTATCAGAATTAAATACAAAAGGCACAATGCCGACTCAAGTACAAGAAGACTGGCTCTTCTTACTGTCTAAGTTTTGAACCATTCCTGTGACACTAGTTATAGATTCCGATTCTTCACTTCAGGTTTAATGTATCCTGCTGACCTTCTTATTGACGATGAAACACAGAAATCGCATCGGAATTATATACAACAGGCACAATGCCGACTTAAGTACAATAAGACTGACTTTTCTCACTGTCTATGTTTTGCAAAATTTCTTTGACACAAGTTACAGATTCCGATGCTTCTCTTCAGTTTTACTGTATCCCTCTGACCTTCTTAATGACGATGAAGCACAGAAATTGCATCGGAATTAAATACAAAAGGCACAATGCAGACTTAAGTACAAGAAGACTGACTCTTCCTACGGTCTATGTTTTGAACCATTCCTGTGACACTAGTTTTAGATTCCGATGCTTCACTTCGGGTTTACTTTTTCCTTTAGACCTCCTTATTGACGATGAAACACAGAAATTGCATCTTAATTAAATTCAAAAGGCACAATGCTGACGTAAGTACAAGAAGACTGACTCTTCTTACTGTCTATGTTTTGAACCATTGTTCTGACACTAGTTATGGATTCCGATGCTTCACTTCAGGTTTACTGTATCCCTCTGACCTTCTAATTGACGATGAAACACAGAAATTGCATCGGAATTAAATACAAAAAGAACAATGCCGACTGAAGTACAAGAAGACTGGCTCTTCTTATTGTCTATGTTTTGAACTATTCCTGTGACACTAGTTATAGATTCCGATGCTTCACTTCAGGTTTGCTGTATCCCTCTGACCTTCTTATTGACGATGAATCACAGAAATTGCATCGGAATTATATACAGAAGGTACAATGCGACTTAAGTACAAAAAGACTGATTCTTCTTGCCTTCTATGATTTGAACCATTCCTGTGACTCTTGTTATACATTCCGATGCTTCACTTCAGGTTTACTGTATCCAGCTGACCTTCTTATTGACGATGAAACTCAGAAATTGCATCGAAATTAAATACAAATGTCACAATGCCGACTTAAGTACAAGATGACTGACTCTTCTTACTGTCTATGTTTTCAACCATTCCTGTGACACAAGTTATAGATTCCGACGCTTCACTTCAGTTTTACTGTATCACTCTGACCTTCTTATTGACGATGAAACACAGAAATTGCATCGGAATTAAATACAAAGGCACATTGCCGACTTAAGTACAAGAAGACTGACCCTTCCTACTGCCAATGTTTTGAACCTTTCCTGTGACACTAGTTTCAGATTCCGAAGCTTCACTTCAGGTTTACTGTACCCCTCGGGCCTCCTTATTGACGATGAAACACAGAAATTGCATCTTAATTAAATACACAGGAACAAGCCGACTTAAGTACAAGAAGTCTGACTCTTCTTACTGTCTATGTTTTGAACCATTCCTGGGACACTAGTTATGGATTCCGATGCTTCACGTCAGGTTTACTGTATCCCTCTGACCTTTTTTTATTGACGATGAAACACAGAAATTGCATCGGAATTAAATTCAAAAAGAACAATGCCGACTCAAGTACAAGAAGACTGGCTCTTCTTATTGTCTATGTTTTGAAACATTCCTGTGACACTAGTTATAGATTCCGATGCTGCACTTCAGGTTTACTGTATCCCTCTGACCTACATATTGACGATGAAACACAGAAATTGCATCGGAATTATATACAAAAGGCACAATGCCGACTAGAGTAGAAAATGACTGGCTCTTCTTACTGTCTATGCTTTGAACCATTTCTGTGACACTAGTTATACATTACGATGCTTCACTTCAGGTTTACTGTATCCAGCTGACCTTCTTATTGACGATGAATCACAGAAATTGCATCGGATTTAAATACAAAGGCACATTGCCGACTTAAGTACAAGAAGACTGACCCTTCCTACTGCCAATGTTTTGAACCATTCCTGTGACACTAGTTTTAGTTTCCGAAGCTTCACTTCAGGTTTACTTTATCCCTCCGACCTCCTTATTGACGATGAAACACAGAAATTGCATCTTAATTGAATACACAGGCACAAGCCGACTTATGTACTAGAAGACTGACTCTTCTTACTGTCTATGTTTTGAACCATTCCTGGGACAGTGGTTATACATTCCGATGCATCACTTCAGGTTCACTGTATCCCTCTGACCGTCTAATTGAGGATGAAACACAGACGTTGCATCGGAATTAAATACATATGGCACAATGCCAACTTAAGTACAAGAAACAGGCTCTTCTTACTATTTAAGTTTTGAACCATTCCTGTGACACTAGTTATAGATTACGATGCTTCACTTCATGTATACTGTATCCCTGTGACCTTCTTATTGACGATGAAACACAGAAGTTGCATCGGAATTAAATACAAAAGGCACAATGCCGACTTAATTACAAGAAGACTGACTCTTCTGACTGTCTATGTTTTGAACTATTCCTGTGACACTAGTTATAGATTCCGATGCTTCACTTCAGGTTTACTGTATCCCTCTGACCTTTTTATTGACGATGAAACACAGAAATTGCATGGGAATTAAATACAAAAGGCACAATGCCGACTTAAGTACAAGAAAACTGACTCTTCTTACTTTCTATGTTTTGAACCATTCCTGTGACACTAGTTATAGATTTCGATGCTTCACTTCAGGTTTACTGTACCCCTCTGACATTTTTATTGACGATGAAACAAACACATTTTTGCATCGGAATTAAATTCAAAAAGAACAATGCCGACTCAAGTACAAGAAGACCGGCTCTTCTTAATGTCTATGCTTTGAACCATTCCTGTGACACTAGTTATAGATTCCGATGCTGCACTTCAGGTTTACTGTATCCCTCTGACCTTCTTATTGACGATGAAACACAGAAATTGCATCGGAATTATATACAAAAGGCACAATGCCGACTTAAGTACAAGAAGACTGGCTCTTCTTACTGTCTATGCTTTGAACCATTCCTGTGACACTAGTTATACATTCCGATGCTTCACTTCAGGTTTACTGTTTCCAGCTGACCTTCTTATTGACGATGAAACACAGAAATTGCATCGGATTTAAATACAAAGGCACATTGCCGACTTAAGTACAAGAAGACTGACTCTTCCTACTGCCAATGCTTTGAACCATTCCTGTGACACTAGTTATAGATTCCGATGCTTCACTTCAGGTTTACTGTATCCCTCTGACCATCCTATTGACGATGAAACACAGAAATTGCATCTTAATTAAATACAAAAGGCACAATGCCGACTTAAGTACAAGAAGACTGACTCTTCTTACTGTCTATGTTTTGAACCATTCCTGCGATACTAGTTATAGATTCCGATGCTTCACTTCAGGTTTAATGTATCCCTCTGACCGTCTTATTGAGGATGAAACACAGACGTTGCATCGGAATTAAATACAAATAGCACAATGCCAACGTAAGTACAAGAAACAGGCTCTTCTTACTATTTAAGTTTTGAACCATTCCTGTGACACTAGTTATAGATTACGATGCTTCACTTCATGTATACTGTATCCCTCTGACCTTCTTATTGACGATCAAACACAGATAATTGATCGGAATTAAAAACAAAAGGCACAATGCCGACTCAAGTACAAGAAGACTGGCTCTTCTTACTGTTTATGGTTTGAACCATTCCTGTGACACTAGTAATAGATTCCGATGCTTCACTTCACGTTTAATGTATCCAGCTGACCTTCTTATTGACGACGAAACACAGAAATTGCATCGGAATTATACACAAAAGGCACAATGCCGACTGAAGTACAAGAAAACTGACTCTTCTTACTGTCTATGTTTTGAACCATTGCTGCGTTACTAGTTATAGATTCCGATGCTTCACTTCAGGTTTAATGTATCCCTCTGACCGTCTTATTGAGGATGAAACACAGACATTGCATCGGAATTAAATACAAATGGCACAATGCCAACTTAAGTACAAGAAACAGGCTCTTCTTACTATTTAAGTTTTGAACCATTCCTGTGACACTAGTTATAGATTACGATGCTTCACTTCAGGTATACTGTATCCCTGTGACCTTCTTATTGACGATGAAACACAGAAGTTGCATCGGAATTAAATACAAAAGGCACAATGCCGACTTAAGTACAAGAAGACTGAATCATCTGACTGTATATGTTTTGAACTATTCCTGTGACACTAGTTATAGATTCCGATGTTTCACTTCAGCTTTACTGTATCCTTCTGACCTTCTTATTGACGATGAAACACATTAATTGCATCGGAATTAAATACAAAAGGCACAATGCCGACTTAAGTACAAGAAAACTGACTCTTCTTACTTTCTATGTTTTGAACCATTCCTGTGACACTAGTTATAGATTTCGATGCTTCACTTCAGGTTTACTGTATCCCTCTGACATTTTTATTGACGATGAAACACAGAAATTGCATCGGAATTAAATACACAGGCACAAGCCGACTTAAGTACAAGAAGTCAGACTCTTCTTACTGTCTATGTTTTGAACCATTCCTGTGACACTAGTTATAGATTCCGATGCTTCACTTCAGGTTTAATGTAACCAGCTGACCTTCTTATTGACGACGAAACACAGAAATTGATTCGGATTTAAATACAAAGGCACATTGCCGACTTAAGTACAAGAAGACTGACTCTTCCTACTGCCAATGTTTTGAACCATTCCTGTGACACTAGTTTTAGTTTCCGAAGCTTCACTTCAGGTTTACTATATCCCTCGGACCTCCTTATTGACGATGAAACACAGAAATTGCATCTTAATTAAATACACAGGCACAAGCCGACTTAAGTACAAGAAGTCAGACTCTTCTTACTGTCTATGTTTTGAACCATTCCTGGGACACTAGTTATAGATTCCGATGCTTCGCTTCAGGTTTACTGTATCCCTCTGAACTTCTTAATGACGATGAAACACAGAAATTGCATCTTAATAAAATACAAAAGGCACAATGCCGACTTAAGTAAAAGAAGACAGACTCTTCTTACTGTTTATGTTTTGAACCATTCCTGTGACACTAGTTATAGATTCTGATGCTACACTCCAGGTTTACTGTATCCGTCTGACCTTCTTATTGACGATCAAACACAGATAATTGATCGGAATTAAAAACAAAAGGCACAATGCCGACTCAAGTACAAGAAGACTGACTCTTCTTACTGTCTATGTTTTGAACCATTCCTGTGACACTAGTTATAGTTTCCGATGCTTCACTTCAGGTTTAATGTAACCAGCTGACCTTCTTATTGACGATGAAACACATTAATTGCATCGGAATTAAATACAAAAGGCACAATGCCGACTTAAGTACAAGAAAACTGACTCTTCTTACTTTCTATGTTTTGAACCATTCCTGTGACACTAGTTATAGATTTCGATGCTTCACTTCAGGTTTACTGTATCCCTCTGACATTTTTATTGACGATGAAACACAGAAATTGCATCGGAATTAAATACAAATGGCACAATGCCAACTTAAGTACAAGAAAACGGGCTCTTCTTACTATTTAAGTTTTAAACTATTCCTGTGACACTAGTTATAGATTACGATGCTTCACTTCAGGTATACTGTATCCCTGTGACCTTCTTATAGACGATGAAGCACAGAAGTTGCATCGGAATTAAATACAAAAAGCACAATGCCGACTTAAGCACAAGAAGACTGACTCTTCTGACTGTCTATGTTTTGAACTATTCCTGTGACAGTAGTTATAGATTCCGATGTTTCACTTCAGGTTTACTGTATCCCTCTGACCTTCTTATTGACGATGAATCACAGAAATTGCATCGGAATTAAATACAAAAGGCACAATGCCGACTCAAGTACAAGAAGACTGGCTCTTCTTACTGTCTATGATTTGAACCATTCCTGTGACACTAGTTATAGATTCCGATGCTTCACTTCAGATTTACTAAATCCCTCTAACCTTCTTATTGACGATGAAACACAGAAATTGCATCGGAATTATATACAAAAGGCACAATGCCGACTTAGGTACAAGAAAACTGACTCTTCTTACTGTCTATGCTTTGAACCATTCCTGTGACACTAGTTATAGATTCCGACGCTTCACTTCAGATTTACTGTATCCCTCTGACCGTCGTATTGACGATGAAACACAGAAATTGCATCGGAATTTAATACAAAATGCACAAAGCCAACTCAACTACTAGGAGACTGACTCTTTATACGGTCTATGTTTTGAACTATTCCTGTGACACTAGTTATAGATTCCGATGCTTCACTTCAGGTTTACTGTATCCCTCTGATCGTCGTATTGTCGACGAAACACAGAAATTGCATCGGATTTAAATACAAAGGCACATTGCCGACTTAAGTACAAGAAGACTGACTCTTCCTACTGCCAATGTTTTGAACCATTCCTGTGACACTAGTTTTAGTTTCCGAAGCTTCACTTCAGGTTTACTATATCCCTCGGACCTCCTTATTGACGATGAAACACAGAAATTGCATCTTAATTAAATACACAGGCACAAGCCGACTTAAGTACAAGAAGTCAGACTCTTCTTACTGTCTATGTTTTGAACCATTCCTGGGACACTAGTTATAGATTCCGATGCTTCGCTTCAGGTTTACTGTATCCCTCTGAACTTCTTAATGACGATGAAACACAGAAATTGCATCTTAATAAAATACAAAAGGCACAATGCCGACTTAAGTAAAAGAAGACAGACTCTTCTTACTGTTTATGTTTTGAACCATTCCTGTGACACTAGTTATAGATTCTGATGCTACACTCCAGGTTTACTGTATCCCTCTGACCTTCTTATTGACGATCAAACACAGATAATTGATCGGAATTAAAAACAAAAGGCACAATGCCGACTCAAGTACAAGAAGACTGACTCTTCTTACTGTCTATGTTTTGAACCATTCCTGTGACACTAGTTATAGTTTCCGATGCTTCACTTCAGGTTTAATGTAACCAGCTGACCTTCTTATTGACGATGAAACACATTAATTGCATCGGAATTAAATACAAAAGGCACAATGCCGACTTAAGTACAAGAAAACTGACTCTTCTTACTTTCTATGTTTTAAACCATTCCTGTGACACTAGTTATAGATTTCGATGCTTCACTTCAGGTTTACTGTATCCCTCTGACATTTTTATTGACGATGAAACACAGAAATTGCATCGGAATTAAATACAAATGGCACAATGCCAACTTAAGCACAAGAAAACGGGCTCTTCTTACTATTTAAGTTTTAAACTATTCCTGTGACACTAGTTATAGATTACGATGCTTCACTTCAGGTATACTGTATCCCTGTGACCTTCTTATTGACGATGAAACACAGAAGTTGCATCGGAATTAAATACAAAAAGCACAATGCCGACTTAAGCACAAGAAGACTGACTCTTCTGACTGTCTATGTTTTGAACTATTCCTGTGACAGTAGTTATAGATTCCGATGTTTCACTTCAGGTTTACTGTATCCCTCTGATCTTCTTATTGACGATGAAACACAGAAATTGCATCGGAATTAAATACAAAAGGCACAATGCCGACTCAAGTACAAGAAGACTGGCTCTTCTTACTGTCTATGATTTGAACCATTCCTGTGACACTAGTTATAGATTCCGATGCTTCACTTCAGATTTACTAAATCCCTCTAACCTTCTTATTGACGATGAAACACAGAAATTGCATCGGAATTATATACAAAAGGCACAATGCCGACTTAGGTACAAGAAAACTGACTCTTCTTACTGTCTATGCTTTGAACCATTCCTGTGACACTAGTTATAGATTCCGACGCTTCACTTCAGATTTACTGTATCCCTCTGACCGTCGTTTTGACGATGAAACACAGAAATTGCATCGGAATTAAATACAAAATGCACAAAGCCAACTCAACTACTAGGAGACTGACTCTTTATACGGTCTATGTTTTGAACTATTCCTGTGACACTAGTTATAGATTCCGATGCTTCACTTCAGGTTTACTGTATCCCTCTGATCGTCGTATTGTCGATGAAACACAGAAATTGCATCGGAATTAAAAACAAAAGGCACAATGCCAAATCAAGTACAAGAAGACTGGCTCTTCTTACTGGCAATGTTTTGAAACTTTCCTGTGAGAAAGGGTTTTAGATTCCGATGCTTCACTTCAGGTTTACTGTATTCCTTGGACCCTCTTATTGACGACGAAAAACACAGAAATTGCATCGGAAATAAGTAGGAAAGGCACAATGCCGACTGAAGTACAAGAAAACAGACTCTTCTTAGTGTCTATGTTTTGAACCATTCCTGTGACACTAGTTATGGATTCCGATGCTTCACTTCAGATTTACTGTATCCCTCTGACCGTCTTTTTGAGGATGAAACACAGACGTGGCATCGGAATTAAATACAAAATGCACAATGCCGACTTAAGTACAAGAAATCCGGCTCTTCTTACTATTTAAGTTTTGAACCATTCCTGTAACACTAGTTATAGATTACGATGCTTCACTTCAGGTTTACTGTATCCCTCTGACCTTCTTATTGACGATGAAACACAGATATTGCATCGGAATTATATACAAAAGGCACAATGCCGACTTAAGTACAAAAAGACTGATTCTTCTTGCTGTCTATGATTTGAACCATTCCTGTGACACTTGTTATACATTCCGATGCCTCACTTCAGGTTTACTGTATCCAGCTGACCATCTTATTGACGATGAAACTCAGATATTGCATCGAAATTAAATACAAATGGCACAATGCCGACTTAAGTACAAGATGACTGACTCTTCTTACTGTCTATGTTTTCAACCATTCCTGTGACACAAGTTATAGTTTCCGACGCTTCACTTCAGTTTTACTGTATCCCTCTGACCTTCTTATTGACGATGAAACACAGAAATTGCATCGGAATTAAATACAAAGGCACATTGCCGACTTAAGTACAAGAAGACTAACCCTTCCTACTGCCAATGTTTTGAACCATTCCTATGACACTAGTTTTCGATTCCGAGGCTTCACTTCAGGTTTACTGTATCCCTCGGGCCTCCTTATTGACGATGAAACACAGAAATTGCATCTTAATTAAATACACAGGAACAAGCTGACTTAAGTACAAGAAGTCTGACTCTTCTTACTGTCTATGTTTTGAACCATTCCTGGGACACTAGTTATGCAATCCGATGCTTCACTTCAGGTTTAATGTATCCCTCTGACCTTCTTTTTGACGATGAAACACAGAAATTGCATCGGAATTAAATTCGAAAAGAACAATGCCGACACAAGTACAAGAAGACTGGCTCTTCTTATTGTCAATGTTTTGAACCATTCCTGTGACACTAGTTATAGATTCCGATGCTGTACTTCAGGTTTACTGTATCCCTATGACCTTCTTATTGACGATGAAACACAGAAATTGCATCGGAATTATATACAAAAGGCACAATGCCGAATTAAGTACAAGAAGACTGGCTCTTCTTACTGTCTATGCTTTGAACCATTCCTGTGACACTAGTTATACATTCCGATGCTTCACTTCAGGTTTACTGTATCCAGCTGACCTTCTTATTGACGATGAAACACAGAAATTGCATCGGATTTAAATACAAAGGCACATTGCCGACTTAAGTGCAAGAAGACTGACTCTTCCTACTGCCAATGTTTTGAACCATTCCTGTGACACTAGTTTTAGTTTCCGAAGCTTCACTTCAGATTTACTGTATCCCTCGGACCTCCTTATTGACGATGAAACACAGAAATTGCATCTTAATTAAATGCACAGGCACAAGCCGACTTAAGTACAAGAAGTCAGACTCTTCTTACTGTCTATGTTTTGAACATTTCCTGGGACACTAGTTATAGATTCCGATGCTTCGCTTCAGGTTTACTGTATCCCTCTGACCTTCTTAATGACGATGAAACACAGAAATTGCATCTTAATTAAATACAAAAGGCACAATGCCGACTTAAGTACAAGAAGACTGACTCTTCTTACTGTCTATGTCTTGAACCATTCCTGTGACACTAGTTATAGATTCCGATGATTCACTTCAGGTTTACTGTATCCCTCTAACCTTCTTATTGACGATGAAACACAGAAATTGCATCGGAATTATATACAAAAGGCACAATGCCGAGTTAAGTACAAGAAAACTGACTCTTCTTACTGTCTATGTTTTGAACCATTCCTGTGACACTAGTTATAGATTCCGATGTTTTACTTCAGGTTTACTGTATCCCTCTGACCTTCTTATTGACGATGAAACACAGAAATTGCATCGGAATTAAATACAAAAGGCACAATGCCGAATCAAGTACTAGAAGACTGACTCTTCTTACTGTCTATGTTTTGAACCATACTTGTGACACTAGTTATAGACTCCGAAGCTTCACTTCAGGTTTACTGTATCCCTCTGAAAGTCGTATTGACGATGAAACACTGAAATTGCATCGGAATTAAATACAAAAGCACAATGCCGACTTAAGTACAAGAAGACTGACTCTTCTTACTGTCTTTGCTTTGAACCATTCCTGTGACACTAGTTATAGATTCCGATGCTTCACTTCAGGTTCACTGTATCCCTCTGACCGTATTATTGAGGATGAAACACAGACGTTGCATCGGAATTAAATACAAATGGCACAATGCCAACTTAAGTACAAGAAACGGGCTCTTCTTACTATTTAAGTTTTTAACCATTCCTGTGACACTAGTTATAGATTACGATGCTTCACTTCAGGTATACTGTATCCCTGTGACCTTCTTATTGACGATGAAACACAGAAGTTGCACCGGAACTAAATACAAAAGGCACAATGCCGACTTAAGTACAAGACGACTGACTCTTCTGACTGTCTATGTTTTGAACTATTCCTGTTACACTAGTTATAGATTCCGATGTTTCACTTCAGGTTTACTGTATCCCTCTGACCTTCTTATTGACGATGAAACACAGAAATTGCATCGGAATTAAATACAAAAGGCACAATGCTGACTTAAGTATAAGAAAACTGACTCTTCTTACTTTCTATGCTTTGAACCATTCCTGTGACACTAGTTATAGATTTCGATGCTTCACTTCAGGTTTACTGTATCCATCTGACATTCTTATTGACGATGAAACACAGAAATTGCATCGGAATTAAATACAAAAGGAACAATGCCGACTCAAGTACAAGAAGACTGGCTCTTCTTACTGTCTATGTTTTGAGCCATTCCTGTGACACTAGTTATAGATTCCGATGATTCACTTCAGGTTTACTGTATCCCTCTAACCTTCTTATTGACGATGAAACACAGAAATTGCATCGGAATTATATACAAAAGGCACAATGCCGACTTAAGTACAAGAAAACTGACTCTTCTTACTGTCTATGTTTTGAACCATTCCTGTGACACTAGTTATAGATTCCGATGTTTTACTTCAGGTTTACTGTATCCCTCTGACCTTCTTATTGACGATGAAACACAGAAATTGCATCGGAATTAAATACAAAAGGCACAATGCCGACTCAAGTACTAGAAGACTGACTCTTCTTACTGTCTATGTTTTGAACCATACTTGTGACACTTGTTATAGACTCCGAAGCTTCACTTCAGGTTTACTGTATCCCTCTGAAAGTCGTATTGACGATGAAACACTGAAATTGCATCGGAATTAAATACAAAAGCACCATGCCGACTCGAGTACAAGAAGACTTGCTCTTCTTCCTGTCTATGTTTTGAACCATACTTGTGACACTAGTTATAGATTCCGATCCTTCACTTCAGGTTTACTGTATCCCTCTGACCGTCTTATTGAGGATGAAACACAGACGTTGCATCGGAATTAAATACAAAATGCACAATGCCGACTTAAGTACAAGAAAACGGGCTCTTCTTACTATTTAAGTTTTGAACCATTCCCGTTACACTAGTTATAGATTACGATGCTTCACTTCAGGTATACTGTATTGCTGTGACCTTCTTATTGACGATGAAACACAGAAATTGCATCGGAATTAAATACAAAAGGCACAATGCCGACTTAAGTACAAGAGGACTGACTCTTCTGACTGTCTACGTTTTGAACTATTCCTGTGACACTAGTTATAGATTCCGATGTTTTACTTCAGGTTTACTGTATCCCTCTGACCTTCTTATTGACGATGAAACACAGAAATTGCATTGGAATTAAATACAAAATGCACAATACTGACTTAAGTACAAAAAGACTGGCTCTTCTTGCTGTCTATGTTTTGAACCATTTCTGTGACACTTGTCATACATTCCGATGCTTCACTTCAGGTTTACGGAATCCAGCTGACCTCCTTATTGACGATGAAACTCAGAAATTGCATCGAAATTAAATACAAAAAAAACAATGCCGACTCAAGTACAAGAAGACAGGTTCTTCTTACTGTCTATGTTTTGAAACATTCCTGTGACACTAGTTATAGATTCCGATGCTTCACTTCAGGTTTAATGTATCCCTCTGACCTTCTTATTGACGATCAAACACAGAAAATTTATCAGAATTAAATACAAAAGGCACAATGCCGACTCAAGTACAAGAAGACTGGGTCTTCTTACTGTCTATGCTTTGAACCATTCCTGTGATACTAGTTATAGATTTCGATGCTTCACTTCAGGTTTAATGTATCCTGCTGACCTTCTTATTGACGAAGAAACACAGAAATTGCATCGGAATTAAATACAAAGGCACATTGCCGACTTAAGTACAAGAAGACTGACCCTACATACTGCCAATGTTTTGAACCATTCCTGTGACACTAGTTTTGGATTTCGATGCTTCGCTTCAGGTTTTTTGTATCACTCAGACCTCCTTATTGACGATGAAACACATAAATTGCATCTAAATTAAATACAAAAGGCACAATGCTGACTCAAGTTCAAGAAGAATGACTCTTCTTACTGTCTATGTTTTGAACCATTCCTGTGACACTAGTTATAGATTCCGATGCTTCACTGCAGGTTTACTGTATCCCTCTGACCTTCTTATTGACGATCAAACACAGAAAATTGATCGGAATTAAAAACAAAAGGCACAATGCCGACTCAAGCACAAGAGGACTGGATCTTCTTACTGCCTATGTTTTGAACCATTCCTGTGACACAAGTTATAGATTCCGATGCTTCACTTCAGGTTTACTGTATCCCTCGGACCTTCTTATTGACGATGAAACACAGAAATTGCATCGGAATAATATACAAATGGCACAATGCCGACTTAAGTACAAGAAGACTGGCTCTTCTTACTGTCTATGCTTTGAACCATTCCTGTGACACTAGTCATACATTCCGATGCTTCACTTCAGGTTTACTGTATCCCTCTGACCTTCTTATTCACGATGAAACACAGAAATTGCATCGGATTTAAATACAAAAGGCACAATGCCGACTTAAATACAAGTAATCTGACTCTTCTAACTGTCTATGTTTTGAACCATTCCTGTGACACTAGTTATAGATTCCGATGCCTCACTTCAGGTTTACCGTATCCCTCTGACCGTCCTATTGACGGTGAAACACAGATATTGCATCGGAATTAGATACAAAAGGAACAATGCCGACTTAAGTACAAGAAGACTGACTCTTCTTACTGTCAATGATTTGAACCGTTCCTGTGACACTAGTTATAGATTCCGATGTTTCACTTCAGGTTTACTGTTTCCCTCTGACCTTCTCATTGACGATGAAACCTTGAAATTGCATCGGAATTATATTTTAAATGCACAATGCCGACTTAAGTACAAGAAGACTGACTCTTCTTACTGTCTATGTTTTGAACCATTCCTGTGACACTAGTTATAGATTCCGATGCTTCACTGCAGGTTTACTATATCCCTCTGACTTTCTTATTGACGATCAAACACAGAAAATTGATCGGAATTAAAACAAAAGGCACAATGCCGACTCAAGTACAAGAAGACTGGCTCTTCTTACTGCCTATGTTCTGAACCATTCCTGTGACACTAGTTATAGATTCCGATGCTTCACTTCACGTTTAATGTATCCAGCTGACCTTCTTATTGACGACGAAACACAGAAATTGCATCGGAATTATTTACAAAAGGCACAATGCCGACTTACGTACAAGAAGACTGACTCTTCTTACTGTCTATGTTTTGCACCATTCCTTTGACACAAGTTACAGATTCCGATGCTTCACTTCAGTTTTACTGTATACCTCTGACCATCTTATTGACAATGAAACACAGAAATTGCATCGGAATTAAATACAAAATTCACAATGCCGACATAAGTACAAGAAGACTGACTCTTCCTACTGTCTATGTTTTGAACCATTCCTGTGACACTAGTTTTAGATTCCGATACTTCGCTTCAGGTTTACTATATCCCTCAGAAGTCGTTATTGACGATGAAACACAGAAATTGCATCTAAATTAAATATAAAAGGCACAATGCTGACTTAAGTACTAGAACACTGACTCCTCTTACTGTCTATGTTTGAACCATTCCTGTGACACTAGTTATAGATTCCGATGCCTCACTTCAGGTTTACTGTATCCCTCTGACCTTCTTATTGACGATGAAACACAGAAATTGCAACGGAATTAAATACAAAAAGAACAATGCCGACTCAAGTACAAGAAGACTGGCTCTTCTTATTGTCTATGTTTTGAACCATTCCTGTGACACTAGTTATAGATTCCGATGCTTCACTTCAGGTTTACTGTATCCCTCAGACCTTCTTATTGACGATGAATCACAGAAATTGCATCGGAATTATATACAAAAGGCACAATGCCGACTTAAGTACAAGAAGACTGGCTCTTCTTACTGTCTATGTTTTGAACCATTCCTGTAACACTAGTTATAGATTCCGATGCTTCATTTCAGGTTTACTGTATCCAGCTGACCTTCTTATTGACGATGAAACTCAGAAATTGCATCGAAATTAAATACAAATGCACAATGCCGACATAAGTACAGGAAGTCTGACTCTTCTTCCTGTCTATGTTTTGAACTACTCCTGTGACACAAGTTATAGATTCCGTAGCTTCACTTCAGTTTTACTGTATCCCTCTGACCTTCTTATTGCCGATGAAACACAGAAATTGCATCGGAATTAAAAACAAAAGGCACCATGCCGACTCAAGTACAAGAGGTCTGGCTCTTCTAACTGTCTATGTTTTGAACCTTTCCTGTGAGACCGGGTTTAGATCCGATGCTACACTTCAGATTGACTGTATCCCTTGTACCTTCTTAGTGACGACGAAACACAGAAATTCCATCGGAATTAAATAGATAAGGCACAATGCCAACTTAAGTACAAGAAAACTGACTCTTCCTAATATCTATGCTTTGTACCATTCCTGTGACACTAGTTATAGATTCCGATGCTTCACGTCAGTTTTACTGTATCCCTCTGACCTTCTTATTGACGATGAAACACAGAAATTGCATCGGAATTAAATACAAAAGGCACAATGCCGACTCAAGTACTAGAAGACTGACTCTTCTTCCTGTCTATGTTTTGACCCATTCCTGTGACACTTGTTATAGATTCCGATGCTTCACTTCGGTTTTACTGTATCCCTCTGACCTTCTTATTGACGATGAAACACAGAAATTGCATCGGAATTAAATACAAAAGGCACAATGCCGACTCGAGTACAAGAAGACTGGCTCTTCTTCTTGTCTATGTTTTGAACCATTCCTGTGACACTAATTATAGATTCCGATGCTTCACTTCAGTTTTACTGTATCCCTCTGACCTTCGTATTGACGATGAAACACATAAATTGCATCGGAATTAAATACAAAAGGCACAATGCGGACTTAAGTACAAGGAGACTGACTCTTCTTACTGTCTATGTTTTGACCCATTCCTGTGACACTTGTTATAGATTCCGATGCTTCACTTCGGGTTTACTGTATCCCTCTGACCGTCTTATTGACGGTGAATCACAGAAATTGCATCGAAATTAAATACAAAAGGCACAATGCCGACTTAAGTAAAAGAAAACTGGCACTTCTTACTGTTTATGATTTGAACCATTCCTGTGACACTAGTCATAGATTCCGATGCTTCACTTCAGGTTTACGGTATCCCTGTGACCTTCTTATAGACAATGAAACACAGAAATTGCATCTGATATAAAAACAAAAGGCACAATTCAGACTTAGGTACAAGAAAACTGACTCTTCTTACTGTCTATGTTTTGAACCATTCCTGTGACACTAGTTATAGATTCCGATGCTTCACTTCTGGTTTACTGTATCCCTCTGACCTTCTTAATGACGATGAATCACAGAAATTGCATCGGAATTAAATACAAAAGGCACAATGCCGACTTAAGTACAAGAAGACTGGCTCTTTTTACTGCCTATGTTTTGAACCATTTCTGTGACACTAGTTATAGATTCCGATGCTTCTCTTCAGGTTTACTCTATCCCTCTGATCTTCTTATTGACGATGAAACACAGATATTGCATCGGAATGAAATGCAAAAGGCACAATGCCGACCTTAGTACAAGAAGACTGACTCTTCTTACTGTCTATGTTTTGAACCGTTCCTGTGACACTAGTTATAGATTACGATGTTTCACGTCAGGTTTACTGTATCCCTCTGACCGTCTTATTGACGATGAAACACAGAAATTGCATCGGAATTAAATACAAAAGGCACAATGCCTACTTAAGTACCAAAAGACCGACTCTTCTTACTCTCTATGATTTGAACCATTCCTGTGACACTAGTTACAGATTCCGATGCTTCACTTCAGGTTTACTGTATCCCTCTGACCTTCTTATTCACTATGAAACACAGAAATTGCATCGGATTTAAATACAAAAGGCACAATGCCGACTTAAATACAAGAAATCTAACTCTTCTAACTGTCTATGTTTTGAACCATTCCTGTGACACTAGTTATAGATTCCGATGCTTCACTTCAGGTTTACTGTATCCCTCTGACCGTCTTATTGACGGTGAAACACAGAAATTGCATCGGAATTAATTACAAAAGGCACAATGTTGACTTAAGTACAAGAAGACTGGCTCTTCTTACTGTCAACGTTTTGAACCATTCCTGTGACACTAGTTATAGATTCCGATGCTTCTCTTCAGGTTTACTGTATCCCTCTGATCTTCTTATTGACGACGAAACACAGATATTGCATCGGAATTAGATACAAAAGGCACAATGCCGACTTAAGTACAAGAAGACTGACTCTTCTTACTGTCAATGCTTTGAACCATTCCTGTGACACTAGTTATAGTTTCCGATGTTTCACTTCAGGTTTACTATATCCCTCTGACTTTCTCATAGACGATGAAACCTTGAAATTGCATCGGAATTATATTTTAAAGGCACAATGCCGACTTAAGTACAAGAAGACTGACTCTTCTTACTGTCTATGCTTTGAACCATTCCTGTGACGCCAGTTATAGATTCTGATGCTTCACTTCAGGTTCACTGTATCCCTCTGACCTTTTTATCGACGATGTAACACGGATATTAAATCTTAATTAAATTCAAAAGGCCCAATGCCAACTTAAGTACAAGAAGACTGACTTTTCTTACTGTCTATGTTTTGAACCATTCCAGGGACACTAGTTATAGATTCCGATGCTTCACTTCAGGTTAACTGTATCCCTCTGACCTTCTTATTGACGATGAAACACAGAAATTGCATCGGAATAATATACAAAAGGCACAATGCCGACTTAAGTACAAGAAAACTGACTCTTCTTACTGTCTATGTTTTGAACCATTCCTGTAACACTAGTTATAGATTCCGATGCTTCACTTCAGGTTTACTGTATCCAGCTGACCTTCTTATTGACGATGAAACTCAGAAATTGCATCGAAATTAAATGCAAAAGGCACAATGCCGACATAAGTACAGGAAGACTGACTCTTCTTTCTGTCTATGTTTTGAACTATTCCTGTGACACAAGTTATAGATTCCGTAGCTTCACTTCAGTTTTACAGTATCCCTCTGACCTTCTTATTGACGATGAAACACAGAAATTGCATCGGAATTAAAAGCAAAAGGCACCATGCCGACTCAAGTACAAGAGGTCTGGCTCTTCTTACTGTCTATGTTTTGAACCTTTCCTGTGAGACCGGTTTTAGATCCGATGCTACACTTCAGATTTACTGTATCCCTTGTACCTTCTTAGTGACGACGAAACACAGAAATTCCATGGGAATTAAATAGATAAGGCACAATGCCAACTTAAGTACAAGAAAACTGACTCTTCTTAATATCTATGCTTTGTACCATTCCTGTGACACTAGTTATAGATTCCGATGCTTCACGTCAGTTTTACTGTATCCCTCTGACCTTCTTATTGACGATGAAACACAGAAATTGCATCGGAATTAAATACAAAAGGCACAATGCCGACTCGAGTACAAGAAGACTGGCTCTTCTTCTTGTCTATGTTTTGAACCATTCCTGTGACACTAATTATAGATTCCGATGCTTCACTTCAGTTTTACTGTATCCCTCTGACCTTCGTAATGACGATGAAACACAGAAATTGCATCGGAATTAAATACAAAAGGCACAATGCGGACTTAAGTACAAGAAGACTGACTCTTCTTACTGTCTATGTTTTGACCCATTCCTGTGACTCTTGTTATAGATTCCGATGCTTCACTTCGGTTTTACTCTATCCCTCTGACCTTCGTATTGACGATGAAACATAGAAATTGCATCGGAACTAAATACAAAAGGCACAAAGAAAACTCAAGTACTAGAAGACTGACTCTTTGTACGGTCTATGTTTTGAACCATTCCTGTGACACTAGTTACAGATTCCGATGCTGCACTTCAGGTTTACCGTATCCCTCTGACCGTTGTATTGACGATGAAACACAGAAATTGCATCGGAATTAAATACATAAGGCACAATGCCAAATCAAATACAAGAAGACTGGCTCTTCTTACTGTCTATGTTTTGAACCATTCCTGTGACACTAGTTATAGATTCAGATGCTTCACTTCAGGTTTACTGTATCCCTCTGACCTTCTTATTGACGATGAAACACAGAAATTGCATCGAAATTAAATACAAAAGGCACAATGTCGACCCAAGTACAAGAAGAGTGGCTCTTCCAACTGTCTATGTTTTGAACCTTTCCTGTGATACCGGTTTTAGTTTCCGATGCTTCACTTCAGGTTTACTGTATCCCTTAGACCTTCTTTTGACGACGAAACACAGAAACTGCATCGGAATGAAATCGAAAAGGCACAATTTCGACTTAAGTACAAGAAAACTGACTCTTCCTACTGCCTATGTTTTGAACCATTATTGTGACACTGGTTATAAATTCCGATGCATCACTTCAGATATACTGTATCCCTCTGACCTTCTTATTGACGATCAAACACAGAAATTGCATCGGAATTAAATACAAAAGGCACAATGCCGACTCAAGTGCAAGAAGAGTGGCTCTTCTTACTGTCTATGTTTTGAATCCTTCCTGTGATACCGGTTTTAGTTTCCGATGCTTCACTTCAGGTTTACTGTATCCCTCTGAACTTCTTATTGACGATGAAACACTGAAATTGCATCGGAATTAAATACAAAAGGCACAATGCCGAATTAAGCATAAGAAAACTGACTCTTCTTACTGTCTATGATTTGAACCATTCCTGTGAAACTAGTTATAGATTCCGATGCTTCACTTCATGTTTACTGTATCCCTCTGACCTTCTTATTGACGATGAAACACAGAAATTGCATCGTAATTAAATACAAAAGGCACAATGCCGACTTAAGTACAAGAAAACTGAGTCTTCTTACTGTCTATGGTTTGAACCATTCCTGTGACACTAGTTATAGATTCCGATGCTTCACTTCTGGTTTACTGTACCCTCTGACCGTCTTATTGACGGTGAATCACAGAAATTGCATCGAAATTAAATACAAAAGGCACAATGCCGACTTAAGTAAAAGAAAACTGGCTCTTCTTACTGTTTATGATTTGAACCATTCCTGTGACACTAGTCTTAGATTGCAATGCTTCACTTCAGGTTTACGGTATCCCTGTGACCTTCTTATCGACAATGAAACACAGAAATTGCATCGGAATTAAAAACAAAAGGCACAATGCATACTTAAGTACAAGAAAACAGACTCTTCATAATATCTATGTTTTGAACCATTCCTGTGACACTAGTTATAGATTCCGATGCTTCACTTCAGGTATATTGTAACCCTCTGACCTTCTTATTGACGATGAAACACAGAAATTGCATCGGATTTAAATAAAAAGGCACAATGCCGACTCAAGTACTAGGAGACTGACTCTTCTTACTGTCTATGTTTTGAACCATTCCTGAGACACTAGTTATAGATTCCGATGCTTCACTTCAGGTATATTGTAACCCTCTGACCTTCTTATTGACGATGAAACACAGAAGTTGCATCGGATTTAAATAAAAATGCACAATGCCGACTCAAGTACTAGGAGACTGACTCTTCTTACTGTCTATGTTTTGAACCATTCCTGTGACACTAGCTATAGATTCAGATGCTTCACTTCAGGTTTACTGTATCCCTGTGACAGTCTTATTGACGATGAAACACAGAAATTGCATCGGAATTTAAAAGAAAAGGCACAATGCCGCCTTAAGTACAAGAGAACTGACTCCTCTTCCTGTCTATGTTTTGAACCATTACTGTGACACTAGTTATAGGTTCCGATGCATCACTTCGGGTTTACTGTATCGCTCCGACCTTCTTATTGACGATGAAACACAGAAATTGCATCGGAATTAAATACAAAAGGCACAATGCCGACTTCAGTAGAAGAAAACTGAGTCTTCTTACTGTCTATGATTCGAACCATTCCTGTCACACTAGTTATAGATTCCGAAGCTTCACTTCAGGTTTACTGTATCCCTCTGACCGTCTTATTGACGATGAAACACAGAAATTGCATCGGAATTAAATACAAAAGGCACAATGTCGAATTAAGTATAAGAAAACTGACTCTTCTTACTGTCTATGCTTTGAACCATTCCTGTGACACTAGTTATAGATTCCGATGCTTCACTTCATGTTTACTGTATCCCTCTGACCTTCTCATTGACGATGAAACACAGAAATTGCATCGTAATTAAATACAAAAGGCACAATGCCGACTTAAGTACAAGAAAACTGAGTCTTCTTACTGTCTATGGTTTGAACCATTCCTGTGACACTAGTTATAGATTCCGATGCTTCATTTCAGGTTTACTGTATCCCTCTGACCTTCTTATTGACGATGAATCACAGAAATTGCATCGGAATTTAATACAAAATGCACAATGCCGACTCAGGTACAAGAAGTCTGGCTCTTCTTACTGTCTATGTTTTGAACATTTAATGTGAGACCGGTTTTAGATTGCGATGCTTCTTTTCAGGTTTACTGTATCCCTTGGACCTTCGTATTGACGACGATACACGGAAATTGCATCGGAAATATATAGAAAAGGCACAATGCCTACTTAAGTACAAGAGAACAGACTCTTAATAATATCTATGCTTTGAACCATTCCTGTGACACTAGTTATAGATTCCGATGCTTCACTTCAGGTTTACTGTATCCAGCTGACCTTCTTATTGACGTTGAAACACAGACATTGCATCGGAATTAAATAGAAAAGGCACAATGCCGACTCGAGTACAGGAAGACTGACAGTTCTTACTCTCTATGTGTTGAACCATTCCTGTGACACTAGTTATAGATTCCGATGCTTCACTTCACGTTTACTGTATCCAGCTGACCTTCTTATTGACGATGAAACACAGAAATTGAATCGGAATTAAATACAAAAGGCACAATGCCGCCTTAAGTACAAGAGAACTGACTCCTCTTCCTGTCTATGTTTTGAACCATTACTGTGACACTAGTTATAGCTTCCGATGCATCACTTCAGGTTTACTGTATCGCTCCGACCTTCTTATTGACGATGAAACACAGAAATTGCATCGGAATTAAATTCAAAAGGCACAATGCCGACTTCAGTAGAAGAATACTGATTCTTCTTACTGTCTATGATTCGAACCATTCCTGTGACACTAGTTATAGATTCCGAAGCTTCACTTCAGGTTTACTGTATCCCTCTGACCGTCCTATACGATGAAACACAGAAATTGCATCGGAATTAAGTACAAAAGGCACAATGCCGACTCAAGTACAAGAAGACTGGCTCCTCTTAATGTCTATGTTTAGAACCTTTCATGTGATACCGGTTTTAGATTCCGATGCTTCACTTCAGGTTTACTGTATACCTTGGACCATCTTATTGACGACGAAACACAGAAACAGCATCGGAATTCAATAGAAAAGGCACAATGCCGACTTAAGAACAAGAAAGCTGACTCTTCTTACTGTCTATGTTTTGAACCATTCCTGTGACACTATTTATAGATTCCGATGCTTCACTTCAGTTTTACTGTATCCCTCTGACCTTCGTATTGACGATGAAACACAGAAATTGCATCGGAATTAAATACAAATGGCACAAAGGCAACTCAAGTACTTGAAGGCTGACTCTTGTTACAGTCTATGTTTTGAACCATTCCTGTGACACTATTTATAGATACCGATGCTTCACTTCAGGTTTACTGTTTCCCTCTGACCGAGGTATTGACGATGAAACACAGAAATTGCATCGGAATTAAATACAAAAGGCACAATGCCGACTCAAGTACAAGAAGACTGGCTCTTCTTACTGTCTATGCTTTGAACCTTTCCTGTGAGACTGGTTTTAGATTCCGATGCTTCACTTCATGTTTACTGTATCGCTATTACCTTCATATTGACGATGAAACACAGAAATTGCATCGTAATTGAATACAAAACGCACAATGCCGACTTAAGTAAAAGACAACTGGCTCTTCTTACTGTTTATGATTTGAACCATTCCTGTGACACTAGTCATAGATTCCGACGCTTCACTTCAGGTTTACGGTATCCCTGTGACCTTCTTATAGACAATGAAACACAGAAATTGCATCGGAATTAAAAACATAAGGCACAATGCAGACTTAAGTACAAGAAAACTGACTCTTCTTAATGTCTATGTTTTGAACCATTCCTGTGACACTAGTTATAGATTCCGATGCTTCACTTCAGGTTTACTGTATCCCTCTGACCTTCTTATTGATGATGAATAACAGAAATGGCATCGGAATTAAATACAAAAGGCACAATGCCGACTTAAGTACAAGAAGACTGGCTCGTCTTACTGTCTATGTTTTGAACCATTTCTGTGACACTAGTTATAGATTCCGATGCTTCTCTTCAGGTTTACTGCATCCCTCTGATCTTCTTATTGACGATGAAACACAGATATTGCATCGGAATTAAATACAAAAGGCACAATGCCGACCTTGGTACAAGAAGACTGACTCTTCTTACTTTCTATGTTTTGAATCATTCCTGTGACACTAGTTATTGATTCCGATGATCACTTCAGGTTTACTGTATCCCTCTGATCTTCTTATTGACGATGAAACACAGAAATTGCATCGGATTTAAATACTAAACGCACAATGCCGACTTAAGTACAAGAGAACTGACACTTCTAACTGTCTATGTTTTGAACCATTCCTGTGACACTAGTTATACATTCCGATGCTTCACTTCAGGTTTACTGTATCCCTCTGACCGTCTTATTGACGGTGAAACACAGAAATTGCATCGGAATTAAATACAAAAGCCACAATGCCGACTTAAGTACAAGATGACTGGCTCTTCTTACTGTCTATGTTTTGAACATTTAATGTGAGACCGGTTTTAGATTGCGATGCTTCTTTTCAGGTTTACTGTATCCCTTGGACCTTCTTATTGACGACGAAACACGGAAATTGCATCGGAAATAAATAGAAAAGACACAATGCCTACTTAAGTACAAGAAAACAGACTCTTAATAATATCTATGCTTTGAACCATTCCTGTGACACTAGTTATAGATTCCGATGCTTCACTTCAGGTTTACTGTATCCAGCTGACCTTCTTATTGACGATGAAACACAGACATTGCATCGGAATTAAATAGAAAAGGCACAATGCCGACTCGAGTACAAGAAGACTGACACTTCTTACTCTCTATGTGTTGAACCATTCCTGTGACACTAGTTATTGATTCCGATGCTTCACTTCAGGATTACTGTATGCCTCTGACCGTCGTATTGACGATGAAACACAGAAATTGCATCGGAATTTAATACAAAAGGCACAATGCCGACTCGAGTACAAGAAGACTGGCTCTTCTTCCTGTCTATGTTTTGAACCATTCCTGTGACACTAGTTATAGATTCCGATGCTTCACTTCAGGTTTACTGTATCCAGCTGACCTTCTTATTGACGATGAAACACAGAAATTGCATCGGAATTAAATACAAAAGGCACAATGCCGCCTTAAGTACAAGAGAACTGACTCCTCTTCCTGTCTATGTTTTGAACCATTACTGTGACACTAGTTATAGCTTCCGATGCATCACTTCAGGTTTACTTTATCGCTCCGAATTTCTTATTGACGATGAAACACAGAAATTGCATCGGAATTAAATTCAAAAGGCACAATGCCGACTTCAGTAGAAGAATACTGAGTCTTCTTACTGTCTATGATTCGAACCATTCCTGTGACACTAGTTATAGATTCCGAAGCTTCACTTCAGGTTTACTGTATCCCTCTGACCGTCCTATTCGATGAAACACAGAAATTGCATCGGAATTAAGTACAAAAGGCACAATGCCGACTCAAGTACAAGAAGACTGGCTCCTCTTAATGTCTATGTTTAGAACCTTTCATGTGATACCGGTTTTAGATTCCGATGCTTCACTTCAGGTTTACTGTATACCTTGGACCTTCTTATTGACGACGAAACACAGAAACAGCATCGGAATTCAATAGAAAAGGCACAATGCCGACTTAAGAACAAGAAAGCTGACTCTTCTTACTGTCTATGTTTTGAACCATTCCTGTGACACTATTTATAGATTCCGATGCTTCACTTCAGTTTTACTGTATCCCTCTGACCTTCGTATTGACGATGAAACACAGAAATTGCATCGGAATTAAATACAAATGGCACAAAGCCAACTCAAGTACTTGAAGGCTGACTCTTGTTACTGTCTATGTTTTGAACCATTCCTGTGACACTAGTTATAGATACCGATGCTTCACTTCAGGTTTACTGTTTCCCTCTGACCGTCGTATTTACGATGAAACACAGAAATTGCATCGGAATTAAATACAAAAGGCACAATGCCGACTCAAGTACAAGAAGACTGGCTCTTCTTACTGTCTATGCTTTGAACCTTTCCTGTGAGACTGGTTTTAGATTCCGATGCATCACTTCATGTTTACTGTATCGCTATTACCTTCATATTGACGATGAAACACAGAAATTGCATCGTAATTGAATACAAAACGCACAATGCCGACTTAAGTAAAAGAAAACTGGCTCTTCTTACTGTTTATGATTTGAACCATTCCTGTGACACTAGTCATAGATTCCGACGCTTCACTTCAGGTTTACGGTATCCCTGTGACCTTCTTATAGACAATGAAACACAGAAATTGCATCGGAATTAAAAACATAAGGCACAATGCAGACTTAAGTACAAGAAAACTGACTCTTCTTAATGTCTATGTTTTGAACCATTCCTGTGACACTAGTTATAGATTTAGATGCTTCACTTCAGGTTTACTGTATCCCTCTGACCTTCTTATTGATGATGAATAACAGAAATTGCATCGGAATTAAATACAAAAGGCACAATGCCGACTTAAGTACAAGAAGACTGGCTCGTCTTACTGTCTGTGTTTTGAACCATTTCTGTGACACTAGTTATAGATTCCGATGCTTCTCTTCAGGTTTACTGTATCCCTCTGATCTTCTTATTGACGATGAAACACAGATATTGCATCGGAAGTAAATACAAAAGGCACAATGCCGACCTTAGTACAAGAAGACCGACTCTTCTTACTTTCTATGTTTTGAACCTTTCCTGTGACACTAGTTATAGATTCCGATGCTTCACATCAGGTTTACTGTATCCCTCTGACCTTCTTATTGACGATGAAACACAGAAATTGCATCGGATTTAAATACAAAACGCACAATGCCGACTTAAGTACAAGAGAACTGACACTTCTAACTGTCTATGTTTTGAACCATTCCTGTGACACTAGTTATTCATTCCGATGCTTCACTTCAGGTTTACTGTATCCCTCTGACCGTCTTATTGACGGTGAAACACAGAAATTGCATCGGAATTAAATACAAAAGGCACAATGCCGACCTTAGTACAAGAAGACCGACTCTTCTTACTTTCTATGTTTTGAACCATTCCTGTGACACTAGTTATAGATTCCGATGCTTCACTTCAGGTTTACTGTATCCCTCTGACCTTCTCATTGACGATGAAACCTTGAAATTGCATCGGAATTATATTTAAAAGGCACAATGCCGACTTAAGTACAAGAAGACTGACCTTCTTACTGTCTATGTTTTGAACCATTCCTATGACGCCAGTTATAGATTCTGATGCTTCACTTCTGGTTCACTGTATCCCTCTGACCTTCTTATCGACGATGAAACACAGAAATTGCATCTTAATTAAATTCAAAAGGCCCAATGCCAACTTCAGTACAAGAAGACTGACTCTTCTTACTGTCTATGTTTTGAACCATTCCTGTGACACTAGTTATAGATTCCGATGCTTCACTTCAGGTTTACTGTATCCCTCTGACCTTCTTATTGACGATGAAACACAGAAATTGCATCTTAATTAAATACAAAAGGCACAATGCCGACTTGAGTACAAGAAGACTGACTCTTCTTACTGTCTATGTTTTGAACCATTCCTGTGACACTAGTTATAGATTCCGATGCTTCACTGCTGGTTTACTGTATCCCTCTGACCTTCTTATTGACGATCAAACACAGAAAATTGATCGGAATTAAAAACAAAAGGCACAATGCCGACTCAAGTACAAGAAGACTGACTCTTCTTACTGCCTATGTTCTGAACCATTCCTGTGACACTAGTTATAGATTCCGATGCTTCACTTCACGTTTAATGTATCCAGCTGACATTCTTATTGAAGACGAAACACAGAAATTGCATCGGAATTATATACCAAAGGCACAATGCCGACTTCAGTACAAGAAGACTGACTCTTCTTACTGTCTATGTTTTGAACCATTCCTGTGACGCCAGTTATAGATTCTGATCCTTCTGACCTTTTTATCGACGATGAAACACAGAAATTGCATCTTAATTAAATTCAAAAGGCCCAATGCCAACTTAAGTACAAGAAGACTGACTCTTCTTACTGTCTATGTTTTGAACCATTCCAGTGACACTAGTTATGGATTCCGATGCTTCACTTCAGTTTTTCTGTATACCTCTGACCTTCTTATTGACGATGAAACACAGAAATTGCATCGGAATTAAAAACAAAATGCACCATGCCGACTCAAGTACAAGAGGTCTGGCTCTTCTTACTGTCTATGTTTTGAACCTTTCCTGTGAGACCGGTTTTAGATTCCGATGCTTCACCTCAGATTTACTGTATCCCTTGTACCTTCCTAGTGACGACGAAACACAGAAATTCCATCGGAATTAAATAGAAAAGGCACAATGGAAACTTAAGTACATGAAAACTGACTCTTCTTAATATCTATGCTTTGAACCATTCCTGTGACACTAGTTATAGATTCCGATGCTTCACTTCAGTTTTACTGTATCCTTCTGACCTTCTTATTGACGATGAAACACAGAAATTGCATCGGAATTAAATACAAAAGGCACAATGCGGACTGAAGTACTAGAAGACTAACTCTTCTTACTGTCTATGTTTTGAACCATTCTTGTGACACTAGTTATAGATTCCGATGCTTCACTTCAGGTTTACTCTATTCCTCTGACGGTCGTATTGACGATGAAACACAGAAATTGCATCGGAATTAAATACAAAAGGCACAATGCGGACTCGAGTACAAGAGGACTGGCTCTTCTTCCTGTCTATGCTTTGAACCATTCCTGTGACACTAGTTATAGATTCCGCTGCGTCACTTTCAGTTTTACTGTACCCCTCTGACCTTCATATTGACGATGAAACACAGAAATTGCATCGGAATTAAATACAAAAAGCACAATGCCGACTTAAGTACAAGAAGACTGACCCTTCTTACTGTCTATGTTTTGACCCATTCCTGTGACACTTGTTATAGATTCCGATGCTTCACTTCAGTTTTACTGCATCCCTCTGACCTTCGTATTGACGATGAAACACAGAAATTGCATCGGAACTAAATACAAAAGGCGCAAAGAAAACTCAAGTACTAGAAGACTGACTCTTTGTACGGTCTATGCTTTGAATAATTCCTGTGACACTAGTTATAGATTCCGATGCTAGACTGCAGGTTTAACGTATCCTTCTGACCGTCGTATTGACGATGAATCACAGAAATTGCATCGGAATTAAATACAAAAGGCACAATGCCAAATCAAGTACAAGAAGACTGGCTCTTCTTACTGTCTATGTTTTGAAACTTTCCTGTGAGAAAGGGTTTTAGATTCCGATGTTTCACTTCAGGTTTACTGTATCCCTTGGACCTTCTTATTGACGACGAAACACAGAAATTGCATGGGAATTAAATACAAAAGGCACAATGCCGATTTAAGTACAAGAAAACTGACTCTTCTTACTGTCTATGTTTTGAACCATTCCTGTGACACTAGTTATAGATTCCGATGCTTCACTTCAGGTTTACTGTATCCCTCTGACCTTCTTATTGACGATGAAACACAGCAATTGCATCGAAATTAAATACAAAAGGCACTATGTCGACCCAAGTACAAGAAGAGTGGCTCTTCCAACTGTCTATGTTTTTTATCTTTCCTGTGATACCGGTTTTAGTTTCTGATGCTTCACTTCAGGTTTACTGTATCCCTCTGACCTTCTTATTGACGATGAAGCACAGAAATTGCATCGGAATTAGATACAAAAATCACAATGCCGAATTAAGTATAAGAAAACTGATTCTTCTTACTGTCTATGCTTTGAACCATTCCTGTGACACTAGTTATAGATTCCGATGCTTCACTTCATGTTTACTGTATCCCTCTGACCTTCTTAATGACGATGAAACACAGAAATTGCATCATAATTAAATATAAAAGGCACAATGCCGACTTAAGTACAAGAAAACTGAGTCTTCTTACTGTCTATGATTTGAACCATTCCTGTGACACTAGTTATCGATTCCGATGCTTCACTTCTGGTTTACTGTATCCCTCTGACCGTCTTATTGACGGCCAATCACCGAAATAGCATCGAAATTATATACAAAAGGCACAATGCCGACTTAAGTAAAAGAAAATTGGCTCTTCTTACTGTTTATGATTTGAACCATTCCTGTGACACTAGTCGTAGATTCTGATGCTTCACTTTAGGTTTACGGTATCCCTGTGACCTTCTTATAGACAATGAAACACAGAAATTGCATCGGAATTAAGAACAAAAGGCACAATGCAGACTTAAGTACAAGAAAACTGACTCTACTTACTGTCTATGTTTTTAACCATTCCTGTGACACTAGTTATAGATTCCGCTGCTTCACTTCATGTTTACTGTATCGCTCTGACCTTCTTAATGACGATGAAACACAGAAATTGCATCATAATTAAATATAAAAGGCACAATGCCGACTTAAGTACAAGAAAACTGAGTCTTCTTACTGTCTATGATTTGAACCATTCCTGTGACACTAGTTATCGATTCCGATGCTTCACTTCAGGTTTCGTGTATCCCTCTGACCTTCTTATTGACGATCAAACACAGAAAATTGATCGGAATTAAAAACAAAAGGCACAATGCCGACTCAAGTACAAGAAGACTGGCTCTTCTTACTGCCTATGTTCTGAACCATTCCTGTGACACTAGTAATAGATTCCGATGCTTCACTTCACGTTTAATGTATCCAGCTGACCTTCTTATTGAAGACGAAACACAGAAATTGCATCGGAATTATATACAAAAGGCACAATGCCGACTTAAGTACAAGAAGACTGACTCTTCTTACTGCCTATGTTCTGAACCATTCCTGTGACACTAGTTATAGATTCCGATGCTTCACTTCACGTTTAATGTATCCAGCTGACCTTCTTATTGAAGACGAAACACAGAAATTGCATCGGAATTAAATACAAATTGCACAATGTCGTCACAGGTGCAAGAAGTCTGGCTCTTCTTACTGTCTATGTTTTGAACATTTAATGTGAGACCGGTTTTGGATTGCGATGCTTCTCTTCAGGTTTACTGTATCCCTTGGACCTTCTTATTGACGACGAAACACAGAAATTGCATCGGAATTAAATAGAAAAGGCACAATGCCTACTTAAGTACAAGAAAACATACTCTTCATAATATCTATGTTTTGAACCATTCCTGTGACACTAGTTATAGTTTCCGATGCCTCACTTCAGGTTTACTGTATCCAGCTGACCTTCTTATTGACGATGAAACACAGAAATTGCATCGGAATTAAATAGAAAAGGAACAATGCCGACTCGAGTACAAGAAGCCTGACTCTTCATACTGTCTATGTGTTGAACCATTACTGTGACACTAGTTATAGATTCCGATGCTTCACTGCTGGTTTACTGTATCCCTCTGACCTTCTTATTGACGATCAAACACAGAAAATTGATCGGAATTAAAAACAAAATGCACAATGCCGACTCAAGTACAAGAAGACTGGCTCTTCTTACTGCCTATGTTCTGAACCATTCCTGTGACACTAGTTATAGATTCCGATGCTTCACTTCACGTTTAATGTATCCAGCTGACCTTCTTATTGCAGACGAAACACAGAAATTGCATCGGAATTATATACAAAAGGCACAATGCCGACTTAAGTACAAGAAGACTGACTCTTCTTACTGTCTATGTTTTGAACCATTCCTGTGACGCCAGTTATAGATTCTGATCCCTCTGACCTTTTTATCGACGATGAAACACAGAAATTGCATCTTAATTAAATTCAAAAGGCCCAATGCCAACTTAAGTACAAGAAGACTGACTCTTCTTACTGTCTATGTTTTGAACCATTCCAGTGACACTAGTTATGGATTCCGATGCTTCACTTCAGTTTTTCTGTATACCTCTGACCTTCTTATTGACGATGAAACACAGAAATTGCATCGGAATTAAAAACAAAATGCACCATGCCGACTCAAGTACAAGAGGTCTGGTTCTTCTTACTGTCTATGTTTTGAACCTTTCCTGTGAGACCGGTTTTAGATTCCGATGCTTCACCTCAGATTTACTGTATCCCTTGTACCTTCTTAGTGACGACGAAACACAGAAATTCCATCGGAATTAAATAGAAAAGGCACAATGGAAACTTAAGTACATGAAAACTGACTCTTCTTAATATCTATGCTTTGAACCATTCCTGTGACACTAGTTATAGATTCCGATGCTTCACTGCTGGTTTACTGTATCCCTCTGACCTTCTTATTGACGATCAAACACAGAAAATTGATCGGAATTAAAAACAAAAGGCACAATGCCGACTCAAGTACAAGAAGACTGGCTCTTCTTACTGCCTATGTTCTGAACCATTCCTGTGACACTAGTTATAGATTCCGATGCTTCACTTCACGTTTAATGCATCCAGCTGACCTTCTTATTGAAGACGAAACACAGAAATTGCATCGGAATTATATACAAAAGGCACAATGCCGACTTAAGTACAAGAAGACTGACTCTTCTTACTGTCTATGTTTTGAACCATTCCTGTGACGCCAGTTATAGATTCTGATCCCTCTGACCTTTTTATCGACGATGAAACACAGAAATTGCATCTTAATTAAATTCAAAAGGCCCAATGCCAACTTAAGTACAACAAGACTGACTCTTCTTACTGTCTATGTTTTGAACCATTCCAGTGACACTAGTTATCGATTCCGATGCTTCACTTCAGGTTTACTGTATCCCTCTGACCTTCTTATTGACGATGAAACACAGCAATTGTATCGAAATTAAATACAAAAGGCACTATGTCGACCCAAGTACAAGAAGAGTGTCTCTTCCAACTTTCTATGTTTTGAACCTTTCCTGTGATACCAGTTTTAGTTTCCGGTGCTTTACTTCAGGTTTACTGTATCCCTTGGACCTTCTTTTGACGACGAAACACAGAAACTGCATCGAAATTAAATAGAAAAGGCACAATTTCGACTTAAGTACAAGAAAACTAACTCTTCTTACTGTCTATGTTTTGAACCATTATTGTGACACTAGTTATAAATTCCGATGCATCACTTCAGATATACTGTATCCCTCTGACCTTCTTATTGACGATGAAACACAGAAATTGCATCGGAATTAAATACAAAAGGCACAATGCCAACCCAAGTACAAGAAGAGTGGCTCTTCTTACTGTCTATGTTTTTTATCTTTCCTGTGATACCGGTTTTAGTTTCTGATGCTTCACTTCAGGTTTACTGTATCCCTCTGACCTTCTTATTGACGATGAAGCACAGAAATTGCATCGGAATTAGATACAAAAATCACAATGCCGAATTAAGTATAAGAAAACTGATTCTTCTTACTGTCTATGCTTTGAACCATTCCTGTGACACTAGTTATAGATTCCGATGCTTCACTTCATGTTTACTGTATCCCTCTGACCTTCTTAATGACGATGAAACACAGAAATTGCATCATAATTAAATATAAAAGGCACAATGCCGACTTAAGTACAAGAAAACTGAGTCTTCTTACTGTCTATGATTTGAACCATTCCTGTGACACTAGTTATCGATTCCGATGCTTCACTTCTGGTTTACTGTATCCCTCTGACCGTCTTATTGACGGCCAATCACCGAAATAGCATCGAAATTATATACAAAAGGCACAATGCCGACTTAAGTAAAAGAAAATTGGCTCTTCTTACTGTTTATGATTTGAACCATTCCTGTGACACTAGTCGTAGATTCTGATGCTTCACTTTAGGTTTACGGTATCCCTGTGACCTTCTTATAGACAATGAAACACAGAAATTGCATCGGAATTAAGAACAAAAGGCACAATGCAGACTTAAGTACAAGAAAACTGACTCTACTTACTGTCTATGTTTTGAACCATTCCTGTGACACTAGTTATAGATTCCGCTGCTTCACTTCATGTTTACTGTATCGCTCTGACCTTCTTAATGACGATGAAACACAGAAATTGCATCATAATTAAATATAAAAGGCACAATGCCGACTTAAGTACAAGAAAACTGAGTCTTCTTACTGTCTATGATTTGAACCATTCCTGTGACACTAGTTATCGATTCCGATGCTTCACTTCAGGTTTCGTGTATCCCTCTGACCTTCTTATTGACGATCAAACACAGAAAATTGATCGGAATTAAAAACAAAAGGCACAATGCCGACTCAAGTACAAGAAGACTGGCTCTTCTTACTGCCTATGTTCTGAACCATTCCTGTGACACTAGTTATAGATTCCGATGCTTCACTTCACGTTTAATGTATCCAGCTGACCTTCTTATTGAAGACGAAACACAGAAATTGCATCGGAATTATATACAAAAGGCACAATGCCGACTTAAGTACAAGAAGACTGACTCTTCTTACTGCCTATGTTCTGAACCATTCCTGTGACACTAGTTATAGATTCCGATGCTTCACTTCACGTTTAATGTATCCAGCTGACCTTCTTATTGAAGACGAAACACAGAAATTGCATCGGAATTAAATACAAATTGCACAATGTCGTCACAGGTGCAAGAAGTCTGGCTCTTCTTACTGTCTATGTTTTGAACATTTAATGTGAGACCGGTTTTGGATTGCGATGCTTCTCTTCAGGTTTACTGTATCCCTTGGACCTTCTTATTGACGACGAAACACAGAAATTGCATCGGAATTAAATAGAAAAGGCACAATGCCTACTTTAGTACAAGAAAACATACTCTTCATAATATCTATGTTTTGAACCATTCCTGTGACACTAGTTATAGTTTCCGATGCCTCACTTCAGGTTTACTGTATCCAGCTGACCTTCTTATTGACGATGAAACACAGAAATTGCATCGGAATTAAATAGAAAAGGCACAATGCCGACTCGAGTACAAGAAGCCTGACTCTTCATACTGTCTATGTGTTGAACCATTACTGTGACACTAGTTATAGATTCCGATGCTTCACTGCTGGTTTACTGTATCCCTCTGACCTTCTTATTGACGATCAAACACAGAAAATTGATCGGAATTAAAAACAAAATGCACAATGCCGACTCAAGTACAAGAAGACTGGCTCTTCTTACTGCCTATGTTCTGAACCATTCCTGTGACACTAGTTATAGATTCCGATGCTTCACTTCACGTTTAATGTATCCAGCTGACCTTCTTATTGCAGACGAAACACAGAAATTGCATCGGAATTATATACAAAAGGCACAATGCCGACTTAAGTACAAGAAGACTGACTCTTCTTACTGTCTATGTTTTGAACCATTCCTGTGACGCCAGTTATAGATTCTGATCCCTCTGACCTTTTTATCGACGATGAAACACAGAAATTGCATCTTAATTAAATTCAAAAGGCCCAATGCCAACTTAAGTACAAGAAGACTGACTCTTCTTACTGTCTATGTTTTGAACCATTCCAGTGACACTAGTTATGGATTCCGATGCTTCACTTCAGTTTTTCTGTATACCTCTGACCTTCTTATTGACGATGAAACACAGAAATTGCATCGGAATTAAAAACAAAATGCACCATGCCGACTCAAGTACAAGAGGTCTGGTTCTTCTTACTGTCTATGTTTTGAACCTTTCCTGTGAGACCGGTTTTAGATTCCGATGCTTCACCTCAGATTTACTGTATCCCTTGTACCTTCTTAGTGACGACGAAACACAGAAATTCCATCGGAATTAAATAGAAAAGGCACAATGGAAACTTAAGTACATGAAAACTGACTCTTCTTAATATCTATGCTTTGAACCATTCCTGTGACACTAGTTATAGATTCCGATGCTTCACTGCTGGTTTACTGTATCCCTCTGACCTTCTTATTGACGATCAAACACAGAAAATTGATCGGAATTAAAAACAAAAGGCACAATGCCGACTCAAGTACAAGAAGACTGGCTCTTCTTACTGCCTATGTTCTGAACCATTCCTGTGACACTAGTTATAGATTCCGATGCTTCACTTCACGTTTAATGCATCCAGCTGACCTTCTTATTGAAGACGAAACACAGAAATTGCATCGGAATTATATACAAAAGGCACAATGCCGACTTAAGTACAAGAAGACTGACTCTTCTTACTGTCTATGTTTTGAACCTTTCCTGTGACGCCAGTTATAGATTCTGATCCCTCTGACCTTTTTATCGACGATGAAACACAGAAATTGCATCTTAATTAAATTCAAAAGGCCCAATGCCAACTTAAGTACAACAAGACTGACTCTTCTTACTGTCTATGTTTTGAACCATTCCAGTGACACTAGTTATCGATTCCGATGCTTCACTTCAGGTTTACTGTATCCCTCTGACCTTCTTATTGACGATGAAACACAGCAATTGTATCGAAATTAAATACAAAAGGCACTATGTCGACCCAAGTACAAGAAGAGTGTCTCTTCCAACTTTCTATGTTTTGAACCTTTCCTGTGATACCAGTTTTAGTTTCCGGTGCTTTACTTCAGGTTTACTGTATCCCTTGGACCTTCTTTTGACGACGAAACACAGAAACTGCATCGAAATTAAATAGAAAAGGCACAATTTCGACTTAAGTACAAGAAAACTAACTCTTCTTACTGTCTATGTTTTGAACCATTATTGTGACACTAGTTATAAATTCCGATGCATCACTTCAGATATACTGTATCCCTCTGACCTTCTTATTGACGATGAAACACAGAAATTGCATCGGAATTAAATACAAAAGGCACAATGCCAACCCAAGTACAAGAAGAGTGGCTCTTCTTACTGTCTATGTTTTTTATCTTTCCTGTGATACCGGTTTTAGTTTCTGATGCTTCACTTCAGGTTTACTGTATCCCTCTGACCTTCTTATTGACGATGAAGCACAGAAATTGCATCGGAATTAAATACAAAAATCACAATGCCGAATTAAGTACAAGAAAACTGATTCTTCTTACTGTCTATGCTTTGAACCATTCCTGTGACACTAGTTATAGATTCCGATGCTTCACTTCATGTTTACTGTATCCCTCTGACCTTCTTAATGACGATGAAACACAGAAATTGCATCATAATTAAATATAAAAGGCACAATGCCGACTTAAGTACAAGAAAACTGAGTCTTCTTACTGTCTATGATTTGAACCATTCCTGTGACACTAGTTATCGATTCCGATGCTTCACTTCTGGTTTACTGTATCCCTCTGACCGTCTTATTGACGGCCAATCACCGAAATAGCATCGAAATTATATACAAAAGGCACAATGCCGACTTAAGTAAAAGAAAATTGGCTCTTCTTACTGTTTATGATTTGAACCATTCCTGTGACACTAGTCGTAGATTCCGTTGCTTCACTTTAGGTTTACGGTATCCCTGTGACCTTCTTATAGACAATGAAACACAGAAATTGCATCGGAATTAAGAACAAAAGGCACAATGCAGACTTAAGTACAAGAAAACTGACTCTTCTTACTGTCTATGATTTGAACCATTCCTGTGACACTAGTTATAGATTCCGATGCTTCACTTCATGTTTACTGTATCGCTCTGACCTTCTTAATGACGATGAAACACAGAAATTGCATCGGAATTAAATACAAATTGCACAATGTCGTCACAGGTGCAAGAAGTCTGGCTCTTCTTACTGTCTATGTTTTGAACATTTAATGTGAGACCGGTTTTGGATTGCGATGCTTCTCTTCAGGTTTACTGTATCCCTTGGACCTTCTTATTGACGACGAAACACAGAAATTGCATCGGAATTAAATAGAAAAGGCACAATGCCTACTTAAGTACAAGAAGACATACTCTTAATAATATCTATGTTTTGAACCATTCCTGTGACACTAGTTATAGTTTACGATGCCTCACTTCAGGTTTACTGTATCCAGCTGACCTTCTTACTGACGATGAAACACAGAAATTGCATCGGAATTAAATAGAAAAGGCACAATGCCGACTCGAGTACAAGAAGCCTGACTCTTCATACTGTCTATGTGTTGAACCATTACTGTGACACTAGTTATAGATTCCGATGCTTCACTGCTGGTTTACTGTATCCCTCTGACCTTCTTATTGACGATCAAACACAGAAAATTGATCGGAATTAAAAACAAAAGGCACAATGCCGACTCAAGTACAAGAAGACTGGCTCTTCTTACTGCCTATGTTCTGAACCATTCCTGTGACACTAGTTATAGATTCCGATGCTTCACTTCACGTTTAATGTATCCAGCTGACCTTCTTATTGAAGACGAAACACAGAAATTGCATCGGAATTATATACAAAAGGCACAATGCCGACTTAAGTACAAGAAGACTGACTCTTCTTACTGTCTATGTTTTGAACCATTCCTGTGACGCCAGTTATAGATTCTGATCCCTCTGACCTTATTATCGACGATGAAACACAGAAATTGCATCTTAATTAAATTCAAAAGGCCCAATGCCAACTTAAGTACAAGAAGACTGACTCTTCTTACTGTCTATGTTTTGAACCATTCCAGTGACACTAGTTATGGATTCCGATGCTTCACTTCAGTTTTTCTGTATACCTCTGACCTTCTTATTGACGATGAAACACAGAAATTGCATCGGAATTAAAAACAAAATGCACCATGCCGACTCAAGTACAAGAGGTCTGGCTCTTCTTACTGTCTATGTTTTGAACCTTTCCTGTGAGACCGGTTTTAGATTCCGATGCTTCACCTCAGATTTACTGTATCCCTTGTACCTTCTTAGTGACGACGAAACACAGAAATTCCATCGGAATTAAATAGAAAAGGCACAATGGAAACTTAAGTACATGAAAACTGACTCTTCTTAATATCTATGCTTTGAACCATTTCTGTGACACTAGTTATAGATTCCGATGCTTCACTGCTGGTTTACTGTATCCCTGTGACCTTCTTATTGACGATCAAACACAGAAAATTGATCGGAATTAAAAACAAAAGGCACAATGCCAACTCAAGTACAAGAAGACTGGCTCTTCTTACTGCCTATGTTCTGAACCATTCCTGTGACACTAGTTATAGATTCCGATGCTTCACTTCACGTTTAATGTATCCAGCTGACCTTCTTATTGAAGACGAAACACAGAAATTGCATCGGAATTAAATACAAAAGGCACAATGCCGACTTAAGTACCAAAAGACTGACTCTTCTTACTCTCTATGTTTTGAACCATTCCTGTGACACTAGTTATAGATTCCGATGCTTCACTTCAGGTGTACTGTATCCCTCTGACCTTCTCATTGACGATGAAACCTTGAAATTGCATCGGAATTATATTTAAAAGACACAATGCCGACTTAAGTACAAGAAGACTGACTCTTCTTACTGTCTATGATTTGAACCATTCCTATGACGCCAGTTATAGATTCTGATGCTTCACTTCTGGTTCACTGTATCCCTCTGACCTTCTTATCGACGATGAAACACAGAAATTGCATCTTAATTAAATTCAAAAGGCCCAATGCCAACTTAAGTACAAGAAGACTGACTCTTCTTACTGTCTATGTTTTGAACCATTGCTGTGACACTAGTTATAGATTCCGATGCTTCACTTCAGGTTTACTGTATCCCTCTGACCTTCTTATTGACGATGAAACACAGAAATTGCATCGGATTTAAATACAAAACGCACAATGCCGACTTAAGTACAAGAGAACTGACACTTACAACTGTCTATGTTTTGAACCATTCCTGTGACACTAGTTATACATTCCGATGCTTCACTTCAGGTTTACTGTATCCCTCTGACCGTCTTATTGACGGTGAAACACAGAAATTGCATCGGAATTAAATACAAAAGGCACAATGCCGACTTAAGTACAAGAAGACTGGCTCTTCTTACTGTCTACGATTTGAACCATTCCTGTGACACTAGTTATAGATTCCGATGCTTCACTTCAGGTTTACTGTATCCCTCTGACCTTCTCATTGACGATGAAACCTTGAAATTGCATCGGAATTATATTTAAAAGGCACAATGCCGACTTAAGTACAAGAAGACTGACTCTTCTTACTGTCTATGATTTGAACCATTCCTATGACGCCAGTTATAGATTCTGATGCTTCACTTCTGGTTCACTGTATCCCTCTGACCTTCTTATTGACGATGAAACACAGAAATTGCATCTTAATTAAATACAAAGGGCACAATGCCGACTTAAGTACAAGAAGACTGACTCTTCTTACTCTCTATGTTTTGAACCATTCCAGTGACACTAGTTATGGATTCCGATGCTTCACTTCAGTTTTTCTGTATACCTCTGACCTTCTTATTGACGATGAAACACAGAAATTGCATCGGAATTAAAAACAAAATGCACCATGCCGACTCAAGTACAAGAGGTCTGGCTCTTCTTACTGTCTATGTTTTGAACCTTTCCTGTGAGACCGGTTTTAGATTCCGATGCTTCACCTCAGATTTACTGTATCCCTTGTACCTTCCTAGTGACGACGAAACACAGAAATTCCATCGGAATTAAATAGAAAAGGCACAATGGAAACTTAAGTACATGAAAACTGACTCTTCTTAATATCTATGCTTTGAACCATTCCTGTGACACTAGTTATAGATTCCGATGCTTCACTTCAGTTTTACTGTATCCTTCTGACCTTCTTATTGACGATGAAACACAGAAATTGCATCGGAATTAAATACAAAAGGCACAATGCCGACTCAAGTACTAGAAGACTGACTCTTCTTACTGTCTATGTTTTGAACCATTCTTGTGACACTAGTTATAGATTCCGATGCTTCACTTCAGGTTTACTCTATTCCTCTAACGGTCGTATTGACGATGAAACACAGAAATTGCATCGGAATTAAATACAAAAGGCACAATGCCGACTCGAGTACAAGAGGACTGGCTCTTCTTCCTGTCTATGCTTTGAACCATTCCTGTGACACTAGTTATAGATTCCGATGCTTCACTTTCAGTTTTACTGTACCCCTCTGACCTTCATATTGACGATGAAACACAGAAATTGCATCGGAATTAAATACAAAAAGCACAATGCCGACTTAAGTACAAGAAGACTGACCCTTCTTACTGTCTATGTTTTGACCCATTCCTGTGACACTTGTTATAGATTCCGATGCTTCACTTCAGTTTTACTGCATCCCTCTGACCTTCGTATTGACGATGAAACACAGAAATTGCATCGGAACTAAATACAAAAGGCACAAAGAAAACTCAAGTACTAGAAGTCTGACTCTTTGTACGGTCTATGCTTTGAACCATTCCTGTGACACTAGTTATAGATTCCGATGCTAGACTGCAGGTTTAACGTAACCTTCTGGCCGTCGTATTGACGATGAATCACAGAAATTGCATTGGAATTAAATACAAAAGGCACAATGCCAAATCAAGTACAAGAAGAATGGCTCTTCTTACTGTCTATGTTTTGAAACTTTCCTGTGAGAAAGGGTTTTAGATTCCGATGTTTCACTTCAGGTTTACTGTATCCCTTGGACCTTCTTATTGACGACGAAACACAGAAATTGCATGGGAATTAAATACAAAAGGCACAATGCCGATTTAAGTACAAGAAAACTGACTCTTCTTACTGTCTATGTTTTGAACCATTCCTGTGACACTAGTTATAGATTCCGATGCTTCACTTCAGGTTTACTGTGTCCCTCTGACCTTCTTATTGACGATGAAACACAGCAATTGCATCGAAATTAAATACAAAAGGCACTATGTCGACCCAAGTACAAGAAGAGTGGCTCTTCCAACTGTCTATGTTTTGAACCTTTCCTGTGATACCAGTTTTAGTTTCCGGTGCTTTACTTCAGGTTTACTGTATCCCTAGGACCTTCTTTTGACGACGAAACACAGAAACTGCATCGAAATTAAATAGAAAAGGCACAATTTCGACTTAAGTACAAGAAAACTAACTCTTCTTACTGTCTATGTTTTGAACCATTATTGTGACACTAGTTATAAATTCCGATGCATCACTTCAGATATACTGTATCCCTCTGACCTTCTTATTGACGATGAAACACAGAAATTGCATCGGAATTAAATACAAAAGGCACAATGCCAACTCAAGTACAAGAAGAGTGGCTCTTCTTACTGTCTATGTTTTTTATCTTTCCTGTGATACCGGTTTTAGTTTCTGATGCTTCACTTCAGGTTTACTGTATCCCTCTGACCTTCTTATTGACGATGAAGCACAGAAATTGCATCGGAATTAAATACAAAAATCACAATGCCGAATTAAGTATAAGAAAACTGATTCTTCTTACTGTCTATGCTTTGAACCATTCCTGTGACACTAGTTATAGATTCCGATGCTTCACTTCATGTTTACTGTATCCCTCTGACCTTCTTAATGACGATGGAACACAGAAATTGCATCATAATTAAATATAAAAGGCACAATGCCGACTTAAGTACAAGAAAACTGAGTCTTCTTACTGTCTATGATTTGAACCATTCCTGTGACACTAGTTATCGATTCCGATGCTTCACTTCTGGTTTACTGTATCCCTCTGACCGTCTTATTGACGGCCAATCACCGAAATAGCATCGAAATTATATATAAAAGGCACAATGCCGACTTAAGTAAAAGAAAATTGGCTCTTCTTACTGTTTATGATTTGAACCATTCCTGTGACACTAGTCGTAGATTCCGATGCTTCACTTTAGGTTTACGGTATCCCTGTGACCTTCTTATAGACAATGAAACACAGAAATTGCATCGGAATTAAGAACCAAAGGCACAATGCAGACTTAAGTACAAGAAAACTGACTCTTCTTACTGTCTATGATTTGAACCCTTCCTGTGACACTAGTTATAGATTCCGATGCTTCACTTCATGTTTACTGTATCGCTCTGACCTTCTTAATGACGATGAAACACAGAAATTGCATCATAATTAAATATAAAAGGCACAATGCCGACTTAAGTACAAGAAAACTGAGTCTTCTTACTGTCTATGATTTGAACCATTCCTGTGACACTAGTTATCGATTCCGATGCTTCACTTCAGGTTTCGTGTATCCCTCTGACAGTCTTATTGACGATGAAACACAGAAATTGCATCGGAATTAAATACAAATTGCACAATGTCGTCACAGGTGCAAGAAGTCTGGCTCTTCTTACTGTCTATGTTTTGAACATTTAATGTGAGACCGGTTTTGGATTGCGATGCTTCTCTTCAGGTTTACTGTATCCCTTGGACCTTCTTATTGACGACGAAACACAGAAATTGCATCGGATTTAAATAGAAAAGGCACAATGCCTACTTAAGTACAAGAAGACATACTCTTCATAATATCTATGTTTTGAACCATTCCTGTGACACTAGTTATAGTTTCCGATGCCTCACTTCAGGTTTACTGTATCCAGCTGACCTTCTTATTGACGATGAAACACAGAAATTGCATCGGAATTAAATAGAAAAGGCACAATGCCGACTCGAGTACAAGAAGCCTGACTCTTCATACTGTCTATGTGTTGAACCATTACTGTGACACTAGTTATAGATTCCGATGCTTCACTGCTGGTTTACTGTATCCCTCTGACCTTCTTATTGACGATCAAACACAGAAATTGCATCGGAATTATATACAAAAGGCACAATGCCGACTTAAGTACAAGAAGACTGACTCTTCTTACTGTCTATGTTTTGAACCATTCCAGTGACACTAGTTATGGATTCCGATGCTTCACTTCAGTTTTTCTGTATACCTCTGACCTTCTTATTGACGATGAAACACAGAAATTGCATCGGAATTAAAAACAAAATGCACCATGCCGACTCAAGTACAAGAGGTCTGGCTCTTCTTACTGTCTATGTTTTGAACCTTTCCTGTGAGACCGGTTTTAGATTACGATGCTTCACCTCAGATTTACTGTATCCCTTGTACCTTCTTAGTGACGACGAAACACAGAAATTCCATCGGAATTAAATAGAAAAGGCACAATGGAAACTTAAGTACATGAAAACTGACTCTTCTTAATACCTATGCTTTGAACCATTTCTGTGACACTAGTTATAGATTCCGATGCTTCACTGCTGGTTTACTGTATCCCTGTGACCTTCTTATTGACGATCAAACACAGAAAATTGATCGGAATTAAAAACAAAAGGCACAATGCCGACTCAAGTACAAGAAGACTGGCTCTTCTTACCGCCTATGTTCTGAACCATTCCTGTGACACTAGTTATAGATTCCGATGCTTCACTTCACGTTTAATGTATCCAGCTGACCTTCTTATTGAAGACGAAACACAGAAATTGCATCGGAATTAAATACAAAAGGCACAATGCCGACTTAAGTACCAAAAGACTGACTCTTCTTACTCTCTATGTTTTGAACCATTCCTGTGACACTAGTTATAGATTCCGATGCTTCACTTCAGGTGTACTGTATCCCTCTGACCTTCTCATTGACGATGAAACCTTGAAATTGCATCGGAATTATATTTAAAAGGCACAATGCCGACTTAAGTACAAGAAGACTGACTCTTCTTACTGTCTATGATTTGAACCATTCCTATGACGCCAGTTATAGATTCTGATGCTTCACTTCTGGTTCACTGTATCCCTCTGACCTTCTTATCGACGATGAAACACAGAAATTGCATCTTAATTAAATTCAAAAGGCCCAATGCCAACTTAAGTACAAGAAGACTGACTCTTCTTACTGTCTATGTTTTGAACCATTCCTGTGACACTAGTTATAGATTCCGATGCTTCACTTCAGGTTTACTGTATCCCTCTGACCTTCTTATTGACGATGAAACACAGAAATTGCATCGGATTTAAATACAAAACGCACAATGCCGACTTAAGTACAAGAGAACTGACACTTACAACTGTCTATGTTTTGAACCATTCCTGTGACACTAGTTATACATTCCGATGCTTCACTTCAGGTTTACTGTATCCCTCTGACCGTCTTATTGACGGTGAAACACAGAAATTGCATCGGAATTAAATACAAAAGGCACAATGCCGACTTAAGTACAAGAAGACTGGCTCTTCTTACTGTCTACGATTTGAACCATTCCTGTGACACTAGTTATAGATTCTGATGCTTCACTTCAGGTTTACTGTATCCCTCTGACCTTCTCATTGACGATGAAACCTTGAAATTGCATCGGAATTATATTTAAAAGGCACAATGCCGACTTAAGTACAAGAAGACTGACTCTTCTTACTGTCTATGATTTGAACCATTCCTATGACGCCAGTTATAGATTCTGATGCTTCACTTCTGGTTCACTGTATCCCTCTGACCTTCTTATCGACGATGAAACACAGAAATTGCATCTTAATTAAATTCAAAAGGCCCAATGCCAACTTAAGTACAAGAAGACTGACTCTTCTTACTGTCTATGTTTGGAACCATTCCTGTGACACTAGTTATAGATTCCGATACTTCACTTCAGGTTTACTGTATCCCTCTGACCTTCTTATTGACGATGAAACACAGAAATTGCATCTTAATTAAATACAAAGGGCACAATGCCGACTTAAGTACAAGAAGACTGACTCTTCTTACTGTCTATGTTTTGAACCATTCCAGTGACACTAGTTATGGATTCCGATGCTTCACTTCAGTTTTTCTGTATACCTCTGACCTTCTTATTGACGATGAAACACAGAAATTGCATCGGAATTAAAAACAAAATGCACCATGCCGACTCAAGTACAAGAGGTCTGGCTCTTCTTACTGTCTATGTTTTGAACCTTTCCTGTGAGACCGGTTTTAGATTACGATGCTTCACCTCAGATTTACTGTATCCCTTGTACCTTCTTAGTGACGACGAAACACAGAAATTCCATCGGAATTAAATAGAAAAGGCACAATGGAAACTTAAGTACATGAAAACTGACTCTTCTTAATACCTATGCTTTGAACCATTTCTGTGACACTAGTTATAGATTCCGATGCTTCACTGCTGGTTTACTGTATCCCTGTGACCTTCTTATTGACGATCAAACACAGAAAATTGATCGGAATTAAAAACAAAAGGCACAATGCCGACTCAAGTACAAGAAGACTGGCTCTTCTTACCGCCTATGTTCTGAACCATTCCTGTGACACTAGTTATAGATTCCGATGCTTCACTTCACGTTTAATGTATCCAGCTGACCTTCTTATTGAAGACGAAACACAGAAATTGCATCGGAATTAAATACAAAAGGCACAATGCCGACTTAAGTACCAAAAGACTGACTCTTCTTACTCTCTATGTTTTGAACCATTCCTGTGACACTAGTTATAGATTCCGATGCTTCACTTCAGGTGTACTGTATCCCTCTGACCTTCTCATTGACGATGAAACCTTGAAATTGCATCGGAATTATATTTAAAAGGCACAATGCCGACTTAAGTACAAGAAGACTGACTCTTCTTACTGTCTATGATTTGAACCATTCCTATGACGCCAGTTATAGATTCTGATGCTTCACTTCTGGTTCACTGTATCCCTCTGACCTTCTTATCGACGATGAAACACAGAAATTGCATCTTAATTAAATTCAAAAGGCCCAATGCCAACTTAAGTACAAGAAGACTGACTCTTCTTACTGTCTATGTTTTGAACCATTCCTGTGACACTAGTTATAGATTCCGATGCTTCACTTCAGGTTTACTGTATCCCTCTGACCTTCTTATTGACGATGAAACACAGAAATTGCATCGGATTTAAATACAAAACGCACAATGCCGACTTAAGTACAAGAGAACTGACACTTACAACTGTCTATGTTTTGAACCATTCCTGTGACACTAGTTATACATTCCGATGCTTCACTTCAGGTTTACTGTATCCCTCTGACCGTCTTATTGACGGTGAAACACAGAAATTGCATCGGAATTAAATACAAAAGGCACAATGCCGACTTAAGTACAAGAAGACTGGCTCTTCTTACTGTCTACGATTTGAACCATTCCTGTGACACTAGTTATAGATTCTGATGCTTCACTTCAGGTTTACTGTATCCCTCTGACCTTCTCATTGACGATGAAACCTTGAAATTGCATCGGAATTATATTTAAAAGGCACAATGCCGACTTAAGTACAAGAAGACTGACTCTTCTTACTGTCTATGATTTGAACCATTCCTATGACGCCAGTTATAGATTCTGATGCTTCACTTCTGGTTCACTGTATCCCTCTGACCTTCTTATCGACGATGAAACACAGAAATTGCATCTTAATTAAATTCAAAAGGCCCAATGCCAACTTAAGTACAAGAAGACTGACTCTTCTTACTGTCTATGTTTGGAACCATTCCTGTGACACTAGTTATAGATTCCGATGCTTCACTTCAGGTTTACTGTATCCCTCTGACCTTCTTATTGACGATGAAACACAGAAATTGCATCTTAATTAAATACAAAGGGCACAATGCCGACTTAAGTACAAGAAGACTGACTCTTCTTACTGTCTATGTTTTGAACCATTCCAGTGACACTAGTTATGGATTCCGATGCTTCACTTCAGTTTTTCTGTATACCTCTGACCTTCTTATTGACGATGAAACACAGAAATTGCATCGGAATTAAAAACAAAATGCACCATGCCGACTCAAGTACAAGAGGTCTGGCTCTTCTTACTGTCTATGTTTTGAACCTTTCCTGTGAGACCGGTTTTAGATTCCGATGCTTCACCTCAGATTTACTGTATCCCTTGTACCTTCCTAGTGACGACGAAACACAGAAATTCCATCGGAATTAAATAGAAAAGGCACAATGGAAACTTAAGTACATGAAAACTGACTCTTCTTAATATCTATGCTTTGAACCATTCCTGTGACACTAGTTATAGATTCCGATGCTTCACTTCAGTTTTACTGTATCCTTCTGACCTTCTTATTGACGATGAAACACAGAAATTGCATCGGAATTAAATACAAAAGGCACAATGCCGACTCAAGTACTAGAAGACTGACTCTTCTTACTGTCTAAGTTTTGAACCATTCTTGTGACACTAGTTATAGATTCCGATGCTTCACTTCAGGTTTACTCTATTCCTCTAACGGTCGTATTGACGATGAAACACAGAAATTGCATCGGAATTAAATACAAAAGGCACAATGCCGACTCGAGTACAAGAGGACTGGCTCTTCTTCCTGTCTATGCTTTGAACCATTCCTGTGACACTAGTTATAGATTCCGATGCTTCACTTTCAGTTTTACTGTACCCCTCTGACCTTCATATTGACGATGAAACACAGAAATTGCATCGGAATTAAATACAAAAAGCACAATGACGACTTAAGTACAAGAAGACTGACCCTTCTTACTGTCTATGTTTTGACCCATTCCTGTGACACTTGTTATAGATTCCGATGCTTCACTCCAGTTTTTCTGTATACCTCTGACCTTCGTATTGACGATGAAACACAGAAATTGCATCGGAACTAAATACAAAAGGCACAAAGAAAACTCAAGTACTAGAAGTCTGACTCTTTGTACGGTCTACGCTTTGAGCCATTCCTGTGACACTAGTTATAGATTCCGATGCTAGACTGCAGGTTTAACGTATCCTTCTGGCCGTCGTATTGACGATGAATCTCAGAAATTGCATTGGAATTAAATACAAAAGGCACAATGCCAAATCAAGTACAAGAAGAATGGCTCTTCTTACTGTCTATGTTTTGAAACTTTCCTGTGAGAAAGGGTTTTAGATTCCGATGTTTCACTTCAGGTTTACTGTATCCCTTGGACCTTCTTATTGACGACGAAACACAGAAATTGCATGGGAATTAAATACAAAAGGCACAATGCCGATTTAAGTACAAGAAAACTGACTCTTCTTACTGTCTATGTTTTGAACCATTCCTGTGACACTATTTATAGATTCCGATGCTTCACATCAGGTTTACTGTATCCCTCTGACCTTCTTATTGACGATGAAACACAGCAATTGCATCGAAATTAAATACAAAAGGCACTATGTCGACCCAAGTACAAGAAAAGTGGCTCTTCCAACTGTCTATGTTTTGAACCTTTCCTGTGATACCAGTTTTAGTTTCCGGTGCTTTACTTCAGGTTTACTGTATCCCTAGGACCTTCTTTTGACGACGAAACACAGAAACTGCATCGAAATTAAATAGAAAAGGCACAATTTCGACTTAAGTACAAGAAAACTAACTCTTCTTACTGTCTATGTTTTGAACCATTATTGTGACACTAGTTAAAAAATCCGATGCATCACTTCAGATATACTGTATCCCTCTGACCTTCTTATTGACGATGAAACACAGAAATTGCATCGGAATTAAATACAAAAGGCACAATGCCAACTCAAGTACAAGAAGAGTGGCTCTTCTTACTGTCTATGTTTTTTATCTTTCCTGTGATACCGGTTTTAGTTTCTGATGCTTCACTTCAGGTTTACTGTATCCCTCTGACCTTCTTATTGACAATGAAGCACAGATATTGCATCGGAATTAAATACAAAAATCACAATGCCGAATTAAGTATAAGAAAACTGATTCTTCTTACTGTCTATGCTTTGAACCATTCCTGTGACACTAGTTATAGATTCCGATGCTTCACTTCATGTTTACTGTATCCCTCTGACTTTCTTAATGACGATGAAACACAGAAATTGCATCATAATTAAATATAAAAGGCACAATGCCGACTTAAGTACAAGAAAACTGAGTCTTCTTACTGTCTATGATTTGAACCATTCCTGTGACACTAGTTATCGATTCCGATGCTTCACTTCTGGTTTACTGTATCCCTCTGACCGTCTTATTGAAGGCCAATCACCGGAATAGCATCGAAATTATATACAAAAGGCACAATGCCGACTTAAGTAAAAGAAAATTGGCTCTTCTTACTGTTTATGATTTGAACCATTCCTGTGACACTAGTCGTAGATTCCGATGCTTCACTTTAGGTTTACGGTATCCCTGTGACCTTCTTATGGACAATGAAACACAGAAATTGCACCGGAATTAAGAACAAAAGGCACAATGCAGACTTAAGTACAAGAAAACTGACTCTTCTTACTGTCTATGTTTTGAACCATTCCTGTGACACTAGTTATAGATTCCGATGCTTCACTTCATGTTTACTGTATCGCTCTGACCTTCTTAATGACGATGAAACACAGAAATTGCATCATAATTAAATATAAAAGGCACAATGCCGACTTAAGTACAAGAAAACTGAGTCTTCTTACTGTCTATGATTTGAACCATTCCTGTGACACTAGTTATCGATTCCGATGCTTCACTTCAGGTTTCGTGTATCCCTCTGACAGTCTTATTGACGATGAAACACAGAAATTGCATCGGAATTAAATACAAATTGCACAATGTCGTCACAGGTGCAAGAAGTCTGGCACTTCTTACTGTCTATGTTTTGAACATTTAATGTGAGACCGGTTTTGGATTGCGATGCTTCTCTTCAGGTTTACTGTATCCCTTGGACCTTCTTATTGACGACGAAACACAGAAATTGCACCGGAATTAAATAGAAAAGGCACAATGCCTACTTAAGTACAAGAAAACATACTCTTCATAATATCTATGTTTTGAACCATTCCTGTGACACTAGTTATAGTTTCCGATGCCTCACTTCAGGTTTACTGTATCCAGCTGACCTTCTTATTGACGATGAAACACAGAAATTGCATCGGAATTAAATAGAAGAGGCACAATGCCGACTCGAGTACAAGAAGCCTGACCCTTCATACTGTCTATGTGTTGAACCATTACTGTGACACTAGTTATAGATTCCGATGCATCACTGCTGGTTTACTGTATCCCTCTGACCTTCTTATTGACGATCAAACACAGAAAATTGATCGGAATTAAAAACAAAAGGCACAATGCCGACTCAAGTACAAGAAGACTGGCTCTTCTTACTGCCTATGTTCTGAACCATTCCTGTGACACTAGTTATAGATTCCGATGCTTCACTTCACGTTTAATGTATCCAGCTGACCTTCTTATTGAAGACGAAACACAGAAATTGCATCGGAATTATATACAAAAGGCACAATGCCGACTTAAGTACAAGAAGACTGACTCTTCTTACTGTCTATGTTTTGAACCATTCCTGTGACTCCAGTTATAGATTCTGATCCCTCTGACCTTTTTATCGACGATGAAACACAGAAATTGCATCTTAATTAAATTCAAAAGGCCCAATGCCAACTTAAGTACAAGAAGACTGACTCTTCTTACTGTCTATGTTTTGAACCATTCCAGTGACACTAGTTATGGATTCCGATGCTCCACTTCAGTTTTTCTGTATACCTCTGACCTTCTTATTGACGATGAAACACAGAAATTGCATTCGGAATTAAAAACAAAATGCACCATGCCGACTCAAGTACAAGAGGTCTGGCTCTTCTTACTGTCTATGTTTTGAACCTTTCCTGTGAGACCGGTTTTAGATTCCGATGCTTCACCTCAGATTTACTGTATCCCTTGTACCTTTCTTAGTGACGACGAAACACAGAAATTCCATCGGAATTAAATAGAAAAGGCACAATGGAAACTTAAGTAACATGAAAACTGACTCTTCTTAATATCTATGCTTTGATCCATTCCTGTGACACTAGTTATAGATTCCGATGCTTCACTTCAGTTTTACTGTATCCTTCTGACCCTTCTTATTGACGATGAAACACAGAAATTGCATCGGAATTAAATACAAAAATGCACAATGCCGACTGAAGTACTAGAAGACTGACTCTTCTTACTGTCTATGTTCGAACCATTCTTGTGACACTAGTTATAGATTCCGATGCTTCACTTCAGGTTTACTCTATTCCTCTGACGGTCGTATTGACGATGAAACACAGAAATTGCATCGGAATTAAATACAAAAGGCACAATGCCGACTCGAGTACAAGAGGACTGGCTCTTCTTCCTGTCTATGCTTTGAACCATTCCTGTGACACTAGTTATAGATTCCGATGCTTCACTTCAGTTTTACTGTACCCCTCTGACCTTCGTATTGACGATGAAACACAGAAATTGCATCGGAATTAAATACAAAAAGCACAATGCCGACTTAAGTACAAGAAGACTGACCCTTCTTACTGTCTATGTTTTGACCCATTCCTGTGACACTTGTTATAGATTCCGATGCTTCACTTCAGTTTTACTGCATCCCTCTGACCTTCGTATTGACGATGAAACACAGAAATTGCATCGGAACTAAATACAAAAGGCACAAAGAAAACTCAAGTACTAGAAGACTGACTCTTTGTACGGTCTATGCTTTGAACCATTCCTGTGACACTAGTTATAGATTCCGATGCTAGACTGCAGGTTTAACGTATCCTTCTGGCCGTCGTATTGACGATGAATCACAGAAATTGCATTGGAATCAAATACAAAAGGCACAATGCCAAATCAAGTACAAGAAGACTGGCTCTTCTTACTATCTATGATTTGAACCATTCCTGTGACACTAGTTATACATTCCGATGCTTCGCTTCAGGTTTACTGTATCCATCTGACCTTCTTATTGACGATGAAACACAGAAATTGCATCGGAATTAAATACAAAAAGAACAATGCCGACTCAAGTACAAGAAGACTGGCTCTTCTTATTGTCTATGTTTTGAACCATTCCTGTGACACTAGTTATAGATTCCGATGCTTCACTTTAGGTTTACTGTATCCCTCTGACCGTCGTATTGACGATGATACACAGAAATTGCATCGGAATTAAATAAAAAAGGCACAATGCCGACTCAAGTACAAGAAGACTGGCTCTTCTTACTGTCTATGTTTTGAACCATTCCTGTGACGCTAGTTATATATTCCGATGCCAAACTTCAGGTTTACGGTATCCCTCTGTCCTTCTTAATGACGCTGAAACACAGAAATTGCATCGGAATACAAATAAAAGGCACAATGCCGACTTAAGTAGAAGAAGACTGACGCTTCTTATTGTCTATGTTGTGAACCATTCCTGTGACACTAGTTATAGATTCCGATGCTTCACTTCAGGCTTACTGGATCCCTCTGATCTACTTACTGACGATGAAACACAGAAATGGCATTGGAAATTAATACAAAAGGCGCAATGCCGACTCTAGTACAAGAAGACTGGATCTTCTTACTGTCAATGTTTTGAACCTTTCCTGTGAGACCGGTTTTAGATTCTGATGCTTCACTTCAGTTTTACTGTATCCCTCTGACCATCGTATTGACGATGAAACACAGAAATTGCATCAGAATTAAATACAAATGGCACAAAGAGAAATCAAGTACTAAAAGACTGACGCTTCTTACTGTCTATGTTTTGAACCTTTCCTGTGAGACCGGTTATGATTCCGATGCTTCACTTCAGGTTTACTGTATCCAGCTGACCTTCTTATTGACGATGAAACACAGAAATTGCATCGGAATTAAATACAAAAGGCACAATGCCGACTTAAGTACAAGAAGACTGACTCTTCTTACTGTCTATGTCTTGAACCATTCCTGTGTCACTAGTTATAGATTCCCAGGCTTCACTTCAGGTTTACTGTATCCCTCTGACCGTCGTATTGACGATGAAACACAGAAATTGCATCGGAATTAAATACAAAAGGCACAATGCCGACTTAAGTAAAAGAAGACTGGCTCTTCTTACTGTTTATGTTTTGAACCTTTGCTGTGAGACCTGTTTTAGATTCCGATGCTTCATTTCAGGATATCTGTATCCCTTGGACCTTCTTATTGACGACAAAACACAGAAATTGCATCGGAAATAAATACAAAAGGCACAATGCCGACTTAAGTACAAGAAAACTGACTCTTCTTACTGTCTATGATTTGAACCATTCCTGTTACACTAGTTATAGATTCCGATGCCTCACTTCAGGTTTACTGTATCCCTCTGACCTTCTTATTGACGTTGAAACACAGAAATTGCATTGGAATTAAATGCAAAAGCACAATGCCAACTTAAGTAAAAGATAACTTTTTCTTCTTACTGTCTATGTTTTTAACCATTCCTGCGACACTAGTTATAGATTCCGTTGCTTCACTTCAGGTTTACTGTATCCCTCTGACCGTCGTATTGACGATGAAACACAGAAATTGCATCGGAATTAAATACAAAAGGCCCAATGCCGACTCAAGTACAAGAAGATTGGCTCCTCTTACTGTCTATGTTTTGAACCTTTCCTGTGATACCGGTTTTAGCTTCCGATGCTTCACTTCAGGTTTACTGTATCATTTGGACCTTCGTTTGACGACGAAACACAGAAACTGCATCGGAATTAAATAGAAAAGGCACAATGTCGACTTAAGTACAAGAAAACTGACTCTTCTTACTGTCTATGTTTTGAGCCATTCCTGTGACACTAGTTATAAATTTCGATACATCACTTCAGGTTTCCTGTACCCCTATGACCTTCTTATTGACGATGAAACACAGAAATTCCATCGGAATTAAATACAAAATGCACAATGCCGTCTTAAGTATAAGAAAACTGACTCTTCTTACTGTCTATGTTTTGAACCAATCCTGTGACACTAGTTATAGATTCCGATGGTTCACTTCAGTTTTACTGTATCCCTCTGACTTTCTAATTGACGATGAAACACAGAAATTGCATCGCAATTAAATACAAAAGGCACAATGCCGAATCTAGTACAAGAAGACTGGCTCTTCTTACTGTCTATGTTTTGACCCTTTCCTGTGGAACCAGTTTAAGATTCCGATGCTTCACTTCAGGTTTACTGTATCCCTTGGACCTTCTTATTGACGACGCAACACAGAAATTGCATAGGAATTAAATAGAAAAGGCACAATGCCGACATAAGTACACGGAAACTGACTCTATTTGCTGTCTATGATTTGAACCATTCCTGTGACACTAGTTATAGATTCCGATGCTTCACTTCAGGTTTACTCTATACCTCTGACCTTCTTATTGACGATTAAACACAGAAATTGCATCGGAATTAAATACAAAAGGCACAATGCCGACTCTAGTACATAAAGACTGGTTCTTCTTACTGTCTATAATTTGAACCTTTCCTGTGAGACCGGTTTTAGATTCCGATGCTTCGCTTCAGGTTTACTGTATCCGTTGGACCTGCTTATTGACGATGAAACACAGATATTGCATGTGAATTATATACAAAAGGCACAATGCCGACTTAAGTACAAGAAAACTGACTCTTCTTTCTGTCTATGTTTTGAACCATTCCCATGACACTAGTTATACATTCCGATGCTTTACTTCAGGTTTACTGTATCCCTCCGACCTTCTTATTGACGATGAAACACAGAAATTGCATCGCAATTAAATACAAAAGGCACAATGCCGAATCTAGTACAAGAAGACTGGCTCTTCTTACTGTCTATGATTTGAACCTTTCTGTGAGACCGGATTTAGATTCCGATGCTTCACTTCAGGTTTACTGTATTACTTGGACCTTCTTATTGACGACGAAACACAGAAATTGCATTGGAATTAAATAGAAAGGGCACGATACCGACTTAAGTACAAGAAAACAGACTCTTCTTACTGTCAATGTTTGAACCATTCCTGTGACACTAATTATAGATTCCGATGCTTCACTTCAGGTTTACTGTATCCCTCTCACCTTCTTATTGATGATGAAACACAAAAATTGCATCGGAATTAAATACAAAATGCACAATGCCGACTTAATTATAAGAAAACTGACTCTTCTTACTGCCTATGCTTTGAACCATTCCTGTGACACTAGTTATAGATTCCGATGCTTCACTTCAGGTTTACTGTAACCCTCTGACCTTTTTATTGACGATGAAACACAGAAATTGCGTCGGAATTAAATACAAAAGGCACAATAAATACTCAAGTACAAGAAGACTCGCCCTCCTTACTGTCTATGTTTTGAACCATTCCTGTGAGTCCAGTTTTAGATTCCGAATCTTGACTTCAGGTTTACTGTATCCCTTGGACCTTCTTATTGACGATGAAACACAGAAATTGCATCGGAATTGAATACAAAAGGCACAATGCCGACATAAGTACAAGAATACTGACTCTTCTTACCGTCTATGTTTTGAACCAATCCTGAGACACTAGTTATAGATTCCGATGCTTTACTTCAGGTTTATTGTATTCCACCGACCTTCTTATTGACGATGAAACACAGAAATTGCATCGGAATTAAATAGAAAAGGCACAATGCCGACTTAAGTACAAGAGAACTGACTCTTCTTACTGTCTATGTTCTTAACCTTCATGTGACACTAGTTATAGATTCCGATGCTTCACTTCAGATTTACTGTATCACTCTGTCCTTCTTATTGACGATGAAACACAGAAATTACATCGGAAATAATTACAAAAGGCACAATGGCGACTCAAGTACAAGAAAACAGACTCTTCTTACTGTCTCTGATTTGAACCATTCCTATGACATTAGTTATAGATTCAGATGCTTCACTTCAGGTTTACTGTATCCCTCCCACCTTCTTATTGACGATGAAACACAGAAGTTGCATCGGAATTAAATAGAAGGGCACAATGCCGACTTAATTATAAGAAAACTGACTCTTTTTACTGCCTATGATTTGAAACATTCCTATGAGACCAGTTTTAGATTTCGATTCTTGACTTCAGGTTTACTGTATCCGTTTGACCTTCTTATTGACGATGAAACACAGAAATTGCATCGGAATTAAATACAAAAGGCACAATGCCGACTTAAGTACAAGTAAACTGACTCTTCTTACTGTCTATGTTTTGAACCATTCCCGTGACACTAGTTATAGATTCCGATGCTTCACTTCAGGTTTACTGTATCCCTCCGACCTGCTTTTTGACGATGAAACACAGAAATTGCATCGGAATTAAATAGAAAAGGCACAGTGCCGACTTATGAACAAGAAAACTGACTCTTCTTACTGTCTATGCTTTGAACCATTCCTGTGACATTAGTTATGGATTCCAATGCTTCACGTCAGGTTTACTGCATCCCTCTGACCTTCTTATTGACGATGAAACACAGAAATTGCATCGGAATTAAATACAAAAGGCGCAATTCCGACTCTAGTACAAGAAGACTGGCTCTTCTTACAGTCTATATTTTGAACCTTTCCTGTGAGACCGGTTTTAGATTCCGATGCTTTGCTTCAGGTTTACTGTATCCCTTGGACCTTCTTATTGACGACGAAACACAGAAATTGCATCGAACTTAAATAGAAAATGCACAATGCCGACTTAAGTACAAGAAAACTGACTCTTCTAACTGTCTATGTTTGAACAATTCCTGTGTCACTAGTTACAGATTCCGATGCTTCACTTCAGGTTTACTGTATCCCTCTGACCTTCTTATTGACAATGAAACACAGAAATGGCATCGGAATGAAATACAAAAAGCACAATAACGACTCAAATACAAGAAGACTGGCTCTTCCTACTGTCTTCGTTTTGAACCATTCCTGTGACACTAGATATAGATTCCGATGCTTCACTTCAGGTTTACTGTATACCTCTGACCGTCTTATTGACGATGAAACACAGAAATCGCACCGGAACTAAATACAAAAGGCACAATGCAAACTCAAGTACAAGAAGACTGGCTCCCTTACTGTCTATGATTCAAACCTTTTCTGTGAGACCGGTTTTAGATTCCGATGTTTCACTTCAGGTTTACTGTATCCCCCTGACCTTCTTATTGACGATGAAACACAGAAATTGCATCGGAATTCAATACAAAAGGCACAATGCCGACTCTAGTACAAGAAGACTGGCTCTTCTCACTGTCTACATTTTGAACCTTTCCTGTGAGACCGGTTTTAGATTCCGATGCTTCGCTTCAGGTTTACTGTATCCCTCTCACCTTCTTATTGACGATGAAACACAGAAATTCCATCGGAATTAATCACGAAAGGCACAATGCCGACTTAAGTACAAGAAAACTGACTCTTCTTACTGTCAATATTTTGAACCATTCCTATGACATTAGTTATAGATTCCGATGCTTCACATCAGGTTTACTGTATCCCTCTGTCCTTCTTATTGACGATGAAACACAGAAATTGCATCGGAATTAAATACAAAAGGTTCAATGCCGACTTAAGTACAAGAAAACTGATTCTACTTATTGTCTATGTTTTTAACCATTCCTGTGACACTAGTTGTAGATTCCGATGCTTCACTTCAGGTTTACTGTATCCCTTGGACCTTCTTATTGACGACGAAACACCGAAATTGCATCGGAATTAAATAGAAAAGCACAATGCCGACTTATGTACAAGAAAACTGACTCTTCTTACTGTCTATGTTTTGAACCATTCCTGTGACACTAGTTATAGATTCCGATGCATCACTTCAGGTTTACTGTATCCCTCTGACCTTCTTATTGACAATGAAACACAGAAATGGCATCGGAATGAAATACAAATGGCACAAATCCGACTTAAGTAAAAGAAGACTTTTCCTTCTTACTGTCTATGTTTTTAACCATTCCTGTGACACTAGTTATAGATTCCGATGCTTCACTTCAGGTTTACTGTGTCCCTCTGACCGTCGTATTGACCATGAAACACAGAAATTGCATCGGAATTAAATACAAAAGGCACAATGCCGACTCAAGTACAAGAAGACTGGCTCTTCATACTGTCTATGTTTTGAACCTTTCCTGTGATACCGGTTTTAGTTTCCGATGCTTCACTTCAGGTTTACTGTATCCCTTGGACCTTCGTTTGACGACGAAACACAGAAATTGCATCGGAATTAAAAGGAAAAGGCACAATGCCGACTTAAGTACACGGAAACTGACTCTTCTTACTGTCTATGTTCTTAACCTTCATGTGACACTAGTTATAGATTCCGATGCTTCACTTCAGATTTACTGTATCACTCTGTCCTTCTTATTGACGATGAAACACAGAGATTACATCGGAATTAATTACAAAAGGCACAATGGCGACTCAAGTACAAGAAAACAGACTCTTCTTACTGTCTCTGATTTGAACCATTCCTGTGACATTAGTTATAGATTCAGATGCTTCACTTCAGGTTTACTGTATCCCTCCCACCTTCTTATTGACGATGAAACACAGAAGTTGCATCGGAATTAAATAGAAGGGCACAATGCCGACTTAATTATAAGAAAACTGACTCTTTTTACTGCCTATGATTTGAAACATTCCTATGAGACCAGTTTTAGATTTCGATTCTTGACTTCAGGTTTACTGTATCCGTTTGACCTTCTTATTGACGATGAAACACAGAAATTGCATCGGAATTAAATACAAAAGGCACAATGCCGACTCTTGTACAAGAACACTGGCTCTTCGTACTGTCTATATTTTGAACCTTTCCTGTGCGACCGGTTTTAGATTCCGATTCTTCGCTTCAGGTTTACTGTATCCGTTGGACCTTCTTATTGACGACGAAACACAGAAATTGCTTCGGAATTAAATAGAAAAGGCACAATGCCGACTTAAGTACATGATAACTGACTCTTCTTACTGTCTGTGTTTGAACCATTCCTGTGACACAAGTTATAGTTTCCGTTGCTTCACTTCAGGTTTACTGTATCCCTCTGACCGTCTTATTGACGATGAAACACAGAAATTGCACCGGAACTAAATACAAAAGGCACAATGCCGACTCAGGTACAAGAAGACTGGCTATTCCTACTGTCTATGATTTGAACCTTTCCTGTGAGACCGGTTTTAGATTCCGATGCTTCACCTCAGGTTTACTGTGTCCCTCTGACCGTCGTATTGACGATGAAACACAGAAATTGCATCGGAATTAAATACAAAAGGCACAATGCCGACTCAAGTACAAGAAGACTGGCTCTTCTTACTGTCTATATTTTGAACATTTCCTGTGATACCGGTATTAGTTTCCGATGAATCACTTCAGGTTTACTGTATCTCTTGGACTTTCTTTTGACAACGAAACACAGAAACTGCATCGGAATTAAATAGAAAAGGCACAATGTCGACTTAAGTACAAGAAAACTGACTCTTCTTACTGTCTATGTTTTAAACCATTCCTGTGACCCTTGTTATAGATTCCGATGCATCACTTCAGGTTTACTGTACCCCTCTGACCTTCTTAATGACGATGAAACACAGAAATTGCATCGGAATACAAACAAAAGGCACAATGCCGACTTAAGTACAAGAAGACTGACTCTTCTTACGGTCTATGTTTTGAACCATTCCTCTGACACTAGTTAAGGTTTCCGACGGTCCACTTCAGGTTTACTGTATCCCTCTGACCTTCTTATTGACGATGAAACACAGAAATTGCATCGGAATTAAATACAAAAGCCTCAATGCCGATTCTAGTACAAAAAGACTGGCTCTTCTTACTGTCTATGTTTTGAACCTTTCCTGTTAGACCGGTTTTAGATTTCGATGCTTCACTCAAGGTTTACTGTATACCTGGGACCTTCTTATTTACGACGAAACACAGAAATTGCATCGGAATTAAATAGAAAAGGCATAATGCTGACTTAAGTACACGGAAACCGACTCTTCTTACTGTCTATGTTTGAACCATTCCTGCAACACTAGTTATAGATTCCGATGCTTCACTTCAGGTTTATTGTATCCCGCTGAACTTCTTATTGACGATGAAACACAGAAATTTCATCGGAATTAAATACAAAAGGCACAATAACGACTCAAGTTGAAGAACACTGACTCTTCTTACTGTCTATGTTTTGAACCTCTCCTGTGAGACCAGTTGTAGATTCCGATGCTTCACTCAGGTTCACTGTATCCCTTGGACCTTCTTATTGACGACGAAGCACAGAAATGGCAATCGGAATCAAATAAAAAAGGCACAATGCCGACTTAAGTACACGGAAACTGACTCTTCATACTGTCTATGTTTTGAACCATTCCTGTGACACTAGTTATAGATTCAGATGCATCAACTTCAGGTTTACTGTAACCCTCTGACCTTCTTATAGACGATGAAACACAGAAATTGCATCGTAATTAAATACAAAAGGCACAATGCCGACTTAAGTACAAGAAAACTGACTCTTCTTACTGTTCATGCTTTGAACCATTCCTGTGACACTAGTTATACATTCCGATGCTTCACTTCAGGTTTACTATATCCCTCTGACCTTCTTATTGACGATGAAACACAGAAATTGCAACGGAATTAAATACAAAAGGTTCAATGCCGACTTAAGTACAAGAAAACTTATTCTACTTATTGTCCTATGTTTTAACCATTCCTGTGACACTAGTTATAGATTCCGATGCTTCACTTCAGTTTACTGTATCCCTTGGACCTTCTTATTGAAGACGAAACACCGAAATTGCATCGGAATTCAATAGAAAAGCACAATGCCGACTTATGTACAAGAAAACTGACTCTCCTTACTGTCTATGTTTTGAACCATTCCTGTGACACTTGTTATTGATTCCGATGCTTCATTTCAGGTTTACTTTATCAATCCTGACCTTCTTCGTGACGATAAAACACAGAATTTGGCATCGGAATACAAACAAAAGGCACAATGCCGACTTACGTACAAGAAGACTGACTCTTCCTACTGTCTATGTTGTGAACCATTCCAGTGACACTAGTTACAGATTCCGATGGTTCACTTCAGGGTTACTGTATCCCTTGGACCTTCTTATTGACGACGAACACAGAAATTGCATCGGAATTAAATTGAAAAGGCGTAATGCCGGCGTAAGTGCACGGAAACTGACTCTTCTTACTGTCTATGTTTTGAACCATTCCTGTGACACTAGTTATGGATTCCGATGCTTCACTTTAGGTTTACTGTATACCTCCGACCTTCTTATTGACGATGAAACACAGAAATTGCATCGGAATATTAATAGAAATTGCACAATGCCGACTTAAGTACAAGAAAACTGACAATTCTTACTGTCTATGCTTTGAACCATTCCTGTGACATTACGTATAGATTTCGATGCCTCACTTAAGGTTTACTGTATCCCTCTGACCTTCTTATTGACGATGAAACACAGAAATTGCATCGGAATTAAATACAAAAGGCACAATGCCGACTCTTGTACAACAACACTGGCTCTTCTTACTGTCTATATTTTGAACCTTTCCTGTGCGACCGGTTTTAGATTCCGATTCTTCGCTTCAGCTTTACTGTATCCGTTGGACCTTTTTATTGACGACGAAACACAGAAATTGCTTCGGAATAAAATAGAAAAGGCACAATGCCGACTTAAGTACATGAAAACTGACTCTCTTACTGTCTATGTTTGAACCATTCCTGTGACACAAGTTATAGTTTCCGATGCTTCACTTCAGGTTTACTGTATCCCTCTGACCGTCTTATTGACGATGAAACACAGAAATTGCACCGGAACTAAAATACAAAAGGCACAATGCCGACTCAGGTACAAGAAGACTGGCTCTTCTTACTGTCTATGATTTGAACCTTTCCTGTGAGACCGGTTTTAGATTCCGGATGCTTCACTTCAGGTTTACTGTATCCCTGGGACGTTCTTATTGACGACGAAACACAGAAATTGCATCGGAATTACATAGAAAAGGCATAATGCCGACTTAAGTACACGGAAACGACTCTTCTTACTGTCTATGTTTGAACCATTTCTGTGACACTAGTTATAGATTCCGATGCTTCACTTCAGGTTTACTGTATCGCGCTGAACTTCTTATTGACGATGAAACACAGAATTTCATCGGAATTAAATACAAAAGGCACAATAACGACTCAAGTAGAAGAAGACTGGCTCTTCTTACTGTCTATGTTTTGAACCTCTCCTGTGAGACCAGTTGTAGATTCCGATGCTTCACTTCAGGTTCACTGTATCCCATGGACCATCTTATTGACGACGAAGCACAGAAATGGCATCGGAATCAAATAAAAAAGGCACAATTCCGACTTAAGTACACGGAAATTGACTCTTCATACTGTCAATGATTTTGAACCATTTCCTGTGACACTAGTTATAGATTCAGATGCATCACTTCAGGTTTACTGTAACCCTCTGACCTTCTTATTGACGATGAAACACAGAAATTGCATCGTAATTAAATACAAAAGGCACAATGCCGACTTAAGTACAAGAAAACTGACTCTTCTTACTGTCCATGCTTTGAACCATTCCTGTGACACTAGTTATACATTCCGATGCTTCACTTCAGGTTTACTGTATCCCTCTGACCTTCGTATTGACGATGAAACACAGAAATTGCATCGGAATTAAATACAAAACGCACAATGCCGACTCAAGTACAAGAAGACTGGCTCTTCTTACACTCTATGATTTGAACCTTTCCTATGAGACCAGTTTTGGATTCCGATGCTTGACTTCAGTTTTACTGTATTCCTTGGACCTTGATATTGACGACGAAACACAGAAATTGCATCAGAATAAAATAAAAATGCACAATGCCGACTTAAGATCAAGAAAACTGATTCTTCTTACTGCCTATGATTTGAAATATACCTGTGACACTAGTTATAGATTCCAATGCTTCACTTCAGGTTTACTGTATCCCTCTGACCGTCCTATTGACGATGAAACACAGAAATTGCATCGGAATACAAACAAAAGGCACAATGCCGATTTAAGTACAAGAAGACTGACTCTTCTTTCTGTCTATGTTTTGAACCATTACTGTGACACTAGTTATAGATTCAGATGCTTCACTTTAGGTTTACTGTATCCCTCTGACCTTCTTATTGACGATGAAACACAGAAATTGCATCGGAATTAAATACAAAAGGCACAATGCCGACTTAAGTACAAGAAGATTGACTCTTCCTACTGTCTTCGTTTTGAACCATTCCTGTGACACTAGATATAGATTCCGATGCTTCACTTCAGGTTTACTGTATACCTCTGACCTTCTTATTGACGATGAAACACAGAAATTGCATCGGAATTAATTACAAAAGGCACAATGCCGATTCTAGTACAAAAAGACTGGCTCTTATTACCGTCTATGTTTTGAACCTTTCCTGTTAGACCGGTTTTAGATTTCGATGCTTCACTTCAGGTTTACTGTAAACCCTGGGACCTTCTTATTGACGACGAAACACAGAAATTGCATCGGAATTAAATAGAAAAGGCATAATGCCGACTTAAGTACACGGAAACCGACTCTTCTTACTGTCTATGTTTGAACCATTCCTGTGACACTAGTTATAGATTCCGATGCTTCACTTCAGGTTTACTGTATCCCGCTGAACTTCTTATTGACGATGAAACACAGAAATTTCATCGGAATTAAATACAAAAGGCACAATAACGACTCAAGTACAAGAAGACTGGCTCTTCTTACTGTCTATGTTTTCAACCTCTCCTGTGAGACCAGTTGTAGATTCCGATGCTTCACTTCAGGTTTACTGTATCCCTTGGACCTTGATATTGACGACGAAACACAGAAATTGCATCAGAATTAAATAAAAAAGGCACAATGCCGACTTAAGTACACGGAAACGGACTCTTCATACTGTCTATGTTTTGAACCATTCCTGTGACACTAGTTATAGATTCAGATGCATCACTTCAGGTTTACTGTAACCCTCTGACCTTCTTATTGACGATGAAACACAGAAATTGCATCGTAATTAAATACAAAAGGCACAATGCCGACTTACGTACAAGAAAACTAACTCATCTTACTGTTCATGCTTTGAACCATTCCTGTGACACTAGTTATACATTCCGATGCTTCACTTCAGGTTTACTGTATCCCTCTGACCTTCGTATTGACGATGAAACACAGAAATTGCATCGGAATTAAATACAAAACGCACAATGCCGACTCAAGTACAAGAAGACTGGCTCTTCTTACACTCTATGATTTG